>NC_081328.1:6402165-6710023 GCF_026419965.1 Kogia breviceps | reverse complement strand
TAGTACATCAATTTTATTTACTGATCTAGGCAGCCAGGGGATGGAAGGATATACAATGTGGAGTAAACACATTCATTCTGGGGTGAGGAATGCTGGAGGAGACACCGCTTTTTAACGTTAAAAATGTATAAAGTATTTAGCAAAAGTTACAGAAAACAGAGCAAACAAGCAAGTTTATTTGTTAGAAAATTCCGCTTTCGTGGGGTTTTGCTGATGTGCTCATGTTTGTGGAAGGGCTGCTCACCCCCTTCATCTCCTTCCTAGGGGCAGAGATGCAAATTCGGGGCCCCTGTCTCCGAGGATGGCTGCTGTCCCTCTGCATGACTGTCCCCGGGTCCACATGGCTGCCCGGAGGCCGCAGTCCGAAGAGCCGGTCCGCTGCTGCGTGTGGCGCCAGGTAGGGAACGTCTCCACTCGGTAACACACAGGGCCCGGGAGGGGATGTGACTTAACTTCAGGCTATGGGACACGTGAGACGGCAGAGCAGGGCCGGTCTGGTGCTCCTGCCCTGGCACCCGAGGCTTTCCTTCCTCATCCCCGTGCCATACTGCCCCCGAGAGAGCACGCCTGTGCCCAAGTTCATCACACAACCCCTCTCCCGCAGAGGCACCTCCCAACAAAGGCACCCAACAGCCAAGCCCCAGCATCTAGAGGGTTAGGGGAAATGGAACATTGGTTTTTGTCACTTGTCTTGGTCTCACCCAAACCAGGAAAAGGGAGTTGGGTCCCTCACTTTCAGGAAAGGCCCGACAGAAATGACTTTCATGGTGTGCAAGTCTCTCATGGTCCCTGGCCGCGTGGGACCCTGTGACTTGGGCTCCACGGCCCACACCTTCACCTGGCCTGGACCCAAGAATGTCTTCCATTTGCTGGGAGAGGTGCCCGGTTGCCTTCCGGGGCTCAGCTTTCACTGAGCAGGGCACGATCAGGACGTGCTTGGAGGAGCTGTTACCTTGGGGGTCAGGCCCAGGGCTAACCAGTGTCAGCTGGGTGTGGTCCTCTCTCTGCCACCATCCAGTACGCTGAGGGCACCGGCCCGGTGGGCAAGGCTCCGGCAGCGACGCGAACCTGCAGGGAGGGGGCTGTGTCTCCATGCCTGTTTTGGCTCCTTGCAAGTGACTTTCAGGACATGGTGTCAAAAACTGGCGGATGAAAATTAACGACTTCTGCTTTCTTTAGGGGTCCGAGGAGGAACTACCTCATTCTCAACAGCTCGTGAAACTCGTAAGTTTTTGTGTCTGAACACAGAAGCGCCTGGGTATCCCTCTCACGAGGGTGTTAGGTGACGTCGTGCACAGCCATGCTGAAGGGACACAGATTGGGCGTGTGACGTGGGCACAGGGTACAAAACTGGAGGGGACAAGGGGAGGAGACAATGCAGCAGCTGGAGGAGGCCGGGGAGACCATCTGGAACGCACACCTTCGGTTTGCCGAGGAAGGAACGGGGACCCAGGAAAGGGTGCTGACGGGCTCCCTGTCTTCTCATCCACGCTCCACCCACTCCCCACACCCCCTAACCCTCACCAAATGGCAGGGGCCGGGCGAGTGGAAGGGAGGGTCCCCAGAAGCAAGCAGAACTGCCAGCTGAGACGCCAGCGGAAGTGGAGGGCAGTGGAGGCCCTGCCCGCCCCCTCCCCCCAACCCCAACAGCTTTCTGCATCGTCAAAAACCTAAAATGACCCGAAAATGCAAGCATGAGCCCCAAGAACCACTGGTGCGCGCAGCTGGCTGAAAGCAGCCGTGTAAACGAGCTTAAGACCCCAGGCCAGGAACTTCGGGGGCAGACAACTTTTAAAAGCAAGGAAGCAGCGGGGGTGCACCCATGCAACAGATCGCTACTCAGCTATATAAGGGGACAAGCTACTGCCATCCAGCCACAAGGTGACTCAGAGGCAACGAGCCGAGTGACGGAGGCCAGACTCTAAGGCTACTGCAGTGTGGCTCCATTTCGATGACATTCTAGAAGAGACAAATCTGCAGGATCAGAAAAATCCATCAGTGGTCGCCAGGTGCTGGGGGTGGGAGGAGTGGATGGACATCAAAGGAGCCTGAGGGGATGTTTTGGAGTGACGGAAATATCACGTTGATTTCGGTGCTGGTTACAAGGCTGTGTACCTTTGTCAAGATTCACCGAACCGTATACTTCAAGGGTGAATTTTACTGTATGTCAATGAACCCCCGATACCAAATGTCAAAGATCTCAATTAACTTGTAAAAAGGAAAGGGAGGGGGACTTGTAGGGGCGGGGGAGGTTTATGGAAATAGACAGTGTGCTCGCTAAGGAAGCCTGCTGCTCACCTGCGCCCCACTTAACATCTGTCCAAGGCTTTCCCTACCTGCATAATCACCAGCAGGTCTGCAGAATCCTGTGTAAACTCTCCTTGTCAAGGCCACTCACAGCTGGAAGTAAAATCACTTAAACAAGCTGAGGTCTTTGACGTCCTTTGAATTTCATGGCTTGAATTTCCAAGAAGGGACTTTGGCTCCGCCAAGATTTCTCTGCACCCAGCCCCTAATCTCGTAATTGATTGCTTTTCACAAAGGGAACAGAAACAAGCCCCTGGTTCCCGAGTTGTATGGTTTCCATTTGCTTCGATCATTAATCAGCCCCAGTGAAGGGAGAAGTGTCTCCTACGGCAGAAACCCAATCCACCCTCCCCAGTGAAAGGAGGCCCAAGGCGGTCCCACGGGCAGAACCTCGGGGCAGCCATCCCTGTGGCTCAGCTGGCCAGGGCTTTGCAATACTGATCAAAAGCAATAGAAAAAAAAAAAAAATGGAGAGGAACAAGTAGCTTTTCCTGGAGGTTTTCGTGGCAACTCACTTCTGTTTTAGAGACTTTTGTAAAAAAAAAAATCAGGCTATCAGAGACCGAACGAAGTGCCTCCGCGTCTCCCAGGTAGAAGAGGCTCACCTGTCCTCAGAAACGGAACAATGGCTGTGCTCAAGGATGGCCTGGGGCCACTCACCCTGAATCAAGCCAGGCAGACGCTCCTATAACCTAGACGCCACCATCCGGAGCCGAGGGCCCCTCCGAAGCACGCTCTTTAGCTATCCCAGACTTCCTCCTAAGCCTGATTTCACCCACACGCGGAGCCCTGGTAACACAGGGACCCAAGCCCTGCTTGTAATTCGCTGTTCATTTCCTGGCTCTCACTGGCCATCCTCCGGCTTCATTCTTCCTCTCTGTAAAGTGAGAAGAATTATTTAAAACAGACCTCTGAAATTTGAGTTGGATGTGAGCCGTTGAGGGTCTAGCGGACCAGGGGATTATACTCCTGTTGCTGCCTGGCTTTTACGTCCTTGGGTAAATGCCACGTGGCAGTAGTTTGTATTATGATTACAGGCTCCCAGTGGGTTAAACGTGGAAGGGGTACAAGGTTCTCATTCCCCAGACAGGTCTGAAAACATCCCCCTTCCGCACGGAGAACAGAGGGGGGCCGGGGGCACAGTGCCTGTCTGGCAGGCGGCTACATTTCTAGCACCGGCACGATGCCTGGCTTGCCCCGAGTGTCTGCTGATTGAATGAGTGAATGGATGAAAGAAGAGCGATCTGCACAACAGACAGTATCTCCGCAAACCTAAATTCTTCAGCGAGCACCTGTACGTGAATGCCAAAGTTACTGAATTGCAAGACCCCTGGAGAAAAGACAAAGTCTATACAAGAGACTGTGGGCTTCCCTGATGACGGGGCCATTCCTTATCTCTAGCTATTAGCACAGTGCCCCGGCTCAGCTAAATGCTTGATGAATGAATAAAGGAGGGAACAAAAAAGAAAAAGATGTGGAGGGGCTAATGAAACGGAGGGAAAAGGATGAGGGGGAAAGAATGACTTCAGAAAACAGGCTGGCCCACACGGGGCCAACCTGGGCTACCCTGAAAGGGGCAAGAGAGCCCCAGGGGAGAAAAGAAGACTCTGGAATCCTCAGATGGGGATGAGAAAACAAAATCAGTGAGCGGATGTCACACTCAAAAGTATCTGTGTCAGTAACAAGGCCTTGGCTTTGAATGTCGGAAAATCATCCACAAATTAGTTTACTAAGCCACACAGCAATTAACTACTAGCACCGATTCTCTATCAAGAAACCAAAGCAATGATAATACCCCCGAACTGGCAGCTGGTGTCATGGCCCAACTGCAGACCAGGAGGAGTGGTTCTCCATATGCCAGACACAGATGGCCTTCAAGGTGGTGAAGGCCTTCCTGTTGACCTTTCTGGCTGGGATGTTTCAGTAAGAAAACTGGCAAAGCTTGGTTTGCTTTAGGCCATTCGGCATCTTTCTACTGTAACAATGAGGGTGCCACACTGACTCAAAAGGCAGAGGTGCCAAAAGATTCAAGAACAACAAGTCATCAGTTACCAGCATGGACGGCAGAGAGAAAGCCCGGTGAGTTATCTTCTTAGACGTCTGCCCTTACGAGAAACCTGTGAATACAAAGCAATCAAGGGAAAGATTAACAAGAAAGATGGGTTCGCAGGGTGTGGGTTCCAGGCTAGACTGTGCCCCTTGCAAGTTGTCTGACCTCCTTCAGCCCTTTTCTCCTTCCCGTGGCCTCGAGCTGATTCTCAAGATTTAACACGTACGGGAGGACCCGGTGGCAGTGCCAAAGCTTCCTAGGTCACACTCAGACCAGGCTCTCCCAGGAATGGGGAGACGATGGGGAAAGGGCAAGGGGGTAGCAGCCCCAAGCAGGGGCTCCGTGCGGGGCTTTGAAACGTGCAGGAGCTGAGAGGCCAAGGTGCCAGGCTGCCTGGATGGTGACGTGTACTGTGGCCACGAGAGTCTGCGACGCCCGCACAGTGCCTGCCAGTGACAGCCATACATGAGACAGTGGTCCTGACCCCGCTGTGCGTAGGCACGTGGAGCCATCTGGGGACACGACAGACACTTGCCCCAACCCATCTCCAACATGGGACTGACCCGGCCCCCAGGACAAGCGAGGGTGGAGGAGGAAGCGGCTGCAGGCTGGGTGGACGGGGATGCCCGGAGAGAGCACGTGACATTGACGCCTGATCTGACAGGAAACACGATTCAACGCTCCGACCTGGGGCGGATTTGCCGAATGAGGTAGTTCCATCCTGACCTCTGCAGGCAGTGACCGGTCAGTCTGGGAAAACAGGAGCCAGGCATTCTTCCCAAGACTCCCAATGATGCAAAGTAGCAGAGAAGGGCCAGGATGTGGGCTCCCAGAATATGCAATGGGAAAAAACAAAGAGGGAGGGCTGCTGCAAAGGATTCTGGGTGTGGGCTGTTGAGCTGAAAGGTGCCTTCTATCCAAGATTCTGACCCTGACGCTTGGCTTGGAGACACAGACCTCTCACCCCTGCCCCTCCAAAGCCCTGGAGACAGGTGGGCTGGCTGGAGGAAGGGCCTTGGGGCTTCCAGGGGCGTAAGGGTGTGACACAGCTGGCTCTGGGTGGGGAGGGGACCCCTCTGGTGCTCAGCAGGGTCCACAACGTTCCAGCCTCGGTTTGTTCTCGGAGTGGCAAGCACGGCATGGGACTTGGGGGGCTTCAGCCTCGGAGACGAGGGCAGGGCTGTGGATCCATCTTCTTGGCCTGGGAACACCGGGGGGCTCCCCGTGGGGCCATCCGGGCCGCCCTTCTGCCTTCACTGTCCCCTCTCCTCAGTGGACCAGGAGAGCGGGTGGGAGGGCAGCTCCGCTTGGGAGCAGGTCCCCCCCCCCGGCAGGAGTGCCACCGCCTCTCCGTGGGACACCAGCCCCTCCTCGGCAGGAAGCCCCAGGCCGTGCGTCTAGATCTCCATGTCCACGGGGCGGATGTTGCCCGTCTTGTGCTCTCTGACCCACAGCTCCCTGTCTTTGGCTGGGTCCACTTTTCGAAGCAGTTGGTCCACAGGCTCGACTGTCTGCAAGGGATGGAGAAGAGGGATACCTTCAGAGGCAGCAGCCGAGCCAGGGATGTATCCTCTGAACCACGCTGCTTGCACCCTCGTGCCCGTCAGAGCAGCCTCTCTAGAGGGTTGGGAGGCCCCGGGGAGGCCCGTGCGAGGGACAGACGTCGGGGGGAGGCTGGGAGACCCGGGGGCCTGAAGCTCAGGCCTCTGCCCTGCTTTCCCTCGTGCATGTGACCCTCCAGACCTCAGGGTGGATGAGAGGGCAGGTGGCCCAAGGGTCTGTGACCTGTTCCTCCTTCCATCACTCCCCACATTTACCACCTGAGAACAGGTCAAATGGTACGTCGGCTTGAGAGGTTTTTGAATAGTTCCAGCATCGTAAGAAATTCGCCAGGGGAGGCAAGGGCATCTGCAGCTATTTTAACTATCATGATGCATCTATGTGATGCACTCGGGACGGATTCACGTGGACATCCAGGGTAACTGACACGTCCATCCCAAGAGGTCACCCGCAGGCCCGAGCCCGTGCTCACCTTCCGGACAGATTCATCTGTAGCAGCTACTTGACCTGCCACCACGGCACAGGGCCATGGCTCTCCCTGGCCCCTCGCCCCCCCCCCCCCCCCGTTCCCCGCTGGCCTCGGCCCGGGGAACTCACGCTTTGGTTGAACATGTCCGTCTCGTGCCGCAGCTGCGTGTACTGGCACAGATGCTGCCGGATCATCTCCACCCTCTCCACCTCCAGCCGTTCCAGCTCCTGCAGAGGAGGAAACCGGCAGAGACCTCTGGGGGTGTCCCTTCCACCTGGAGACCCTCCCCACCATGCGGGCCCCACCCCCCTCTAAACACAAAACACAGATGCTGCCTGTTTATCCCCCATCCCGCCTGACCCTCTGGGGTCTGACGAGGAACCCACCCCGTATCTGGGAGCGAAGGTGTGGCTGACGGCGCAGCAGTTACCGTCTCCTGACTCTCGTCTGCCAGGCAGGGTGGGTGCTAAGAGCTTTATTGTCCTCAGCATCATTGTACGGGGTTCTCTTCTTTACCCACATTCTCCAAACAAGGGAATGAACACCTACAGAGGTAACATCGCTTGCCCACAGCGACAGGGAATTATGGGAGCGGCGGGATTTGCACCTGGGTCTGTCGCGCTCTTAATCCTGCTTCTGTACCAGTGCAGCCCCAGCCCCAGAGAGATGGAACGCGTGCAGGAGCTGCTGCACCTCCAACCCTTGGGGCTTTGTCCCCGGGCCTCTGCTGAGCGGCCTCGCCTCCCCCGTCCGCCCCAAGCACCGAGGGGCAGGTCAAGAGAGCCAGGAGGGCCGGGAGCAGGGCGGTCACTGCCACAGGGAAGAGCGGAAAGCGTTCGCCCTTTGGACCCTAGGTGGCTCGGCATCTTTGGAACTTAGGAGACGCGGCTGCTATTCTGTGCACAACTAGGTCACTGTTCAGGTGATTAACCAGGGCGTAGGAAGTAAAGCAGGGAGTTTAATGAGGAGATTAACCAGGGGGAGAACTAGGTCACTGTCCCCGGGAGAGGCCTCTAATCTGCTCTGGTGGACCGGCACCTGGGGAAGGCAGATGGTTAGTCTCATGCTGGACAGACAGACGGACGGCGGTGGCTCGGAGCAGTAGGACGGAGTGATAAGCACCTGGCATGATGCCTCCTGTCTCGTCTGGCCCCAGGACCCACGTGCCAACCCCGCTGCACCCCCCGCAGTGGGTGCTGGCTTCTCAGAAATACTCAACTTGGCGATTTTTCCTAAAGGGCCCACTGTCCGCTTGCTTGACCCTGCCCCCTCGGGAGGATGCAGCACGAGCTCGTCGCCGCCTGGGCTCACACAGCTATAGGAGGTGCCAGGGCAAGGACCTGAACCCACAGCAGGCTGGTCCGGAGCTGAGGTCTCAGCCCCAACACTCGCGCAGACCTAATGACCGTCTCCACGGTCACCTCCACGCCACTGCCTGCACACCCACCGCCGTCCACCCAGGGGTTCCTGAGCGCCCGCCCCTGCACGGACAGGGGCCTGTCCGTGTGACCTGTCACGTACAGTGACCTGTGCGCGTCTCCGGTCACTCACCAACGTGGTGGTCACCATCTCTTCAAACCACTTGGACTGCGCCTGGTTGTAGAGGTCCACACAGCGCATGAGGTCATCTCCTGGAAGGGCCAAGGCCACTGTCACACTCGGTCCTGTCCTCACCGTGGCCGCCTTCTCCCACCTGCATCCCACAGCCAGGGGGATGGAGGCCACCAGAAGGTTGGGGGGTGGGGAGGATAAGCAGAGCAAGAGAAGGGGGCAACCCAGCCTTACGCGGGACCGGCTGCAGAGGGTCCACCTGAACGAGACTCCAGACACCAAAAACTCAGGAAGGGGGTTTCTCAGTAAGAATGTATGTATGGGGCTTCCCTGGTGGCGCAGTGGTTGAGAGTCCGCCTGCCGACGCAGGGGACGCGGGTTCGTGCCCCGGTCCGGGAAGATCCCACGTGCCGCGGAGTGGCTGGGCCCGTGAGCCACGGCCGCTGCGCCTGCGCGTCCGGAGCCTGTGCTCCGCAACGGGAGAGGCCACGACAGTGAGAGGCCCGCGTACCGCAAAAAAAAAAAAAAAAAAAGAATGTATGTATGGTAGGGTGGGGAGGGTACTCCTAGGACCCCCAACTCTATCATGAGCCCAAGAAATGCTTCCTCTTCTAAAGATGGGAGTTTCATTTCACACTCCCCAAGCAGGGGAGTCCTGCTTGGTTGAAACATGTGTCTCAAGCAACTTGCTACTAGTTAAAGAAGGGAAGTTTGCAAAGTGTGTGTGTGTGTGTGTGTGTGTGCGCGCGCGCGCGTGTGTGTACATGCAGCAGCAAAGGGTGGGTGGGAAGGGAATGGGCTCTTTCTATAGTATGTTATTTCATAAGCGAGATCTGAAACAAACTATTTAACAAACTGCAAGTAACTACATTACTAAGGTCCCAGCATCCCAGACCCACGCTACACAGAACACAGTTCCTGAACCAGCAGCGTCAGGACGCCCTGGGAGTCTGCTCGAAATGCAATCTCAGGAAGTTTCTGAGACCTGGGGAACCAGAAACTATTTTCACAAGATCCTCAGGTGATCCACGTGCACATTACGGTTGGAGAAGCACGGCTTGGTCTACATGTAGTTTCCTGATCATCACAGGGTGCCAGAGAGAGGAAGACGTCATGGTCTCTGCTCGTGATGGGAAAACTCACGAGTGAACCCAGAGGTAACGATGAACCCTTCAAAGGGATTCCTACAATGGCATCACCTTGCTTATGTGGGTTCAGATATGAAAGTGAAAGAAAGTGGGCGGAGTTACGCCCACATGACCCAGGGCCTGGCTCAGGGCCCCCTCCCCAGTGAACCATACACCGTTAGCTGGGAGCTAAGCCTTGAGTAACAGAACCCAAATCAAGGCTCTGTTCATTCTGCCCTTGGTTCAAGGCCAAGACTGGGCCCTCGATCCCAAGAAAGACTCAGCTACAGGGAAGAAAGTGGGTATTTCATTGCAGATGCATTCCCACCAAGAGCTTGTGCCTGACCGTGGGTGGGGTCACCCTATAAACACAATATGAAACCCCCAAAGCCCTATTTGTCGATCCTGATTTTGACAACATGCTTCAGGAACTCCTGCAACATCAGGAAACAGTATAGGTAAAGGTAGGTATGTCTCTTCTCTAGGCATCCCAAGGGTTTGAAATCAGGCCCTTCTGAACAGTACAGGTTAGGGACATGGATTCTGGAACCAGATCTGGGCTGTCATACAGCTCTACTGTTTACTAGCTCTGCAATCTTGGACAAGTTGATTCACCCTGCCTGTGCCTCAGTTTCATCATCTGTAAAATGGGGCTAATAATGGTACCTTCATAGAGCCACAGTGAAGATTAAATAAGCATACCCCCCCCAAAAAAACACAAAGAACAAAATAAAAAGATAAACAACTTACGAAAAATATTTGCAATTCAAATGACAAAAAGTTAATTTTCCTTATCAATCAATCAATAAGAACAAGACCAGCCATTTGACATAAAAATGGGGAGAGCATATGAGTGAATCATAAAAAAAAAAAAAAAGCCACGATGATTTATAAGTCTAGTTTTGCAATGCTCAACTCCACTCAAAAAGCAGTGTAAATTAAATTAGAAACAAAATACTATTTTTCACCAGATAGTTCCAATGTCAAAATCTGAGAGCGCTCAGTGCTGACAAGAGTTTAGGGAACAGGTGTTCCCAGAGCTATTGGTGGGCGCCCCTCTCTGGAAAGCAACTTGGAAACATCTATCAAAATGAATACAAGCCTGTGACCCAGAAACCCCGACCCCATCTCTATCCTGTCTATATGCAGGTTCTGTTCCCCCCACCCCTGAGATGCATTTATAGTAACAGCATCGCTGGCATTGGCAAACACTCTGAAACAATCTACAAGTCTTACAAAAATCAATTAGGGGAATGAAGAAACAACTCTGGATACGATCATACACTTGCACGCTATTCAACTACTTAAAAACTCTGATGTACATGGGTGGGGAAATAAATTTATGGGTAACGGAATAGAGCTATCTCTAAGACATATCAATTACAATATAAGTTCAGAACACAGTATGATATGATTTTATGTATATGAAATTTTTTTTTTTTTGGCTGCACTGTGCAGCATGTGGGATCTTAGCTTCCCGACCAGGGATCAAACCTGGGCCCCCTGCACTGGACACATGGAGTCTTAATCACTGGACCGCCAGGGAAGTCTCTCTAAATTTAAATATTAAAAAACTTTAAAAAAAATTCAAACACTAGGATGTGTTGATGGTGATTATATCTGGGGAATAAGATTTTATATTCTTACTTGTTGATTAAAATTTTTTGTCAAGCAGCAATATTGTTTTTGTAACATAATTTGATTTTTTAATAGTTTAATAAACTAATTTAAATGTGCCTCTCCCATCCTTGGGTTCCCTTTCCTACTCCCCAAAAGTGTACTGTGCCTTCTGTTTCTGCATCCAATACTCTACCACTGTGCATTAAATATCTTTATATAAAATGCTGTATTTATATTACACTATTTTGTTATGACATTTTCACACCACCTTATTTCAAAATGTCACTGAGGTGGCCGTTTCATCCTGTAATGGACTCATTATACCAGGTCCACCAGAAGTTGGGTTGAAAGGGATTTAGAGACCATCCGAACCAAACCCTAATCCCACAGCACACATTTTAACCCCGGAAAGCAAAACGCATTGTCCTCATACACCATGAAACTGGTTTTTTAGAAATATTTAACAATTCGTTTTTTAGATTACTGTTTCTCACTGGTTTTTCTCCCCCTTCCTTGTGCATTAGCTAATTTTTACCTCTAGGTGGAAGCAGAAGCTGACTCAGTGGGAAATCTTCTGGAGAAAATCTGCAATACGGTTGTTTCTTTAAACAAAATGTTGACCTCTGTTCTGAGGCAGAAGCCCATCACCAGAGGTGAACCTTTGGAGCATTACTCCCCGGGGAGGTGGGACAGCTTGGGTGGGTGTGGCCTGCACTTGCCCTAGGAGCTCCACGCAGCGACAGGCCCCCTGAATTCCGGGTGCCTGGAAGAGGCTGTCCACCGCCTGGCCCGAGATCCAGGGCTTGGACCAGAAGGCGCCCTCCGGCCCAAAGCGAGGGCGTGGGAGCCCCGTCCCCTGCCACGGCCTGGACACAGCCGGGTCTGCTCCCCGCTCCACAGCCCCACCCCCCAGCCTCGTCCTGCGGGATGCACGTTCACGGGCACCCCCTCTCTCAGCCCCTCCTGTCTGTGTCTCTGGGACCAGGTGAGGATGGACGGGGCAGCGGGCGACGGCGCCTCACTCACCCGCCTGTGTGGACTTCCTCCGCGCCTTCTTGATGTCCTCCTCCGTCTTGTTGCTCAGCTTTATTTCCAGCTGCTGGGTCTTCATCTCCAGGTCTCTCTGCCGCTCCGTGAGGGCTTTCCGGGCCTGGGGTCCAAGGACGTGAAGCTGTTCGTGGGCTCAGAGCCAGGAAGGGCCTATGGGGCCCACGGGGCCTGGCTTCCCCTTTTCTAGGTAAGAGTCCTTTCTTTTCCCTGCTTTTGTGGATGAGGCCACAGTGGCTCCGACAGGCTAAGCAGCTAGACCAGCATCACACCACGTGGAGGCTGCAAAGCATCCTCTCATCCCCATTTCTTGGCCTAGAGCAAGCCTCTCAGAGCATGTTTTCGCTGGAGCATGTACACGTACTGGGGACCCAAGCGGTCCTAAAATCACAGCTTCTCCGGGGTGGCGGGGACCACAAAGGCCGACGTCACTTCCCAGCAGTGCTTAGCAGCTGGTAGCACCGGGCTCCCCATTCTGGGGCAGGACGGGCCCTCTGGCGGCAGCTGCCGGCAGGGGGCTGATTCCGTCAGGAGGGAATCCGCCAGGTGAGACCCGGGCAAAGGGGCCCCGTGTGGACCGGCGGCACATCCAGGCTCCGAGACCCACAAAAGCAGGGTGGTACCTTGTCTCACGTGCTGGATGGAGGCCCCCGGTACCCTCCACTGCGGGTGCAGCCACGCCCACTCCCACTCAGAATCAGCACGGCGGGGGGTTGGGGGGGGGAAGCGGCCCACCTATCCTTTGGCTGGGGGAGGGGATCTCATATTCCCCACCCTCCAGATCCTGCCGGAGGGGGGCAAAAGCCTCTGCCTTGGCGCACGGAGCCCCTGCTGGTCCCCGGCCCCCTCTCCTCCAGCAGGGCCCTCCCACCCTGGCAGCCCGGGCCTCACCTTCTCCACTGCGGCACAGCGGCTGGCGAGCTGCTTGCGGAGGTCTGCGATGTGGTGGTCACACTTCTTCATGTCCTTCTTGAAGTTCTCGCGGAAGTTCATCAGGGGCTTCTCCACCTCACTGTGAAGCTGTCGGTGGGGGAGACGCACTCAGCACCCCGGGGCGTCCGCTGCAAGCGGAGGGAGGGGGCGCTGCCCCCAACCCTGCAGGCGAGGATGGGGGACCTTCCCACCGGGAGGTCAGAGACAAGTGGCTGCTTATCTGGTAGCGGTCGAGGAAGTCACCTCGGCTGGTCACGTCCCGGCGTCCACACCAATGGACGGGTGAGCATCGGGAGCCTTCGAGTCCCTCGTGGGCACCCCCTTCCTGTGCTAAGTCCCCAGAGCTTCTGCTAGGGCTCTGCTCAGGTGTCCGGCTCCCTTTCTTTCCAACCTGGGAGCTTTCTCGGGGCAGAACCCAAGCCACCATCTCCGTGTCCCTAAGCACTTAACACAGGGACTGCTGCCTGGGTGACATTAAATCAGGCGATCTCGGGTCAGCTCTACTTATTGGACAGCTACCACGTGCCAGGTGCCGAGACCACAGAGGATCTGCTCATGGTCTGGACGTCGAGGAGGTCTTGTTGGGAGCTCAGGGGCCCCCCCTTCCTGAACTGTGCCTGCTGGTGTCTGCGTGGAGGCTGGTGCAACCCCACCGCCCCAGAATGAACTGACCTCGCACCCCCAGGGACAGAGAAGGGTTCTTTATGCTCTGAGAGGTGCTGGGTGATGTTGGTTTTCAAGCTTTTTCCTTCTCTTTTATTCCTTCCCTCTTTCCCACTCCACTCTCTTTGGAAGGAGAACTCTTACTTAAAACTTTTTGGGGGGCGGGGGTTGTGAACATGAGCTGCATCTGGTAAGAAAACAGATAAGTGTGGACCTGCTGCGGTCAAAGTCACAGCCTAGAGCCCCCCGACTCAGCCTCTCAGAGCCCCACCCACTGGCCCCCTTGGGCCCCTCCATCTGCCCTCCGGGGTCCCTCAGCCTCCATCCGCCCCTCTGGGAAGCAGAGCTGATCTTCCCTGGATGGATGACATCCCAACTCTGCGGTTCTGTGATCGCTCTCCTCTTCCTCCGCGCCAGGCTCCTTGCTTCCTACACTACCTCTTCCCCAGAGCGCTCGCGGACAGAAGTGTTCCTAGTCCTAAACCACCGATCACACATGACTCTTGAGCTCTAGGAGGGTGGGGACCACGCTGGCTTGGTCACTGCTGTGTCCGCAGCATCTGGCCGGAGCTGGTGCACGGTGGGGGAGCCTTCTCTACTTAGATCGTCAGCGCCCAATGCCCTGGGTGACAAGACGATGCTTTAATGGTGGACAACCTTCAAAGACTAACGGAGAGCGGGCTGCACACACGCCCTTCTCCTCCTGTTGGTTGTAACGTCTGCTATCATTTTTTCTGATCCCTTGGAAGTCTCCTTGCACAGGAAAACACCCCCATCTGGTGGCAGTTTGTAAGACGCCACAAACTCGAGCGCTGCTGAGAACAAGAAAACACCTTCCCCACCCGGATGAGGGAGGAGGGGGCGGGGCCGCATAATTGGCGGCCGTGGGAACCGGCTCCTGCCGGCTCTGCTCTACGTGGGTTAACTCAGCCTGTTGACCGAGTAACTCCGCGGTCTCTTTCTGAGGGATTTCCATACTTCATGCACCCAGGGGTGACCCTGCAGAGGCTTATCAAGACTCAGGAGTCCTGGGCGCCGGCCCCAGACTCTGTGGTCTGGAGAAGGGCCCAGGATCCTGCCAACGCACCCAAACGCTCTCCCCCAATTCCAAGTGGCATTCTGGAAACAGCGTGCTACTGGCTGTCAGAAGCGATTCAACCCCGTGGATTGAAGACCCATGGATTCTCCCTCTGTATTTTAAGTACTCTGAAAATAAGGCTGATTTTTTTCTTTAAGAAAGTTGGCTGGGTGTTTTTTTAATACTCATTCTTAACGTTTAAGCATCTCTGGCTAGCCAGGAGGCAGAAGCCCTCCCTCCCTGGAAGCTTGTCTTCATGAACTTGAGCTGGCCTGGCTTGGATGCCACAGGCTATTGAAGCCATTTGATTTGCCTTTCAGAATTCCAGTCTTCTCCTTTCACGTCACTCATCAGAAGAGAGTAAGAGAAAATGCAAGTTGGCAGGAATTTCAGAGGCCACAGGGAGACCTCGGAGATATTGTGGGTTTGGGGTCAGACCACCACAATAAAGCGAAGACGGCGATAAATCGAGTCACATGGATTCTTTTGGTTTCCCAGTGCACATAAAAGTCATGTGTACACTATACTGTAGTCTGTTAAGTGTGTAAATAGCTTTATGTCTTAAAAATGCACATACCGGGACTTCCCTGGTGGCGCAGTGGTTAAGAATTGGCCTGCCAATGCAAGGGACACAGGTTCGAGCCCTGGTCTGGGAAGATCCCACGTGCCGCGGATCAACTAAGCCCGTGCGCCACAACTACTGAGCCTGCACTCTAGAGCCCACGAGCCACAACTACAGAGCCCCCGTGCCACAACTACTGAAGCCTGTGTGCCTAGAGCCTGTGCTCCGCAACGAGAGAAGCCACCACAATGAGAAGCCCGCACGCCGCAACGAAGAGTAGCCCTCCTTCGCCACAACTAGAGAAAGCCCGCGCACGGCAACGAAGAACCAACGCAGCCATAAATGAATGAATGAATAAATAAATATGTTTTTTAAAATGCACATACCTTAATTTTTTAAATACTTATTCCTAAAAAAAAATGCTTCCCATCACCTGACAACGCAGGGTTGCTGCACATCTTCAATTTGTTAAAACAAAACAAAACAAACACACACACACTAAAGCAAAGTGCTACGTTAAACAAGGTATGCCTGTATCTAGTCCAGTGGGTTATTAAGAGTTGTGAAATCATTTTAGTGGGTCAGGACCTGCTTTTAGATGAGCACAGCCCAGACACGAAGAGAAAATGTCAGTGCATTTTAAGCAGGAGGATAAGTAATTTCACACACAGTTGTTTTAGCGACGTACATTTGTATCTGTATGCGGATATCTGGATGTGGATACCTACCTGTGTGTTCCAGGTGGCCATGGAAAATGTATAACTGTGGGTCACAGTCAAGTAAGGTTCAAGTCACTGATCTGATCCAATCTGTTCATTTCACACATGAAAAAAATGGAAGCTCAGAGGTGCTAAGTGACTTGCCCAAGGTCACAAAGCTTGTTAGTGATGGCATTGACATAAAAGTCACATCTCCTGGGGCTCACTGTGGCCCCCAAAATCTTCTGGCTGAATGCATGGCCCCGACTGCAGGATTAGATTTTCTCCCATCAGAAGGAATTTTTCTGTTCTCCCTTCTTCACCCAGAAGCGGGTATAACTTCCTTTATATATAGCAATCTTATTTCTTTAACGGCCTGTTGCTATGAACAACGGCTCGAGCTAGGAGACTAGAAAAGCCTAAAAGATCCCTGAAATGAAATTGCGTTTCTTAAAGAGCTCTTGCCCCCGACACAGAGCATTCGGGGTGGAATTTTTCAACGAGCCTTTTGGGGCAGATGGTAAAATGGATTTCGCACATATGGAGACGTATTATCCAGGGCGGACGGATAGTCCTTGGAGCCTTTTCTTTTCAAGGAATTGTCACACAACCACTGGGCTGCCACCACGATGGCCTGAGGGCATCGACACTGACCGATGGGCTGGAGGCAGCAGACATTCTTAATGGAAAAATCTACGTGTGAATTTTTGGTGAACGTTCTTCAGAAGCCTCCCAGCAGCTACCTGAAGTCAGCCGTGAGTCAAAACATCCCGGCACTTGGAGGGCCAGACTGCACTGCCCTGGACAGTCCTTAAGAGAGGGCAGAGTCCTCCTCAGAACAGGGTTCTGTGTTTTAAATGCAACTGGTCTGCCCGGAGGAAAGGTCGGGGGGGTCAAAACTGCCATTCACTCAGTCCTCTCCTTTGCTTCCTCAGCAGCTGAGCCCACTGGCTGCAGTTTAACTCCTCTGCTCCTTCTCATTTGTGAAACGGAGATGCCGTCTTGAACAGCAGCTGATAAAACTGAGGGAGATGAATTATATCCTACATCGAACACTTAAACATCACCGTGATGCTGTGATATAATAACAAACATGTATTTCGGTCTCTGTCCCCAGCTCCTGGCTGGAGCTCCTAGAGCCTTTGCAATTTCCTAAACAACAAAGGTCCTAGGAGCATCCTTTGGTCTAATATTTGGTCTCTGACCCCACTGTTCCTGACACCAAGCTCCTACATCCCTTGGAATTTCCTGGGTGACAGGAGGGTCTTCTGTTCTAATGAGGGGCCTCTGCCTGGACTCCTGGACGGGGGCTGGTCACCAGAAAGACCAAGCCATGATTAGAAGCTTGTAACTTTCAGCCCCCTCCCCATCCCCCGGGGAGAGGGGAGGGGCTGGAGACTGAATGAATAATTGATTCTGCCTGTGTGATGAAACCTCCATAACAATCTGTCAATCACGGGGCCCAGAGAGCTTCTGGATTGGGGGAACACACCCAGAGGTGAACACACATCTCCAGCCTTCATCACATCCTTTCATATATAATAAACTGGTAAACCTAGTAAGCGTTCCCCTGAGTTTCGTGAGCTGTTCTAGGAAATTATGAAACCTGAGGAGGGGGTCACGGGAACCCCTGATCTGTAGCCAAGTTGGACAGAAGTGGTGGGTAACCGGGGGACCCACTACTTACGATGGCCATCTGAGGTAGGGTTGCTCCCGTAGGACTGAGTCCTTAACCTGCAGGATCCTATGCTGACCCTGGGGGAGTTAGTGTCAGAACTGAATTAAATTGCAGGACCCCCAGCTGGGGTCAGGGAATTGGCTGGTGCGGGGAAAACCCACCCAGTTGGGTGACCAGACGCGCTGCCGTGGGCAGCAGTGAAAGGAAAGATGAGAGGAAAACATTGCCTGGGGGTGTGCTCTGTCACCCGCTGAGTACCTTATGAACAATCGAGAACCAGGCGGCCTGCTGATGGAGAGTAAATGCCACCAGGGTTCCTGGGGCTCCGGCAGGCGACCCTTCAGACGCTCGCAGACCCGGCTCCCAGCCCCATGGCTCACAATGGCAGCCTCTGCATTCATCTCACAGTCAACGGAAGTTTCCACCACCGCAGAAGCTGGAGCTGCTGGGGGCTAGGAGGGAGAAGCGTGATCTACAGCTTAGAAACACCTCCCTGCTTTGTGTGCAAGGCTCAAAAGAGACCCATTCACGGAGCTCCCTTCTCTCCCAGTACTTGAGAGGCCACTTCCTTGCAAAGTGTTGGTGTCTGAGGTTAGCGTGCCCCTGCTGGCCCAGGAATTCTCGCTCACATCTGGGTGTCAATTCAGTCTCGGGGCTCCAGCATCCTTCAGGGGCAGGGAGCTGGTAACGCACTGTTTTTCCTCCCAGCCCAGCTCTTTGTAACGCTCCTTCACACACCTCAGCCGTACGGGTAATTCATCCCGCCCTCGGTGTGCGGAGAACCATCACGGGGTGGGGTGGAGACCCGGATACAAAGTCAGTTTCCTGTCTTCCGACAGCGCACTAAGCCCAGAAATGCAACTGTTGTGGAAGAAGCGCTAGAAAAGACATAGGACCTGGGAGCACTGAGTGTGGAAGTCGCGGGAAGGAGCGGCCATCTTTGTGGGATGCCACGTTCAAGGAGCATCCTCCTCCTTTTACACCGTGACGTTGACGGTGGCAGTGTACACCCTGATGTTAAAATGTGGGCTCAGAGGGTTTAAGCGCTTTGTCCCGGTGTCCTCTTCGGCTGGTGACCGTGGGAGGGCAGAAGGAAGAGCGTAGACCCTGTAGGCAAAGGTCACCGGGAACGGTGCCCCTCTCCAGGGGCTCTCGTCCTTTAGAAGGCAAGCATCCTAGTGGGCGGCCCCATCAGTCACGCACACTTTAGTATGAATTTCCCCCCTTAGACTCTTGGTTTATTTTCCACGTGGAAAGCAGCTAAGAGCCTGAGAGGGAATTTGGAGACAGGAGACAGGGAGTGGGGAAGAGAGGGTTGTTTGGAAACAC
The DNA here is from genome assembly GCF_026419965.1 of Kogia breviceps. Classification (NCBI taxonomy): domain Eukaryota; kingdom Metazoa; phylum Chordata; class Mammalia; order Artiodactyla; family Physeteridae; genus Kogia; species Kogia breviceps. The sequence continues at coordinate 6,691,351 of NC_081328.1, read as the reverse complement.
AGAGAAATCCTGGCAGAAAGCAGGCCTGAAAAGACTAGGGGGTGGAGAGGAGGTCGTCAGAGGCCCTATTCACTCCTAACTTCAGGAAATAGTTATTGACGTCGACTATGTACCAGGCACCGCTCTGAGTCCTGAAGATGACAGAGTGAGTAGGAGAGAAACATCACTGTCCAAGGGCACGGTGCTAGAGTCTTTTGGACCAATGGAAAGAAGCGTCAGCTACCTAGTCTGAAATTGTGTAACAACAAACACAACAATAACAAAAATGTCTCCCTTCGAAATAGTCTAGTCTCTCCCGACACTAAGAAGAGACAGAAAATGCCACTGCATTCCTCGGAAAGCCAAGCAACACAAAAGTGCAGTTGCACCACTCAGGGGTTCACCCGAGGAAATGGGGGGCATCTACCCTCACCTCACAGAGGTGTGCTCGGGTTGCTTACACTGGCTCATCAGAGCCCAGGGTTAAATTTGGAGGAACTTTGTGAGGTGGTTGTTAAAGACAGCCGGGGGCTTCCCTGGTGGCGCAGCGGTTGAGAGTCCGCCTGCCGATGCAGGGGACACGGGTTCGTGTCCCGGTCCGGGAGGATCCCACGTGCCGCGGAGCGGCTGGGCCCGTGAACCATGGCCGCTGAGCCTGCGCGTCCGGAGCCTGTGCTCCGCAATGGGAGAGGCCACAGCAGTGAGAGGCCCGCGTACCACAAAAAACAACAACAACAACAACAACAAAAAAAAACCCCACAAAAAAAACAAAAAAGACAGCCGGTATTAAAAATTAAATGATCTAAACTTAAAATTAACAAACTATATTCAAAGCAAAGGTAATAACATATCCTCATACCCTCCTAACTACATCTGACTATCATCCACGCTCTTGATGGATGTGTATGATTACTGATGCTGTTTTGTTGGTCTAGGGGAGCCGGTCTAACGGTAGCATCTCTTCCCGGCTCTTGAAATTTACACCATGGAAACTGCAACATCACACCCTGGAGAGACAGTTGTTAAACGTTCAGCAGCACCTCGGTGCGTAGGACCAACCCAGGGAGGGCTTACCTTGGCGGAGAACTTGAGGTGAACTTCAGCCTCGTCGGCAAGGCTCTTCTTCACCTGCGCCCACGCTTCTCCCAGGGAGCTGCAACACCAAGGAGTCGATGAGGCTCGGGGAGGCGACACCGACCTCAGGTCAGAGGCCATGGCCCTCCCTGAGACAGGGTGCTGGGTCAGGACCCACAGAGTGCTGGGTCCTGACCCCGAGTCCCGGGGGAGCGTACGACACAAGAGACCGTGGACTTGGATGAGGCAGAGGCCAGGCGCAAAAGAAACATGAGGACCACGCCTCGACGTACGGGAGGAGAGGGACCTTCCCGAGCCAAGCTGAGCGAACACAGACCGCAGCAGACAGTCGAGTGCCCGGGGAAATATCCAGAAGCCCAGAGGGCTGGGCAGATGTGAGAGGGAGGTGGGGTACAGTGCCGTGAGGACCCTAATACCTGGCCCACTACTGTCTCCGGCCTTCCTGTCGCTCCTCCCTGGTTTACTGTTGGGGGAAACGCCTGTTGGCAAGCCAAGGAAGGAGAACGGATGCCTTTTCAGGGAGAAGCCCTTCTCAAACAGAAGGCACCACACAGCCCTGCGTGCGGGCAGACCGCCGGTGGCCTGACTTCCAAGGAGGGCAAAAGTGGACCGCCTGGGTCTAGGAACCTCTTAGGGACGCCCACGCAGCAGAGAAGGCTTGCCATCACCAGCCTCAGGGGCGTGGCCCCCCGCTAGTACTTATTCTAGATTGTGAGCCCCAGGGCGGCCCAGAGCCAACCAGAGGAGGGCAAGGTGTTCTAAGCTAAATAACTTTTCCACTGGTAGGAGATGTTCCAAATAGAAGCAATCTCCTGAAGTCCCCCAGACTTTTGAACGCAGGCCCCCATGCTCCAGTCTCCCTGATTTGGAACTCCTGAACCTTGACGACCTGCAAAACGATACTTCTGCACGTTTGCTCGAGACCTCTCCACCCAGCTGCTGGTAAACCCGGGCTGAGTGGTCAGTTGACTTTAACTTCATCAAAAAGCCACTTCCCCCCAGAGAATGCATTAAACGTGAGGGGCAAAAAAGCTGATTCAAAGACAGCATGCTGCGAGGCTCCTGGGTTTTGAGCCAAGCAGCCAGCAGCTGAGAAGTACCCAACGGAACAGAACAGGACAGATCTCTGTGGTCAGAGTCCGGGCTTGTCTGGTCGTGGTGCTGGCTCAGGCTGAGGCGGGTGTTTATGGGAAATGACCGACCGATTTTATCTTGGAGTCAGGCAGCAAAGCAAGGTCCCCTCAGGTGATCCCAGCTGGCGGGAGGGGGGGCCCACCCGAGAAGAGATGGAGCCAGAACTGGAGCGATCCAAGCTGCTGGCATTTGTCTTGGCCTGAAGGGCCTGAGCTCCCAGGAGCTGGGCTGGGCCCACACTGGGTGGCCTGGCTCCTTACCTGACTGGGCAGATGGGTAGGGGGTCCAGGGTGGGGGAAGGAGGGCGTGGAAGCGGTCATGATAGTCATACAGATACGGGATCAGAACGGCAGGTCCAGAGAGAGACTCGCCCAGACACAGGCGATGCGCTTGCAGCAAAGGCGACAAGTTGTCTCAATGGAGAACAGCCAGCCTTTCAAGAAATGGCACAGAGACAACTGTATATCCACAGGGAAAAAAGGAATCCCGCCCCTGACCTATGCCACACACAAAGCTGACCTCAAGATGGATCACACAGCTAAAGTGAAAGCCAACAAGCTTACAGAAGCAGCCCCAGGAGGAGCGGGAGCTTGACGAAAAGGGGGCTGGAGGGCGCTTCTCCCTGCAGCTGAGCTACTCGCCAGCCCGCGGGAGGTACACACAAGAGCCCAGAAGCCCCGGTGGTGCCGAGACACTGTAAGTCTGCTGTCAGCAGAGCACGTGGTCAGTAACTGGCCCAGGGACAGTGACAGTGGCCTGAGCCCGTCATCTGAGGGTCATCGGGAGGAAAGGCGAAAGCACAGTTTCACGCTCGGGACGGACGATGTCCTCGGCCCCGCCTCCAGGCTGGGTCCTCATTAGTGGGACATCTCGCTCCAAACACTCAGCTGCGCCTGTCTGAGCTGGTCCAGCCCCAAGCAGGCCTCCCCGCTCCCAATATCCCAGTCGCCTTGGAGCCACGCCACAAGTTAGAAAAAAGGCCATTTAGAAATTCTCTCATGGAAGAGAGATTTTTTTTTTCATCCGATAAGAGGTTAATGAAGAAACAAAACCAAACCAAAAACCCGGGATATCATTTCTCCCACGGTTCCAGCAGACCGGCTGAGGCTGCCAAATCAAAACACACGTCACCGTCACAGCTACCACGGGAGAGCAGAACTGAAGGGAGGACAAATCACCTGATTCTGTTTATTTTCCACACACCCTGTGGCATCTAGTTTGGACACAGCACAACTCAAGTCTCCCCGTCCGCGTCTCTCTAGGCTGCCCCACGTTTCTAGGCTCCGGTATCGCGCTTCGAAAGCTTCAGGTGCACGGGCTGGCGTGCAAAGCTGTGCGTGAATGCAAAACAGCATAGCTGCAGGTTGTGAGCAGGGGCGGGCCCACGCGCCCCCGGAAGGGGCGGGCCCACGCGCCCCCGGAAGGCGCGTGCGTCCGGGGGTGGCGTGTACACGCAGGGGAGACGGGGTATGTGCTCCTGGCCGTGCTGCACGTGAGCGGCGCCGATGCTGGAGCGTGCGGCGGGCTGCCCCGTGTCTGTGGGTGCACGTGGGTGCGGCACGATGGCGGGGGCTGACTCCTGCCTCGTGCAGCTGGGAGCATATGCTGCGCGCGTTGGCCGGAGGGAGCGTCCCTGGCAGCAGCTCAGGCCGAGGAGGTGGAAGCCCCTTCCAGAGCAGCTCTGCATCGCAGGACATGGGGGTACTTAAGAAAGCCCCCTTCCCAGGCCGGAGGGGAGGCTCCCCGACAAGCTCCCTTCCTGCCCTGCTCTCAGGGCCGGTGCAGCGAGTAGGAGGAAGCCGGAGGCAACTTCATTTATGTCCCTGGAAGAGACACTGGCCGCACAGGACCACCCAGTGGCCTGCTGGGTCAATGAAAACCATTCAGAGGCGGCCTCTTGGCTAGACAGCGAGCCCACACAGGGGCCCTAATCAAAGCCACATTTGGTTGGCAAAGCCCCATCGCCCGAAGGATTCAAGCCAGGCAGGCAGATTTGGCCTCGTTCAACACCACAACCCTCTGATGACCACAGCCACCCCGTGGCAGAATGTCTTCCATCCCCAGGGGCTCACTTCCCCTTGTAGGAGGGACTCGAACAGAGTCTGCGCTGGAGGGAGGTTGGACTAGAGAGAGGACCTCAGGGGACCTTTCAACTCTAACCTCCTGAGACTCTGTTTTATTATTGAGGTGAACTTCACATAACATAAAATTAACCACTTTAAAGAGGATAAGCATTTACTGCATTTGCCGTCTTGTGCAACCATCACCTCTAGTTTCAAAACATTTTTATCACCCTGTGATGGAATGAATGTGTTCCCCAAATTCAGACGTTGCAGCTCTAACCCACAGTGTGGCTGTTATCTGGAAATGGGGCCTCTGAGGAAGTAATTAGGGTTACATGAGGTCATACGAGGGGCGGGGGGGGAGAAGTGACACCGGAGAGCCCTCTGTCTCTCCTCACTGAGGAAAAGCCACCTGCAACGCAAGGAGGGAGCTCTCACCGGACACCGACCCTGCCAGCTACCTTGACCTTGGACTCCCCAACCTCCAGAACCATGATTCATTACATTTCTGTTGCTTAAGCCACCCAGAGTCTATGGTATTCTGCTACAGCAGCCCAAGCAGATGAGCACATACCCCAGAAGGAAACCTCGTACCCATTAAACAGTTACTTCCAGTGCCCTTTTCTCCCGTCCCCTGGCAATCACCCGTCTTCATTCTGTCTCTGTGGATTTGTCTGTTCTGGACATTTCATATAAATGGATCATACACTATGCAAACCTTTGTGTCCTGCTTCTTTCACTTCACATAATGTTTTCGAGGTTCATCCACATAATAATGTGGATGAGTACTTCATTCCCTTTTTATGGCTGAATAATATTCCATCATATATCCATATATCCCATGTGGATAGACCACAATGTGTTTATGCATTCATCCTTTGACGGACATTTCGGTGGTTTCCACCTTTTGGCTATAGTGAATTGTGCTGCTACAAACATGCGTGTACATGGATTTGAATATCTGCTTTTAATTCTTTTGGATACAAACCTAGGAGTGGAATTGCCGGATCATACAGTAACCCTATGCTTAGTTTTCTGGCGCACTGCCAAGCTGTTTTCCATAGTGGCTGTGCCATTTTGCATTCCCACCAACAGGTTGAAACTCTTTGTTAACAGATGGAGCGGAGAAGGCTACAGTCTTTCCCCAACTAGGGATCTTTCTGTGGCTGGGAGGGTGGGGCTGAGCCTCTCCCAGCCCGGGTCCCCCACCCAAGGAGGTCTGGACTGTCACAGCAGGAGCGGGAGGGGAGCCTGGGCCTCAGGCCCACAGGACAGAATTCTAAACAAGGGGGCTGGGTGTGGAATCCTGTCACACCTAGTTTCCAACCAGCCTGCTCTCAGAGAAAGGGGAGCAGGGGTTGGCATCTGGAGGCTGGTTCCCAGCTACCAGGTGACAGGGCAGAGGGGGTCCTGACATACTCCAGCATCTGGCAGGAGGCCCTTGGCCGCTAGACAGTGGATAATATGGAAGTGCCAACCTTGAGTGTGCATGACCACACCTGCAGTCGTGGCTGGCCAGCTGGAGCCATGAATGTTCCCCTTGAACCGTGAATGCCCACCTTGAATCATGGGCACCCACCTTCCGCCAGGTCTATGGAAACCTCCCCATCCATATGGGACCATGGCAACGATCAGTGATCAGTGAAAAGGGACCCCCCCCGCCCCCTACTCACCCCTCCTCCTGAGCAGCCAAGGAGTTCTGAGAGAGCTTAGCTAAGTTCTTTGCATATTCTTCTTCAATCTTTATCCTGCAAAGGGAGAAAATCCAACATGTCAGCTCCCCAGCACTTGACTGTGGGTCCGACCTGCAGCCCTGCCACTTATTAACCATGGAAACGAACCCGCCAGACCATAAGCTCTGTGAGTACGCGGCTCTTGTCTGTCCACCTGACACACAGTAGGTGCTTAATCAATACATGTTGAATGAATAAATGAACGAACTTGTCTGAACCTCATCTGCAAAGGGAGGCATATATGCACCTGTGTCCTAGGCTGTGTGGATAAGAGTGGTCATTTGCACAGTTCCTAGCACAGGGCTGGACACACAGCAGACACTTAAACGAAGAAAAGGAACTCGTGATGGACCACGGCTGCCCCCTCTCCCAGGCCCAGAGCTCTGGGCTGAGAGCCTGCAAGGTGGCGTTGGTCCCTCCGAAGCAGGAACGGAACCCCTCTCTACGTTCTCCCAGACCCCAGGGTCCCCAACTTCCAAGCCTGCAGGGTGCAAGCATTTCCATGGAAAGCAGCAGTGACCAGCTCTGCGGTGGATTCCACTTCCCCAGAGAGGGAAGTTGCCTTGGATTTCGCTTCCGGCAGGCAGGCCCTGGACCCACTTTCAAGGCAGCTCTCCGGGGAGTGTTCTGTATTATCTGGCACAACCATGTAGAACGTGTTGCCACGGTATTAGTCACTGCCTAAGTGGTCCCCCGAGGAGCTGTGCTTGTGACGACCAGAGCTGGCCAGAGAGCTGGAGCCTCACAGAGGCCCCTGGTCCATCACTTGGCAAATGAACAAAACCCCAGGGATGCTCCCAGGGCTGCAGCATTTGCTTCCAGGCTGATCAGGAGCTGAAGGGCGGCCTGACCGAGTCCCAGGGCAGTGTTCTCAGTCATGATCATTTCCTCCTTCGGTGCTGAGAGGCTCAGTCTCGCTCCTTCTCTCACTACCAGCTCCACCGTCTCCACATACTCTCAAGCCTGCCTCCATCACTGCCTCTCCATCCACTCAGCCTTTAGTCCCTCCCCTCCCCAGGAGGACATGGATGGCCAGCCTCCAGCCAGGAGATCTCTGGAGAAAGCAGATCTCACCATGTCACGCTCTCAGCTTCAAACCTCCAAAGGCTCATCAATGCCAACCGCATGCACCGGGCACGAGGCCCGTCCCCCTCCAGAGCCGGCGTCGCTCCCCTAAGCTGTGGCCACGTGGTTCACCGGATGTCTGCCATGCCCCGCCCCCCCCCACTCCCTGGCCCCGGCCCAGCTCTCACCTCTGCACCTCAGCTCCCACCCCTCCCGGCTCTGAAAGGTCCCCCTCTACAAGACCCCAGGTGGACTGAGAAAAGTCATAGGAGTCCACCTGTCCCAGGGAAGACCCGTGTTCTCATGCGGAAGGTTCCATTTATTCGTTAACACGACCTCTTTGTGAAAGTGTAAACCCTAAGCATGTTCAAACTAGGCTTTTCTAGCCATTTTCCTCTTGGCCTGTTTCCTACTGTGGTTTTCTCACACCTGAGCTACAGAATGTTTAATGGGTCATAGAGTAAAGATTTGATTACACCAATAGAAAATAGGCCTCCCAAGGAAAACAGATCCCTTAAAATGCCAGAGAATCGTTACTCGATTATTGTTGCTCTAATTACAAAAGAAACATTTAAAAAATCTACTGCCATTTACTATCAATATTTCCAGTGTGCCCTGGAAACTCCACACGGGAAGCTGTGTCTATGTGTGTGTGCACACGTGTGGAACGGGGGGGTATATGCACCTGTATGAGTGTGCAGGTGTGTGGGTATGTGCTTTACAGGGTCTCAGAACTTGGAGAGACTGAGGAGGGGAGAGATGAAGAAGGAACTTCTCTCTGTGGCTCTCCCCACTTCCATTAGGCTGAATTTATTGTTGCATCTACGGGCAGGCAAACCACTATTATAATCCCTGCACTTACCGTAATGACCTTATCTGACTCTCCCGGTAGGCTGAGCTCCCTGAAAGCAGGAATGGGAGGGTGGGGCTTTCTGGATGCCCAGGCCCGGGACATGGCTTTGGCTCAAAGATGAATTGAAAGGTAACAGTCTCCTTTTTTGTTATGTTAAGGAACAGCGCTTCAAATGAGGGAGGCGCATGCGTAGATAAGCAAAGGGGGGGCCAAGCAGTCTGTGTGGGGAGACGTTAGGGACCGGTGGAGACTGTGGCAGACTGGAAACACACACTCCCTGTACAGGGGCGGCTGCTCTTCAGCTCCAGCCAATTGTTGCACGAGGGATGCAAAGCCATGGAGCCAGACTTTCTTCTTTCCCCAGAGATACCAGATATGCAGACTTTAATGTAATATCCACCAATTTTTTTTGCTGTTGTTGGTTCAAAGCTTTACAAACATCACACAGGCCAAAGCAACACATCTGCTGGCCAGACGTGTCCCAAGGGCCATAAGCCCGTGACTCCCGTCTTGCAGTCCCCTTAGTGCTAACCAAGCCCAGTGCTGGTGTGCGGTGCTCACCCTGGCTGCTCACTCCCTCGGGCTCAGGGACCAAGGTGCGTGCTGTCACCAGTCCCTGGAGCTGGGAGGGCCCAGGCCTCACCTTTCCCGGATGAACTCTGACATTTCCTTCTGCATCTGTTTGCCCTTCAGCTGTTTCTGAAGCAGCAGTTCAAACCCAGCCATGGTTCCGTTGCCTTGGGGGTCCTTCTTATCAGCCTAGGAAGGAAAGAGAAGCAGCAGCGTTTAGGCGACATCAGCGTCTGGAGCCAGAAGGAATGGAGTGCAGGGAAGACAGACCCCGGAAGGGACCTCGTTGTGCCTGCTAACCCTGTCCTCAGCCCCAGAGGGAGGACAAGGGCAGGAGTATCGGCTGCCCCAACTCGCGCCTCTCCTGGCGCTCCTGTCCCCACGTGCTCTCTGATGCGTAAGCCCTGATCGCTGCCGCCACCCCATGTCCGTGCCCCTCAACCCCACAACCTGGGAAAGAAGAGGAGGAAGGGTATGTGGCCAAGAGCACAGGCACCAGGTAGCTGCTGGGGCTGGCTGGACCCTCTGCGGAGCCTTGGCATCTTGACTAAGCTGGGAGACAGTGCATAACCTCGGGGGCAGGTACCCCCAGTCCTGAGCCATGCCATCCTCTCTTGCGCTGGCTGGGCAGTGGCACCCTCCAACGCACATGCATAAAAGATCGTAGTGACTTCTGGGGAGGAGTTGGATTGCAGGGCAGCCACAGTGGGAAAGGGCCCGCTTCCAGGCTTGACATCCCAGCCGGGGAATCCCAGGCAAGTTCCCTCACTTTATTTTTATTTTATTTTTTTTGCGGTACGCGGGCCTCTCACTGTTGCGGCCTCTCCCGTTGCGGAGCACAGGCTCCGGACGCGCAGGCGCAGCGGCCACGGCTCACGGGCCCAGCCGCTCCGCGGCACGTGGGATCTTCCCGGACCGGGGCACGAACCCGTGTCCCCTGCATCGGCAGGCGGACTCTCAACCACTGCGCCACCAGGGGAGCCCAAGTTCCCTCACTTTAAATCTGAGCTGCTCATTCCACGAAACTGGGGAAATAATGGCAACCACCTCACGTGGTCATCTCAGGACGAATGACACATGGAAACAGCTTAGCCTAGTGTTCAGCAAATACAGAGTCTTCAGTGGATGGTATTTAAATTAGTTACTTTAAAGAAACGTCAGGACTCGGGGAAGATGGCCAAGTCAGTGAAATGGAAATTTAGTACCCAATTCATTTTGCAAGCAAATATTAAAATTTCAAATTTAAATGCTTTTTGTTTTGTTTCACCTGACCCTCGTCAAGGACGCCTGAATCTCTCTCTCCTGCTCTCCCCGGGCCCTCCCTGCCTCCCTGGTACCCCCAGCATGGGCTTCCCTGCCAGACAAGCATCCAGCATCCGTTCCCACAGCTACGGCTGCAGATCAACCCTCAGAGCCTTCCTGGACCCTGGCGGGCGCCACTCCTAAAGCTGTCCCCCCCCCCAAGGCAGCCTTTCCCATCAGGAATCCAGAGTCAAATGCTTTGATACTTAAAGGGAGGAGTTACAAACAGGTCAAAATAGGGCTTCCCTGGTGGCGCAGTGGTTAAGAATCCGCCTGCCAACGCAGGGGACACGGGTTAGAGCCCTGGTCCGGGAACATCCCACATGCCACGGAGCAACTAAGCCCGTGAGCTGCAACTACTGAGTCTGCACTCTAGAGACCATGAGCCACAACTACTGAGCCCATGAGCCACAACTACTGAAGTCCGCACGCCTAGAGCCTGTGCTCCGCAACAAGAGGGAGCCACCACAATGAGAAGACCGCACACCGCGACAAAGACCCAATGCAGCCAAAAATTAAATAAATTTAAAAAACAACAAAAGAACAACAACAACAAAATAGGTCCTTTGCTACCACAGAGAGGAGCATCAGTGAGAATCCTGTCCCAGGATCTGGAAAGACCTGGGCTCTCTCCCAGCTCAGCCACTGGGCAAAGTGGTCAGGTCCTTCCAATTCCAGGCTGTGCCTCCCACCACTCGCCCTAAAATAAGAATGGACTGCACCTCTAACATCCCATTAGAACAGTTGTTTTATGAGAGGGGAAAAGAAAAGGGCCGGTGACGCCTGGAGAATGCCGCTTACCTCCCCACTCCCTCCCAATGCAGGATCCCTTCCTCAGCTGCCCGGACCCAGGGCCCTCTGAGCCACACTGTAATACCTCTCTTGACGGGGAGATCATCACTACACAGAGCACACCATGTCACAAGGGGGCTGCTCTGGCCACTGAAAAGTTACTCCAAGTACATTTAAGACGCGTGCCCTCCATTGTATGAATGCTACTACATCTTGATGAAAAAGCCAAAGAAAAATTATGTGAACTACTGAGCCCCAATTTGCCTCCCTGAGAGGATGTGTATGCTGAGTGATTTGTCCACACTGGGAAAACCAGCCCGAGGAAGTGGGCTTTAATAACTGTGTCAGCAGAAAAATTCCTATGAGGGGAAGAGGCCTTGATGGTCCGAGAGATAAAACCCTGGGGTAAGTATCAGAGTCCCAGGAGGGCTTGAATCAAGATGGGACCTGGATGAGGCAGACCGCTAGCAGGATGTGACCCCCTCCCCCTGGCTCCCCACCATCCCCCACCATCCGCCCCCCGCTGACCTCCGGCTCCCAGGGTGCCCATTCCCGGGGCTTGGGCTGGTCTCCCCCGCATGCTCTGTTTCCTGCTCCCCTCTTTATGGATGACGTCTCTCCTGCACCCACCCCCCCTTAAGGATGATGTCTCCAACCCAGCTCTTCCCCTCCATCTCCACAGCTGCCACCATCTTTCCTGGCCTCCCACAGGTTAACGGGTACTTCTGCCTGTTTACAGCCCTCCCTACAAGACACAGGCAGATCAGATCGCATCCGATTCCTGCTTAAACCCTCCGCCAGCTTCCTGCTGCAAACAGAGTAAAACCCAGCATACTTAAGGAGCCTGCGAGGTCTCGTCTCGGACACTCGGCTTCCCTGCTCACCCTCGCCCCTGGGCTCACCCCCGCCCCCGAGGTGTGTCTGCCGCCAAAGCCAGAGCCCTTTCTACAATATCTGCTGCCCCTGCACATATCTCAGAAGATCTGGAAGAAACAGAGCAACAGGAATCTTTGGCTACCTTCTGAAGGGCAAGAGATTTGGTAGAAAGACAAAAGCATTTGGGTCCAGTACTTGGTTAGCAAATCTATAAAAGGGTAGATAATCCATTCTGACTGGCGGTTAAAAAAAAAGTTTTGATTTTTTAAATTTCTGGTTCCTTGGGGCCTCTGCCAAAGGTTACTTCTTTTTAGGTGTACAACTGACTGGTTTTTAATATATACACAGGTCGTACAACGATCACCGCCGTCTGATTCCAGAACGGGGTGATTTCATTTTAAAAGCCATCGTGAACTTGGAAACACGAATGTCCAGGAATACTCCCCCAGGGTTTCTGAGTAGGACTCTGCATCGGTCAAAAGCTATTTCTTTAATTTTGGAGAAACACACACAAAATTTACCATCTTAACCAGTTTTAAGTGGCATTAGGGACATTTGCACTGTTGTGCGAACATCACCACCACCCCCCTCCAGAACTTTCTCATCTTGCAACACTGAAACTCCATACCCATGGAACAACACGCAAAAGCTCTGGAACCACAGAATTACTCAACCTGGAGTCCTCTACAGATTGTTCCTAACTTCCTTGTGACTCTGATGGACACAGGGAGGCTGTCCAGGAGGAGAAGCACTGCCCAAGGTCACCTACAAGAGTGACAGAGCCGGTCTGGAGCAGCAAGGGGACCCTCCAGCTTACCTGCATTCTGCCTGGAGCCTCCACATTGCCCTGTGGACTTTCTGAGATTTACGGAATGATCTAGACTGCAAGTAGGACTTAAGTTTCCAGCCTCCAGTGCTCAATCGACTGCCAGCCCGTTAGGTTTCGCCAGGAGAGGTCGCTCTGCTTTCAGCTCTAGCCACCGCCCCCCTCCCGGGGGTCCACTCCTGGTCCCCGGGGCCGCGGTGCGGGGGACACTGAGGCACCACTTACCCAGAAATAGTCACAGTAGCTCCATTCGGTCGGTTTGAGCAGCTGCTGCTCTGGCATCGTGTCTGGGTGAGGAAATGTCACGCAGTTTATCTGGAGGACACAGAACAGGAAAGAACACGGCTTGGCTGGAGGGTTGGGAGAAGCTGGAGAGGCTTCGGTCCTAGGACGTGGCACTGAAGAGGTCCCCCTATAGGCCTAGCTTGACAGAGAACATGCACTGGGGTCCTGGGATGCTCTGGCAGTCGGCCTTTCAAATGAGGGGCAACCGGCACTCACCCCCACCCCAGAGGGGCTGAAATCAGTCCAAACTGTCTAGAGAGCAGTGCAACGGAAGCTAGCAACACTGCAAATGTCCACAGCCTTCCACCCAGAGGCTGCACTTGTAAGATTCTATCCTACAGACACCTACACACGGGTGCAGTGACACACGTAGACGGTTTGCACCACGGCTCGGTTTGCAGTGGCAAAAGGCTGGAACCCAACTCCACTGTCTATCAGCAGGAGAATGGTTAAAAAGTACGAGACAGACATGCATGGGCATCATATCCATGGTGAAAGACATGGCAAGAATGTTCTTCTGTACTGATAAGGGAGGTGTGGCAGGATACAGTTAAGTGGGTGGGTGGCGGGGAGAAAAGGTAGAATAGTATTTACTGTTTGCTATCTTAGTGTAAAAAATTTTTTTAAATTAAAAAAAAAGAAAGGAGGGGACTCCCCTCGTGGCGCAGTGGTTAAGAATCCACCTGCCGATGCAGGGGACACGAGTTCGAGCCCTGGTCCGGGAAGATCCCACATGCCGCGGAGCAACGAAGCCCGTGCGCCACAACTACTGAGCCTGCGCTCCAGAGCCCGCGCGCCTAGAGCCCGTGCTCTGCAACAAGGGAAGCCACCGCAGTGAGAAGCCCACGCACCGCAATGAAGAGTAGCCCCTGCTCAACACAACTAGAGAAAGCCCGCGTGCAGCAACGAAGACCCAACGCAGCCAAAAAATAAATAAATAAAAGTAAATCTTTAAAAAAATAAATAAAATTTTAAAAAAGAGGAGGAAGGAATAGATACCCTTTGGTATATTTCTGGACACTGATAACCTCATTTGCTTCCAGGGAAAGGAACGAAGTGGCTGAGAGCATCCCGGGTGAGAAGTTACCTTGTGAATTTTCCCTCATGATGCGTATTCTATGCACAGAGAGAGTTTAAATGATAACCCAGGGCGCGTGCCTGGGGCTGGCTGGCCCTGGCCCAGGAGAGAGCAGCTCAGAGATTCCCGGGCTCTGCCTCAGACTCCTCTGCGATCGCGGTGCCCCTGGCTTTCCCTGCTCAGAAGAAGTGGCTTCGCCGCTGACCCTGCTGATGTCGCTTCAAGCCCCAGATCCGCTCCTAGAGAGTCCGCTAATTTGTTCTGGGAGCCGCAAGGCCTGGGGAAGGCCAGGCCTGAGGCCTGGCAGTCTTGAACCCTCATCACAGCCCCAGCATCTGCCCAAGTGGGAGCCATCAGACGTTCAAGGCGAGAACGGTGCAGAAAACCCCTGGGGTTCTGAATACAAGCCACTGACTCCAGTCAGTGCCAGGCGGCCACGCAAAGAAGTGAGGGACCGCACATCGTGGAAACTGAAGCTTGGGTTGGTGGGGGGACCAGCCTCCACTTTGGGAAGGGGGGTGGTGTCCGCGAATGTCTGACTAGGGGGCAGATTCCTCTCAGCTCCCGCCAACTGCTGCCAAGCCAGAATGAGGGGTCCGGGGTTGGCCGCGTATGCGGGGACACAAGAGTAGAGGAGGATCAGGATTTTTACGTGAAGCGTCTCAACGCTTAAATGTTAGCAATTCATTCATGGTTGATAATAATAACAACGACGACGACGACACCTTGTAAGCCAAAGCCACCCTGTGCCAGCTGAGGCAGGCCCGTGGGCCCCCAGCCATGGCCTCTGGTTCAGGTGCTTGGGGGGAGAACACAGGAGAAATCCCCACCAAGGGAAGGGCCCCCTCCTCCCAGAGACTGGCATCTGGCCAGCGTAAGGGCGCGGATCCCGCTCTGGAGGGAAGCATGACGACACAGGAGGAAGGATCAGGGCCAGGAAAGACCCCGAGAGCCCTGGAGACAGGGAGCATGGAATTCCACCAAGGTCAAGGTAGAGGCCCACGGAACCCCTGGGATGAGAGGTTTTCTCCCAATGCCCCACCGCCCAGCCACCCGAGGTATCACTGGCCTGCGGGAGTCTGCTTGGGGGTGGCCAGCCTCTCGATGCCCAGCTCAGGCAATGGTCTCCCCAAACCCTCTCTTTGGGCTGACACCCCCAAGTCTGTCCAGAGATGAGCCTCCTTCTGGAAACCAGGGCTGGATTCCAGTTTCACGTACTCCTTACTTCACGTTCCAGCTAGCCTTGCCTCAGCAGACGGTGATGACCACAGCCTATCTTTATTTGGTTGAATGATGTACTCCATGAAAACCCCAAGCAACTTTAATGATAAATTAACTATGACATTACACTGGGCATCAAGCAGCGTGGAAGCGGGTACTCAGAAGTGGATACGAATGTCTTCTAGTGCCTTGTCTGGGCTCTAGGAGACAGGGGAGGGGCGTACCACAAGCGGCCCTGTAACAACCACTGAAGGTGAAAGCCAGCGGGGCTGCAGGGACAGAGGTTGGGGGAGGACGAGGCTTCATCCTTCTTGGGGCTTCGGCCACTCTCTGGGGACACCAGCCCTTGGATGGACTGGCCAGTAGCCCCAGGGTGCCCGTCTCCATCCCCGTCAACTCTGGTTTGGGGATCCTGCACCCCAGCAATCCCACAGGAATTTCCCTGAATCCTGGCGGAGCCCTGCACCCCCTGGTGGGCGTCTCGAGAACTACACCTCGCCGGCCCCGCGGCGGGAGGCATCCTGGGAGAATCTCTGCAAAAGCTTCGCGTGCATCCTCACTTCCTTCTTCCGGCAACCCCGCAAGCTGGGTCACACTGGCCTCATTTGATTAACTGAGGATCACAGAAATATGTGCATCTAGTCTGGGCTGATGGCTCGAGCCCTCACCCACGATGCTGTGCCACGGAACACGTGCTCGGTCCATGAAAACGTTTGTTCAACGGCTACTTGGTGCCACGCGGTGGGATAGATCTTCCCAGCACTTTGCACAGGTGCATTTGTATTTCTCGCGACTGCTTATTCAGCATCTCTCTTCCTTCGCCAGACAGTCTGTCCCAGGAGGGGAGGAAGCCCACCTCCTCCCTGCCCCCAGCACAGCCATGTGATGGGAGCTGTAAATGTTTCTTGGTACAATGAATGGAGGCTAGAGACAGAGGTGTAGTCTCTGCCCTCGACGGTTTTGCAGCCTGACAAAGAAGGCAAACAAGTAAATGTGTAATTGCAATTCTTTGTGCACAATGGTGGAGCCAGGGTCAGAAGCCCAGGCAATCTACGTCACACTTAATCCATGTCACGCTACCTTCTAACACACTTAGGCGTAGCCAGGCCATGTCCCCACCCAAGGCAGGGCCTCAAGTAGGAAGGGGTGCTGGACAGGGGGCAGGAGGTGGGGGAATGCCTCTCCTATGTACTGTTTGGGGCAAGTTCCAGGAGCCCCTCCCACTCTCGATCCCAAGATTACCATCCTCAACCAACAGCATCTTCGCTCTGGCACCAACTCTGCTCTCTCCAGCCCTCCGTAAATGGAGTAACACCCGCTCTGCCCCTGACAGCCAGGGGGCCCCCCGAGCAGCAGAGGTTCTGCCAGGGCCGGCCTGCATGGGGGCAGCCAGAACCACAAGAGCTGCCCTCAGAAACTCTCTTGGGGGGGGGCTACAGCCACCACTCAGGCGCCTGGCCATGGCATAAGAGCCGCTGAACACAAGTGTGACCCACCCAAGGGGGCCGGCCCGGGGAGGGCCGGTGCAAGCCCCAGCCCCAGCGCAGCACGGAGGCTTCCCTGGAGGCAGAGGCCGCAGCTACGTGCCCTCCTCTCTGACAGCCGCCTGCAACACAGAAGAGAAGGTGGCTTCACGACCAAGCGGGCCCTGAATTTCCTCCTGGTGGGAGAGGCTACTCTGGGAGGGGGTGACAGAGACAAAAGCCAGAGCTGGGACCTGTGGAAGCAGAAGAGAAATGCCCTCAAACACTCACATCCAGTCCCCGAGCTTCCACCCGGGGCCCCAGGCGGGCCATGCCGGGAAGCTCGGACCGAAGGCTAGACGAGCGCCCAGACTCTTCTTTCTAGGACAGGAGTGTGGCCAGTGGCTTTGCTGTCATCTTTTCTGCAATCCTCCAGATTCTGACGCGTCATATCGGTGCCGAGGCTGTGAACTGCCATTAGCAGCCGTCACTTCCAATCAAGCAAGCAGCCCACTCACTGCCAGCCCTGCCCGGGGCCCCACTGCTGTCAAGTAGCCCACGTGTCGGCCTCTCCAAAACTTGTTCCAGGCCCGGGGCGGGGGGACGGAGCGTCGGAATCAAGCTCGGTCCTTGCTTCCCGGCCACGCTGCGAGCCAGACTCGGACGCCGCCTGCAAATCTCTGCTGCCTGGGCCAGAGCAGGTCAGAGGATGCCCACCCTATCCCCGCACGCCGGGGCGAGGGAAGCTTGGGCCCCGGCCTCCCCGCGCCGTTCCCCCCAGCATCTCCTTCCAGGGAGGCCACGGGCTCTGCAGGATCAGGACTCAGACGAAGGGGCCGCAGTGGGAGAGTGACTGCTCCATGGAAGGGAAACAGCCACGGTACAGAGCTCTTCAGTCCCACCGGTCGGCCGGCCGGCCCGGATGCCCGGCTCTGGCCTGGAGAGGAGCAGGGCCGCGTGGCTGGCAGTCGGCAGACCCAGGTTCACGTCCGGGGCTTTGCTCCTCACGCGCTCTGTGCCCCCTTCTCAGTTTTCCCAGCACCAAGTCCCCAAGGCTCGAGCGCTTATTTACAACCTCCGGGGTGCGGGGGTGTTGGTTATAACGCAAACTTTCCAGCCTCGCCCCAGAGTGACCAACAGAGGAATCTGCATTTAAAACAAGTATCCCCGAGGCTTCAGATGAGAAGCACTGGAAGGAGGAGGGAAGGCAGGAGGCAGGGATGGAGGAGGTGTGTTGCCAGGGGACCCAGGGCCACACCCACGCTGACAAAGCCCCAAGCTCCGGCCCGAAAGGCAGGCCCGAGCAGTGACCCGGGCCGCACCCCGTGAGCTTGCTACCATCGCCCATGGGAGGCATAACCGTCCGCTTTTCACTTTTCATTTCTCTCATTCACGCTGCTTCTACAATGCTAATGTATTCCCTCTCTTGCAGTTTCTTCTCCCTCTTTCTCCATCCTTCAGGGAACTTTGGGAGCTCCTGCTTTGCCCCAGCGCTCTGAGGCTTTCTGTGAACGCGAGGACTGTGTCCTCAGGACCTCTGCCCCAGAGGCCTGTCCACGCCCTCCCCCCCCATCAGCTCCAGGGACGAGGAAGCTGCTGCTGGCCCAGGGTGGAGCCGCCTGGTCCCACCCTCGGGAGGCAACTTGCACCTGGGGCATTGCTGGTGGGTAAGGGCACAGCTCTCAGGTCCTGATGCTTCCCAGCTGTGTGCGTGACCTCGGGCGAGGCCCTGCTCTGTGCCAGGCCCTGCTCTGTGCCTCAGTTCCCTCACCTATAAACACGGTGATGAGAAGACTAGGGTGAATTTGCTTTCCACACCATCCCTAGGGCGCACATGGCCACCATCTCCCCACTGTACAGATGTGGACGCTGAGACCCAGAGAGGCTGGGTCGCCGCCCAGCTGGTGGGTACTGTGCTGACCCCCTTGGCTTCAGAGCCCGAGTTCCCAGGCCCCACACTACCCTGGTCCGATCCCCTGCCCTCCCGCAGCGAGCGGAGAATGAAACGGGTGCTCAGAACGCTACTGGTGCCTACTAAACGTACACACGGGGGCAGCAATTATGACCGTTGCCGTTGTTTGCCTACCGCTTCTTCCTCCCCAAATCCTTCAAAGCAGGATGTGCAGCCCGCGTGAGCCGGGGCAGGGGACCCCGTCTCGCTTCCATCTCCGTAGGGGTGGGCAGCACGGCGAGAACTGTGACAGAGCCTGGGGGACCCCTTGTCCGGCCCCAGAGCTGCCGCACTTGGGTCGAAACCGCACACCTAGGACCACACGTCTCCCAGCTCCAAGTTCTCAGCTGAGCAGACTGACAAGTTGTTTCTCTCCTTGGAGGGGGAGAGCCGTCCAGCGCCCGCCTTCCCCGAGCACAGGGTTGACGCGGAGCCGAAGGCGGGGCGGGGCGGGGCCTCGGCGGGCTTTTGGAAGAGCCCTGGGAGGCTGTCTGGCCACTCTGGGCAGAGGCTGCCTGCTTCCCCATCAGGAACTCCCAGGAACTCTCTTCTCAGGGTGCTTTCTCTTCCTTTTAACTTTGATGTCTTCCAGAAGTTACCGTGCACAAAAGCCACCCTGCCGTGGCTGTAATTTACATGTCATGTCACTGGCGCAGAGCACAGCCCACCCCCTCCAACCCACTCCTGCACGTGTACCTTCCCCTGCCTGCCCTGCAGAAATGGCTTCTGCACCACTGCAACCACAATCCTTCCACTTGTTTGCCCCAAGAGAAAAAAGTGAAATAAGAAAGCAACAGGAGAAGGGCCGGGCGGGGGATCCCTCGGCAACATCCAAGCTTTGGAACTTCCCAGGTACCAGGCTGGGCATCGCTTCCATTCAGCGGTCCGCGTTGCCATGGCAACAGCCGAGCCACGGACCGGAGACAGCCCCAGCTTGCCACCCAACATGCGCGCGCTCCGCGGGAGCCGCTTACCGTGATGGTGTTCTCCTTGCTCTGCTTTTTGCCTGGTGACGAGGATCCCAGGTTCTGGGGAGAGACACAAGAAACATCGTCAAAGCTGTTCTCCATATTGGATATATCCTCTTTCATTCGGGTTCCCTGAAGGCGGAGGGACCGCTTAAAAGCCTCGGGCCGGGGAAGTTTGGGGATGCTCCGGCTGCCGTTAACCCCCAAGTCACCGTATTCTGCGAGAGAGTGGGCAGGAGCCTCCCGCTCCCTGGCTTGAAGACGAATTGGAGGAAGCCTCCAGCACAGGCTCTGAGAAGACTGATCCAAAGCAGGTCTGCCTCCTCTCCTCCCCGTCGGTGGCTGGGGGGGGGCTAACCCCTCAGCTGCCCTCTGCTGGTAAGTGGTTCTGCACGCTGCTTGCTGCCTTAACCCGCAGAATCCACCCGGGGAGCAGAGAGTTAAGGCCGCCACCCCCTCGCACTGAGGACTCAGAACATGACATCTTCTTCCAAGTCCCCCGGGTCCGGCATATCACACCCCAGATACACGCAGTGTGGCCTGGGGTGCTCGGTGACCTCCGCGACATGTCACCTTCCCAAGCCCGAGAGCAGGGAGGCTGCGCTTCGGCTTCCACTCGGACTTTGGATCGCCCTTTTATGTCCTCCCTTTGCCGGCAAGAAAACCATCGTCCCAAGGACCAGCAAGCCCACAGGACCTCAGCAGCTCGCCCCACACCTAGGATGGTCCTGGAAGGGAAAATAAGGATTGCCAGCTGAAAACACCACATTGGTCCTAAGAGCCTGTGACCCTAAAGGGGAGGGTCAGTTCTGGGTCTTTTGTTGTCCCATCAGCAGTTACGTCAGGGACTCCGTAGGGTCCCTGAGTACGACAGGGGATGCCCGCCCCTGTCCTGAGCCACGAGTCGAGCTGGGAGGCAGGCTCGCCCCCTAAGGCACTGCAGTGGCCTCGCATGTGTGTCCTGGGACTCGTGGTCTTATTCTGTCTCTAGTGGGAGGGAAGGAAGTGGCTGCTGGGACTTTACAGAGAAAGTCCCAGAAGAAGCACGAAGAGGCTTCTCCAGCAAGCCTCAGGGAACCAGCAGCCCCCACCCCCAGGCCAGCACAGCTCTGGACCGCCCAGCAGGACGAGCGTTTTGGGGCGAGGGGTGGTCAGCCCCTGCCTCGGGAACCCAACCGCTCATCAGGCAAAAGAGGAAGCTTGATGTTGCTCCTGCCCATGGTCCCCTCGTTCCCTGCCTCCACCCCCAGACCCTCCCTCAACCCCTCGTTCCTTCGGCAGGTGAGTCAGCTAATGAAAACTGACATCCCTGGACCGTCCAGCTAAAAGGGACCTTTACATGTCATCGTTTCACAGACAAGAAGATGAACTTGCTAGCCCTGACATCCTGCCAAGTTAACCTGAGCCTCAGTTTCACCATCTGTCACCAACGGCCCTCAGGCTCCGGAGTGCATCGGAATTAGCTCCCCCCCATCGGGTCCCCCCGGCCACCTCCCAGAACTGCTGATCCAGCAGGTCTCCGGGGGCCAGGCTCTTTAAGGCAGAGTCTGGGGGCCTCCACGGAGGATGTCTGTTCTGTCGTTTCCTTGAGGTCCCCCTAACTACAGCACCGCTGTTAGCAGACCCAACAGGTTCTGGGGCAACGTCACGCTTGTGACCAACTATAGCTTCCTGAGACGTGTTAAATGCATCAACCCATCTGGCCTGCCCTGGACCCTCCCAAACTATCAATTCTGCCCAGGGCACTTGCCCAGATTGGGCTTTCTGGGAGGAAGGCAGACTGAGGCCGCACGGCGGGGGCCCAGGAACCAGTCTCCAAGGAGAACAGACAGGTGCTGGGCTCCTCCTACAGATTCGTCCATGCAAATACACAACCGGGATGGACAAGGGGGAACCTTTGGGATGGATTCCTTTTTTTTTTTGGCCGTGTAGCATGTAGGATCTTAGTTCCCAACCAGGGATCGAACCCACGCCCCCTGCATTGGAAGCGCAGAGTCTTAACCACTGGACTGCTAGGGAAGTCCCTGGGATGGATTCTGCAGTTTGCAGAGGTCTCCCTACCACAGCCACAGATCATCACCACCAGGACCACCACAGTGCTCCCATTACACCCCCCAGGAAGTGCAACCAGTGCTCCGGCAGCCTTGGCAACAGCCTTCCAGTCTCTGTACCAATGCTGCTGCTGATGGGGAGGGGGAGAGAGAGGAGTGGGAGGAGGAGGGGGAGGAGGAGTGGGAGGAGGAGTGGGAGGAGGGGGAGGAGGAGTGGGAGGAGGGGGAGGAGGAGTGGGAGGAGGAGTGGGAGGAGGAGAGGGGGAGGAGGAGGGGAGGGGAGGGGGAGGAGGAGGGGAGGGGAGGGGGAGGGGGAGGGGGAGGGGAGGAGGAGGGGGAGGGGGGAGGGGGGAGGGGGAGGGGGAGGGGGTAACTCCCAGGGGAAGGATACACTGGGAGACCTCCTACCCCGAGTGCCGCCTAGGCAGGCATTTAACACACGTAGTCTCACTGAGTCCTCACAACCCCACCAAGTTACTGGCACCGTCTTCATTTTACAGATGAGGAAGCCGAGGCTTGCAGACACTAAGGTGTCCAGGGTCACAAGGCAAGTAAACAGAGGAAGCTGATCCCCAAACCTGAATGACTCTTTTCTCTGTCTCCCGCTATCTCTCCACTTTGAGACCTGGGACAATCTCTTGTTTTTCCAGGTATCTCTGCAGGGGCCAGAAAACATCTCCGTCATCCACAAACACTGATTTGGGGACCACTGTGTCCAAGGCTGCCTGGAGTGAGGCTGGACACAGAGGTCACCCTCCTCCCTATAATCTGGGCCGAGACAGGAGTGCAAGGAACAGCATGCGGGGGTGGGGGTGATGCTCTAAGCGTGGGTGCCGGTCTCCGCTCTCCTGGCTGTGCAGCTTCAGCCAGTGCTGTACACGGGGGTCACAGGCTCCTCTAGGTGCTCTCACGCTCTGTGATTGCTGCTGAAGACCTGTGTCCATTACGCGAGCGTCATATACATAAACATTATCACGTACATATAAATATACACGCATCACACACACACACACAGCCCGTAGCACTCCGCTGAAAGGGCCCAGAAGGAACGACACCTCCGTCACACTGAGAACACCTACTAGGTAGAAGTCATTTCTAATATGATTCCCCACTAAACGGGATCCAGGCTCCTTGGAGAATTGGCTAATTCCAAATGCCAGGTGGACCTGGAACATCTGTGCCAGGAGGTAAGAAAGTGTTTAACAAATGATGTGACATAACAAAAGGACACAGACGCCAACTCAAAGAGGCTCCCACAAGCCAAACCTGGGAAAACCACCACTGGCAAACCGCAGTGTCAAAGACTCAGGCCCAATCTTCAGGAATGCTCAAAGCTCCGAGAGCAAAGGCTGTTAGGAAACAATGTGCACATGGCCCGACCCTATCACCCCACAGATCTAATGTATACATCTTGGATGATGTTAATGAACTAACGTTTTCTTAAGTGTACTGATGGTATTATGTTATGTCTTCGCCCTCAGACATACATTCTGAAATATTTACAGTTAAAATGTGAGGAATTTGCTTTAAAAGAATCCAGTGGGAAGTTAGGGAGAGGTGATGGGAGTTTATTTTTTAAAAAAAATTTTTTTAAATATAACCCATTCATTTTATTTATTTTATTTTACTGATTTTTCTTTCAATTTTTGGCTGCATTGGGTCTCAGTTGCAGCGCGTGGGCTTCTCTCTAGTTGTGGCGTGCAGGTTTTCTCTCTGGTTGTGGCGTGTGGGCTCCAGGGCACGTGAGCTCAGTAGTTGTGGTGCATGGGATTAGCTGCCCCACGGCATGTGGGATCTCAGTTCCCCAACCAGGGAGCGAACCCGCATCCCCTGCCTTGGAAGGTGGATTCTTTACCACTGGACCACCAGGGAAGTCCTGTGCTGGGAGTTTAAATGAAACAAGATTGGCTGAATAACTGAAGTTAAATGATTGGTCCATGGTCCTTTTTATAATAATAATAATAATAATATTATAATAGTCCTTTATTATAATAGTCCTACTCTTATAAATGTTTATGCATGTCCATAACAAAAGTTTTTTTGTAAAATTTCCTTTTCCTATGATCCTAGAAGGTTTTTCTCCTCTTTTTAAAACCCCCTCCCCAGCCTGGTTTCCTGGTCTCGCCTGGGCTGCTCTGCTGTCGCTGTGAGGACCCACTGAGGGTGGTGACAGAGGAGGCAGTGCCTGGGAGAAGGCAGTGTGTCATTCCCAGCCAATTCAGCGAGCCCCTGGACTCTGCAGTGTCTTCCTGACCCTGTCTCCTTACCCCGTGAAGAGTCTGGGTCCCACAGCCTCAGCAAGTGGGACATAGTATGAAACCTCTCAGTGGCTCCCAGCACTGTGAGGACAAAACTCAAGCTCCTCACAACAGCCTAGAGGCCTCCTGCAGCCTCCTCTGGTGCCCTCCCCACACCTGCTACCATAGTAAACCACAGCCCCACTCGGACTCCATGGCTTCTTTGAAATCCTGCCTCTAGGCATCCACCTATGCCGTTCCCTCCACCTGGAATGCTGTTCCCCTACCACCACCTCTTTACCAAGCTAAACCCTTGCTCGTCGTCTTTCCAGTCTTAGCTTTTCTTAAAGAGCCCATCTCGATGTTTCCCCCACCACCTGGTCAGGTCCTCAGAGCACACACTCCCCTCCAGCCCCTATCACTGCCAAAATGAGATAGACATTTATCTCTTTCTCCAGTCCCAGCTATTAACTCCATCAAGACAACGGCTCCCCGTGCACCACAACTACTGAGCCCGCGTGCTGCAACTTCCGAAGCCTGCGCGCCTAGAGCCCGTGCTCCGCGACAAGAGGAGCCACCGCCACGAGAAGCCCACGCACCGCAACGAAGAGCAGCCCCCCCCGCTCGCCGCAACTAGAGAAAGCCCGCGCGCGGCAACGAAGACCCAACGCAGCCAAAAATTAATTAATTAATTAATTTTTTAAAAGAGACAAGGGCTACATCTGTCCATGACTCGGTGCCTCGCAAATAAACAGACGCTCAATAGAACGTGTGCTATTTACCAAGTAGGGGAGGGGGAGCCCAATTAAGAAAATGAGCTCTCAGCATCTCACCGCCAATGGGTTCCTTACGTTTCCAAGCTTGCAGACCCATTCTCTCTCCTCTCTCCCGTGTCTAGAGATAGCCTCCTGGGGGGCAGTTCATGGGAATCCCAAACCGTTGAGAGGCGGGTCACTGAACGGCCTGGGCTCTGCTGGGCAGGTTCCTCGCCCTCCCGGTACCTGCACACAAGGAGCAGAGGCAGCTCACACCACCCCAGCCCCAGGCGGGCGGGCGGGCAGGGGACAGGCTCAGATGAGCTTCTGCCATGGCCAGCGAGACTATCCTCAGCCTTTGATCCCCCCACCTCCGATCAGGTGGGCCCCGTGCATCCAGCGCCCAGGCAGCCTGCCCCAGAGCTGCAGACTTGCAAACCTCCACTGAGTGGCACCAGATCACCATCACCTGTGCCTGGCCCTCCAGGTCTCCCAGAACTGGGTGGGCACCACGCCTGGGGTGCTGGGCACCCAGCCATCAGTCCCCCCCGCGACGGTACAGACACACTCCCGGTTTCCATGAAGATTAGATCATCTTCCTACCTGCCCAAGATTCGAATCTTCCTGATTAGCTTGCTCGAGGAGGGACCAGGGAGCAGAAAACCAGCACAACAGGGGTGTGACAAGCTACTTTATTCACCCCCAACCCTGCCTCTCAAATGGCCATGTGTTTGTTCATTCGTTCGTTCATTCATTCCCTCATTCACTCTTTCTTTCTTTCAATATCATTAGGTGATAGCTGTCACTAATTACAGTTGACAGCCCGGGATGGGGTAGTATTACGCAGGCTGAAGTGCGCTATATATACCCCGGGGACCATTTGTCAGCGGTACTCTCTGGAAATATCAACCCTTCTTAACCCATTTCCATCATTGGCCTCTGGCGCCTTTTGGGATAGCCAGCTCTGTAGGTTCACAAATGCTTTCACAGCTGGGGAACTAGTGAACGAATGCATGTTTGCTCTCTCCATGCACTGCATTGTTTATTCTTGTTACCTTGATGACACCTCCCCCTCTCCATGTCATCATCCAAAAACAATGCACTGGACTCCACCTGTCCTGAAGCAGTGCCCAGGCCTGGCCTGGGTCTCCAGAGCTGACCTTCCCCGCATCCCCAGTACCTCGCCTCTAACTCCTTGTTTTATAAAGCCTTCTAGGACAGTAAAATGTGTTCATTTTAGGAAATTTTAAAAACACCCAAAAGTCTAGCGAGAATAAAAATCACCTTAGACCACGGCTGCTCAGCGTCAGCACCAGTGATCTTTTCAACCTGGGTAACGCTTTGCGGTGGAGGCTGGCGTGTGCCTCGTGGGATACGCTTA
The DNA here is from genome assembly GCF_026419965.1 of Kogia breviceps. Lineage (NCBI taxonomy): Eukaryota > Metazoa > Chordata > Mammalia > Artiodactyla > Physeteridae > Kogia > Kogia breviceps. The sequence goes on along the minus strand of NC_081328.1, from coordinate 6,665,673 downwards.
GTGACGTCCCCGGCCCCTGCTGACTAGATACCAGTAGCACCCCCTGCCCAGCTGTGACAACCAAAATACCTCCAAACACTGTCAAACGTCCCCTGGTTGAGAACCGGGCAGCAACGCCACCAACGTTCAGGTTTATTTTTCCTCCCAGTCAGTTGTCTTCACATATGGATAGATTTCCTCCCCCCAAATAAGACTGACCGTACATGCAGTTGTGTTCTGCTTTTCTCACTCAATATTACATCTCGGCATTTTCCGGAATCACGGCATTTTCTTCGGAAGAAGGAGTTTTCACGGCTCTGCGTGGTCTCACCGGCCGGACAGATAGATGTTCAGTGCCGTCATCCATTTTACCCAATCCCCCGTTGTTGGATAATTAGGTTGGGTCCGAGGCGGCAGGGCTGTAAATAATGCTTGAGGGGACAGCCTCACACATAGATCAGAATCCCTGAATGCATCCCAAGAACAGACGCAGGAAAGGAAACTCATGGGTCAAAAGGCTTATGGCAGCACACCGTGCAGTTGGCTTCCCAGGAGGTTATACGTATCAGGATCCATTCTGTTTTACATGGTTAAGAAACAGCTTCACAGTATTTCGGGGTGGGGGGAGCCGTGTTCCATTAGGGAACGAGAGAAGAATGATGGGGGGTTGCGGGCAGGAAGGGGGAGTTTCCAATATTCTTGCCCAGGGTAGACCAGCTTTTCTAGTTGCTGGGAAACTACAGCAGGGCTTGGGCTGACGTCTCAAGAAAACACTCCATAGTCAGGTGGCAAATAAGCTTCACTTCAAACGGACTGAAAGAGGCCGTGTTGAGAGGGGGGCTCTGCAGGAAACACACGGAGCCAGGGCTGTGATATGTGCCCTGAGCAGGGGGTGAAGGGGACACACACGTGCCCGCACGACTAACTGTGCCCGGATCCTCGCCTGTCCTGCCACGGTCCACCCCGCCCCCCTCACCCCAACCAGCATCAGCATCACCCAGGGAGCTCATTAGAAACAGGGAACCTCCGGCCCCTCCCCAGACCTCCTGAATCAGAATCTGCATTCTAACACGAGGCCCGGGAGATCTGTCAACCCATCAACATGGAAGGAGCCTTGGCCCACCCAGACGTCCCAACTCTCTTCCAGAGTTCGAACTGAACTGGCCTGAGCCCAATGCCCAGCCTCCTAAGACAAGAACATAATTAGGTCTCCGAGGTTTAACCTTCTTGCCTGCATTAAAGCTAAGTGTCACACTGAAGCCGCCTGCCGTCACAGACCACAAGGTCTCTCTTTCAGTGACTGCCACATAGAACCCACTGTCGCTGACAAGCAACTATTGTTATCACAACATCACCACCACCACCCCCGCCACCACCATCCCTGGGGCCTGGCATTTTCACTCCTGGAAAGGGCTGGTTTGGAGGCTTCTGCTTAGGGACATCTTCTGGATAATTCATGGATGGACCACATAAGACCAGTCCTCAGTTCCTCAGACACAGCTTAACGACACTGGAAGAACTCGGCGTCAAGTCCAGCCCGAACACCTGGCAATCGTGTCAACCCTCACAAGTCACTTAACGGGTCTGAGACTCCGTGACCTCATCTGTAACACGGGGATCGTACTGACACCTCCCTCCTGCGTTTGCACAAGTGTCAGCTGAGATGACACACGAGAACGCAGTTTGGGAATCTTGAAACACCCTCCCATGTCCTTCCACACCGTAGCTGGCCCTCTGTTAGATGATTAAATGTGGCAAAATGTCTGACTCAGTTTCATTCTGGGTGAAGTCAGGCGGTGGGAAAAGGGCGTGCAGAAAAGGAAAATGGCCTGGCCTCATCCATATTCTCAAAGCGCTGGGAAATCTGGACTCTGTATTAGGAATCCAGACAGCGGGATGGAACCTTCTGCCCCAGGAACAGTTATAATCCCGTCACCATCATCACCCCATCAAAACCATCCTCAATTTCTAGGGACTTCCCTGGCGGTCCAGTGGTTAGGGCTCTGCGCTTTCACTGCAGGGGGCATAGTTTCGATCCCGGGTCAGGGAACTAAGATCCCGCAGGCCGTCTGGCGCAGCCAAAACAACAACCGAAAAATCCATCTTCAACTTCTAGATAAAACCAAACCACAATCGCCTGCTCTCCCACAATCATGGTACCTTGGAATGACCCAGACACCGACCACTTCCTACTTGGGGCAGGACTGGGCTGTAGCCACCTGGACCCCCATGCCATCCCCATCCTAATGACACCTCCCTGGGCCTGCCTAAATGGCTGTCCCCTACATCCCAGAACAGGACCCCTTACCTGGGAATCTCCGGTGGATTTTCGGACACTCATGTGGGCAGTCTCAGGAGGGTGCGCTGGGGTCCCTGACGTGTGGTATCCATTCACTGCGGGGACAGAAACACCGCTCAGATGCTGCGCCGGCCACAGACAGGCCCCTCCGACCTTGCAGACCACAGGGGCAGCTGCAGCCCCCTCTCCCCGCTCACTGCCTGGTTCTGAGGGGCCACGCATGGCCAGGACCACCTCTTAGGATCTCATCTGTATCTGCTGAGCTGGACATGGGTTGTTGAGAGCATCTCTCTAATCCCCAGCAACCAGCTACCTATCTCTTGGGGGACCGAGTTTCTTTTCCAACCAGAGAAGAAAAGAAAGATGCTTAGTAGGAGGTGAGGTCATCACAGTCTAACAGCCACCGCTGAAAATACCTCATCAGCTGTGGTCACTGGTGCTGATCAAGGGTCCAAGCTCTCGACAGTCAGATGGCCCCACCCACAGCTTCCTACAAATCCTGCCCCGCCCCGCCCACAAGGACCTTCTCACCCTCACCCACGGTAACCTAAGTATAATGAAAGAGAACGAGCTCCACTGGTTTCCATGAAATTTGGTTTTGCCATTTAATAGCCAGGGGATCATACGACATCCTTCTTGAGTCCCACTTTTCCTTAAGTCTAAAAAAAAAAAAAAAAAATTAATTCAAGGGGCTTCCCTGGTGGCGCAGCGGTTGAGAGTCCGCCTGCCGATGCAGGGGACACGGGTTCGTGCCCCGGTCCGGGAAGATCCCACGTGCCGCGGAGCGGCTGGGCCCGTGAGCCATGGCCGCTGCGCCTGCGCGTCCGGAGCCTGCGCTCCGCAACGGGAGAGGCCACGGCAGTGAGAGGCCCGCGTACCGCAAAAAAAAAAAAAAAAAAAAAAAAAATTCAAGGCTCTAAAACTCTATTCCTATGACACTCACTCACGCTCCCAACATGAGCTGATACACCTGCCCTTCAACGGGGGGATGGGAAGCTCTGGTCTGTAGCATTTGTCAATTTCTGTGGCCTCAAGGCTCCCATCGGGGCTGATTTGAAGCCCCCGACGCTGCTGCCTGGTCCTGACATCACACGTACACACCGCAGCCCATGCATCCTCAGTTCCCATAGGTGGCTCTGCCCTCTCACGGATATAGTTACGTAAGCCTCAGCTTCTGTATCTGTAAAATGGGGACAGTTCTACCTAGTCTCTCGCTACTTTGTTGGGATGAAAATCCAATGAGACATACAGAGTGAAGTAAGTCAGAAGGAGAAAAACAAATACCGTATGCTAACACATATATATGGAATCTAAGAAAAACAATGTCATGAAGAGATTAGTGATAGGATGGGAATAAAACACAGTCCTACTAGAGCATGGACGTGAGGATATGGGGACGGGGAAGGGTAAGCTGTGACGAAGTGAGAGAGTGGCAGGGACATATATACACTACCAAACGTAAAATAGATAGCTAGTGGGAAGCAGCCGCATAGCACAGGGAGATCAGCTCGGTGCTTTGTGACCACCTAGAGGGGTGGGATAGGGAGGGTGGGAGACGCAAGAGGGGAGAGATATGGGGACATGTGTATATGTATAACTGATTCACTTTGTTGTAAAGCAGAAACTAACACACCATTGTAAAACAGTTATACTCCAATAAAGATGTTAAAAAAAAAAAATCCAACGAGACAGTAACTGCAAAAGAGACCTGTAAAGTTACAGAGTACTTCATGAGCACAGAGGGGAAGGACGGAGAGAAGGAAGGCCACTACTTCTGCTCCTAAATCTCCTGGCCTTGAACCCCAAGCCTGCACTGACCTCTGGACACCAGGAAAGCATGCCTTCCTCATGCCCTAGGCTTGGAGGATTTGCTACAACACAGACAACTGCGGGTCGGCCTGGAGAAAGATGCACAGACCCACGTCCAGCTCTTGGTGGTTCTTGCTGACACCACGCTGCAGGGAGGGAGAAGGTGAAGGAGAGGCTGAAATTACTACCACCTACCCATTCACAGAGCAAGGGCTGGGGGCAAGCAATGGGGTAGGAAGGCCACCCCACGGAGAACCTTTTTCATGCTGGGGAGTGCCCCCCATTCTCCCCCAACTGCAGCGAAAAATCCAGGGCCACCTGTGAACAGAGGCGCAGTCAGCAGACTCTTGTGGGTAGCTGGGTTTCTCCCAATCTGCCTGTTGGCCGGACACTCCGGAAGAAGGGTGGGCACAGACACACCAGGACAACAAAACTCTGGCCGCAGAGCTGGCCCCCAAGGCAGTGGCTTAGGGACACAAGGAGGAATAAGAAATTAACCCCACGTGGCCAGCCACGCTCCTGGTCTACACCCAGGGCCCTCAAGAGGCTGCTCAACTGCTGGGTTTATCCAGGAATCCTCTAGGTAAAAGGGGGGTGAGGAGGGAGAGCCGGGATTCCAAGGGCGTCAGAGAAGCTGTGGCTGCCGAGGAGAATCTACTCAGGTCAGCACAGGCCATGCCAGGAAGGGCACTAGACTGCTGATAAATACAACCCACGAGGCAGGCAAAACACTGGAGACATTTTCCTTATCAAGGAGCATAGTGCTGAAAGAGATAAAACACCAATGCTGGAGAACCTGAAGACAACAGTACGAAATCTTAATATACTGCTTTCAGTCTAGGACTGATTTGTGGACCAAAGTCAGGATGTGGAATATCTTCGTAATTTAACTCAAAAGGCGGATTGAACTAGATGGATTAAACATCATACCTTATAAACAGAGACAGTATCTTTTACCAAGAATCCATGCAACATAAAGAAAAAATGTTGGGCCTATTTAAGCCACAGATAAAGTACTGATAAATTGCAAAAGGCATAAATAACACAAGGCATATTCTTTGACCAGAACGCAGTAAAAGTAGATACTAATAATGAAAGAACAAAATATACAAGGTCCTCATCCCCACCCCACCCCCCCCGACGCCCAAACACTTGAAACTTTAAGAAAACACCCTCTTAAATAATCTCAGGTCAAACCGGAATTTAAAACTATAATTACACAATATTTTGAAAATAATGAGGAAGAACCTATCAAAACAAATGGGATAGGGCCTGAATTATATTTGGAGGAAAATCCAGAGCCTTAATTATTTCATTACCAAAGCCAGGAGAATAAAAATAAACAGACTAAACATTCAACTTAAGAAGTTAGAAAAAAAAATTTTTAAGCCAATAAAATAAATCAAAGGAAAACATGAGAAAAGGATATAAATATGGCTAGAGAAATTAATGAGTTAGGAGACAGGATAACATTTGCAACCCTGGCTGGTTCGGGGTAGGTCAGTGGTGAGGGGGAGTGGGGACTAACAGTGATTAAAAAAGGCAGATCAGCCTAATTTGAGAGTGAGAGAAAACACAAATGCTTAGAATTAGGAATTAGAGAGCAAACATACACAAGGCAAACAGACTTGAGGGTTTTTTTTTTTTAATGCAAGAGCATATTATTTATAATTCTATGCTAATAAATACAAAACTTTCCATAAGATTCAAATGATCAAAATGGTTTCAAAGGATACCAGAAACACCAAAATGAGTAAAACCTTTGAAAAATGACCTCCCCTCCAAAAGGCACCAGACCCAGATGGTTTTACAGGCAAAGTGGCTCAAACTCTTAAAAGAAATACATAGGCCCAGACTGCACAGTACAGAAACACCTGGTGAGTTTCCCAGTTTATTATGCAAAGCCAGCATCGCCCTGATCCTAAAATCTACTGACAACCAAAAACATGCAACCACAGTTCCGTTGATTACGAAAAAGGAATACCTAAGTCCTTACCTGAACAGACCTTAGTTTAGAACCAGTCACTACCTCTGATGGTGCTGGGTCCCTCTAACCCAAGGTGGTCCCCATCTTCTTGAGGGCAGAGGCTGCCCTTCCGACCCCCGTCTTCTCCTTCCACAGCACCTCAAAAGTGCACCCTCAACACACCCTTCTCCTATCTGCAGCCTCTCCCAGCCTGGCGGCCCCCATGCTAACGGCTGCTGGGAACCATCTAACGCAGTGGCATTTGCCCCTAATCCATCCTCTTGTTCTCACTTCAGTTCTGGTCTGTCAGCTGCTGGCTAATTACCGCTCATGTCAAAACAATTACTGGGAAAGAAAAACTAATTTTCCATTCAACCATTTCTCCCCGTACAGCAGCTCTCCCCTTGACACCCCGTCTCCCTGCACTTCACTTCAACAGTTCCGGCACCTTTGGAAAAGTCCTCCGTGGGGACCTGAACAGTTACAGCTCACCCACGAGGGTCCTGATGGACACTCCCACACCGCTAGGCCCTCAGCTTACTGAGGGTGAGACCCAAAACAAACAAGTCCAGGGGTGGGCGCTTTAGAGGCCTCCAGCCTCCCAGGGGAGAAAATAAAATAAAATACGGTCAAGGATCACTCATAACCATAAGGTCCATAATTCACTTGGGGATACAAGAAAAAAACCCATAAAATCCCCATTTCAGCTGTTTTTACGATAAGAAAAGGGAACAGAAGGCTCTATCTAGTAACTTCAGTAACTTCAAATACAAATATAAAAACACACACGCACACATTTCATTCCTCTTTATGGGCAGTTAAACAGACAAAGAGAGGGCTTGGGAGATACATGGTGAGAGAGGGGCCGGATATTTGGTAGAAAGGAGAAGTCATTTTCTGGGGGTGGAGGGGATAAAAAACGGAAAATAAGAAGACCAACAGAGAGTTGCCAGCATCGTTCGCTGCCCAGACCTCAGCCTCCTTACAGCTCTGACCCCATCGCCCAGCTCCAATCCGCCCTGTGAGACAGTCCAACCTCCAAGCCCCACTGTCTAGGTCCTGTTCTCCAAAAAAACTCCAAAGACAAGACTTTCTTCTTCCAAACAAGAAAATCAGCTCTGGACACCTTCCTTCTGCCTCCTGTGGGTCCAGCCTCATCTCCCTTCTCTCTGAAGTAGACGAGTAACTTCCTTCCTCAACTCAAAAGAAACCTGGGAGCTCCAGGGCCCTTGTTCTGGAAATCCTCTTCCCTCCCCAATACGACATTTAAGCCTGGCGGAATGGAGCCCCTCCCCAGGCATGTGATGCAAGCCCCAATTCTGCAGGACGTTCCTTACAAGTGTTCTGCGGTGACAGTCAAGGGCAGGGTCTGACGGCCCAAAGAGTTTGGGACAAATGCCCCCTGTTGCTCAGATCTAACTTGGCTTCTTTGCGGTAGGCCTTTAAAAATATGCTGACATGCTCTGTGAATCTCAATCAAGGCAGCAGTGTGTGGCAATCCACACTTACATGGACAAAGAACCCAGACGGGGGTGGGAAAAGCAGTGGGTACCGTGGAACCCACTTTGGGAAACACAGCTGGGGTGGCTGGAAAGCACGTTTTGAAGTCAGGCTACCAAGGCAAACACCGAAGCCAGATCTGTACTCAGCATCTCTGAAGGCACGATAGGCACCATCTCTGCCTCACTGCCCGACCATGCCCTGTAGGGCCTCGGAAGGATGCTCTTTGTCGGATCACCTTCCCAGGTGCGTGCTGCATCTGCCGGGGTCTGCTTAGGGGAGTGGGTTTACATTTATAAGCCTTCTGGTCTTGAAATTTCTGTCTGGCTACCCAATCCCTGCTGCCTCCCTGGTTGTCTGAGATGTAAACTGTATTCCCCCAAAGAGAACTCACAATACATGTGTACGTGGGTGTGAAGGGTTGGAAGCCTGCCATCTATTCTCCAGGGCGTCAAAGGTTAAACAGGCCTTTGTAAGGGCCCCTGGGGTCTCAGCCAACAGGCACATGTTCCTAAAGGAAAAGGCGGCCCCCTATGGCCTTCCCTGGGGTCAACAGTGATTCCTAGTTGAGGGCCATGGCAGCCACTCTGGGCCTGGTAACTTGCTAATTCTGCAGGAGGGGAGAGTCCCTGTTTGCTCCTATGTGGGAGTAGCCAGGGCTTCCTGATCTGGAGAAGAAAGTGTGTGGGTGAGGGCCCTGGGTTCTGGAGCCCCTTTCCTGGGGAGCTCTGCTCAGGGGAGGCACAGCTGTCTGTCTGCACAGACTCCAGACTCAACATCAGAACTCACTCCCCTGTGATCCGGCTTCCCTGGAGGCAGGCCGTTTCTCCAAGCATGAACCCTCCGCGGAGTCAGGCCCCAGGCCAGGCAAAGCCAGCCTCGGAACCCAGGTTTCCCTGACATCCCCACTCCCAGGGGAACTCTGGGATAGATTAACTCTGGGATAAACTGAGATAGATTTCCTCCATCCCAAAGGGAAACACCAATGCAAACTTAACGCACGTCCAGGCCCAGAAGCTCAGAAAGGAACTTACTCTCCACACCTGCCCAGCCGGGTCTGATGGGGCAGCCGTTAGTCACAGGTGGCTATTCAAATTCTAACAAGTGAAATTTAAATAGAATCTAAATGCAGGGTGGCACGCAGGATGGGATCCTAGAACAAAAGGAAGACAATACTGGAAAAACTCATGCAATCGAATGAAATCTAGTTTAGTTAATAATACTGTACCACACTGATTTCTTAGTTTTGACAACTGGACCACGATTATGTAAAACGTTAACGTTAGCAGAAACTGAGTAAAGGGTATATAAGAACTCTCTGTACTGTCCTCACAATTTTTTTGTAAACGTAAAATTATTCCAAAATTTGAAAAGTACTTAGTTAAATAAAATTAAAAATTCATTCCTCAGGCAGAGTAGACACATCCGCTGGCCAGCGGCTACCATACTGGATGGTGTAGATGTAGAACATTTCTGTTAGCGCAGAAGGTTCTAGGGGACAGATCTGGTCTATGGTGTCATCTGGTGTTACCCAGTAACGCATAACATGAAAATCCCAGAACCTCATTTTTCACTCGTATTTTCTTTCCATATGCCTGTTACTATTTCTCTCCATATAAATCATTACTGTTACAGTGTACGTTAAACTGGCCCAACGAAGGTGTTTGTTTGGTTTTTTTTTTTTTTTTGCGGTACGCAGCCCTCTCACTGCTGTGGCCTCTCCCGCTGCGGAGCACAGGCTCTGGACGCGCAGGCGCAGCGGCCACGGCTCACGGGCCCAGCCGCTCCGCGGCACGTGGGATCCTCCCGGACCGGGGCACGAACCCGCGTCCCCTGCATCGGCAGGCGGACTCTCAACCGCTGCGCCACCAGGGAAGCCCCCCAAAGAAGGTTTTTAACACGTGCTGAATAGAGCCTTCGGTATTCTGTTTGGGTTTCAAGTTGACTTACGTCGACCTCCCCCAGAAAGCTGGCATTAAATGGCTCCAATAAAGTTACTGAACAAACACAGCTCCCACTGTGATCTGAGAGGAAGCCACGTAGGGAAAGCCCTGGGCCCAGTGCTGACCCCAACATTCAGAGAGTGGAATCCCCTTTGTGGGGCCACCGGGTGTGTTTCCAGATCTCTCTCCGCAGCTGGTAACCTGGCTGGCTGTGCTTCAGGCATCTGACAAACCTGCACTGAGAAGAACGAACCGGTCCTGTTCATGGGTGGCTCTTCCAACGCTCTCCAGAAGCTCGACTCAAAAGTAACCCTGAGCCCCACGGCCACGGGTAAACCCTCCACCCTCTGCCTCCTCAAAGGGGACCTGCCTAAGCTTGGCTTGGCTGGGTTCATTTGTGGTTCCCGCCCATGTTCTTTTTGACCCGTTTTTCCATGATCTTCAGGAACGACCATATGGGATGCCTGTGGTCAATAAATGTGGTCAACTTTTCCTTCCACATCGTCCTTACCCCCCGGCTCGCAGGGAACCCCCAACCCCACCACTGCTAACCAACTGCTTCAAGAAGGCAGCTTCCCAGGAAGACAAGACACTTCCACTGCATTTCACTCTCACCCCCGTCCCAACCATCACACTCAGAATGAAATCCCAACACCTTCCTCTGGTCCCTGCTGACTCCCCTCCCCTCATCACCTACCACGCTCCCTCTTGTCCCCCAACCCCAGCCACACTGGTCTGCTTTCTGTTCTCAAACATGCCAAGGTCACTCCTGCCCCAGGGCCTCTGCACTAGCTGTTCCGTGGCCTAGAACACTCCACCACCACCCCACACACATACCGTCCTCTCCTTGTCTTTAAAGCTTGACCGAAACATCACTTCCTCACTGAGGCCACCCCTCACGCCCCAGTCACACAGTCTGTCTTGCTGCCCATGCGACGAACATCTGACGTATTCCGTGTCTGCTTGTTTGTCCAACTCTGCCACTAGAATGTAGGTTCCCGGGAGCAGGGACCACACAAGGACTGGCTTTGTCTGTGGCTGTATCCCCAGGACTGAGAACAATGTCTGGCATATTTTTTGAATGAAAAGGTTTGCAACTCCACCACTGTTGCTTTGCAGAAGCAGGAGTAGAACAAAAGAGGCTGAGATCCAGGGCCCTGAGTGGCCTCCAGGCAAGGCGCCCACAGCCCCGGGAGCCCGAGGATGGGGACAGTCCGTTTTTGAAGCTACCTCATGGCTTCATCAAGCCTGTTTCTCTCCCCACAATAAAATTCAATCTCCTGAAAGCTGCTTATAAAACTGAAGGAAAGAATGGCTGGAAAAATCCTAGCACTCTCCTGTAGAGAGAAATACCAGCACAGTTATTCTTCTATTCTTTTTTTTTTTTTTTTTTTGTGGTACGCAGGCCTCTGACTGCTGTGGAGCACAGGCTCCGGACGCGCAGGCGCAGCGGCCACGGCTCACGGGCCCAGCCGCTCCGCGGCACGTGGGATCCTCCCGGACCGGGGCACGAACCCGCGTCCCCTGCATCGGCAGGCGGACTCCCAACCACTGCGCCACCAGGGAAGCCCTATTCTTCTATTCTTAAGACAGAAGGTTCAGTTCAAAAACCAGAAAAGATGATGTCAAAATACCTCGGATCCTGCTATATCCTCACAGGTGGGTTCTCTGCGCTTCCATCCCAGAGGGTGGATGGAGAGCTGACACGTGCGTTCGTGCCCCAGGGTAGAGGAGACCACAAACCATAACCACGGAGCCGGACAGGACCTCAGCCACGGCCGTCCTCCCAGTTACAAATGGGCAAAGTGAGGCCTGGCAAGGGGAAGGGTTGTGCCCGAGGCCCCTGTCTAAGGAGCTGCAATTTCTCAAACCTAAGATGTCACTGACTGTTAGAGGCACCCTTATTTTAAGTACTGCTGAGAAAGAAAAAAAAAAAAAAAAAAAGATGCTTCCAATTGGACTAGGATACACCATTGATTTCCAAGATATTAAAACTGGGAAACAAAACGTGGGTCTGAGAGTCAATGAGCTGGGGTCCTGCATGTTTTGCGGCTGCTTCTCACTGTCACGGGTTGTCGTCCATCATCCGACAGAGAGCAGTGCTGAGCCGAGGTTCTGAGTCCTTCTAGAACAGAGCTTCTAACCCCAGCGCTGCTGACAAGCAGGCCTGGACAGCCCTTTACCGGGGGGGCTGTGCCGTCCCGTGCGTTGTAGGGCCTTTGGCAGCATCCCTGGCCTCTACCCACTAGAATGCCTGTAGCTCTTCCCCACGCTGGTGACAGCCACGAATGTCCCCTGAAGGCAAAATCACCCCCGAGTTGACAACCACTGCACTAGAGCCAGGGAGGCTTAACAAGTACGTACGTGTGATGCAGAAAAGCACACACAGGGACAGAAGCGCCCGAGTTAAACTGGGGCCTCAGTTCAGGCCTTCTCTGAGCTGATGTGTGCTCTCCAAAGGGGAAGAGATAGACAGGATTTCCAGCGGTCTTTGACTACAAAGCCCTTTCTCGCAGAGAAATGGAGAGCCTTGGGATCCCAGGGACGCGGGAAGCAGGTGCCCTAGGCCCCTGGGGGTCCACCTAAGTCTGTCTAATGCCTTGGCCACCTTGGCAATTCTCATCCCCGGCTCTGACCCTCTCCACCACCTCCCACCTTTCTCAGCCCCTCAGGGCCCCGGCACCCAGCACAGTGCTGGGTTATCGTGGCTCTTGTGCTAGACGTGAAGGCAGGCATTTGTCATGCCGGGGCCTCCGGGCTGGTGACCTGAGCCAGCTCCTTTCAGCCCTCCTTTTGGGGGGTGGCCCCGCCAACAGGATGCTGCTGGGGCCAGTGACAGGGACAGCGGGCTTTGGAGAGGTGACCCCACTGACCCCGGAGGGCAAGTTCCCTAACCAGCCCGAACAGCCCAGTGTAGCAAGCTGTGCAGGGTGGCAGCCTGGGACATTGTCACCTGTCATCTCACACGACCCGGCCTCCCCCTGCCTGTGTCATGGCCCTGTCCTGCTCCGTGGACCCCCTCTGGCCGGAAAAGACAGCTGGGTTTTCTTTCTAGCGTCTGGGTGGCCTGGAGCCAGCCAGGATAGAGGGTCACACCTCACATTATTCACACTAGCATTTCTATTGTTGAAAAAAAAAAATCACAAGAAGAGCAACAAAAGACAAGGCAGCACGCCAAGAAATGCCTATTGTCATATGACAGCTAGGAAGGCCAAATGGCCCCATTTCTGAGGACTTGGTCTGAGAATGTAGCGCTGGCTGCATCCCTAGGAAACCAGGAGGAAATGCCCCATTTCCCTGCTCCACAGGGGGTTCCTTTTTAAAAACTGTAACTAAAAAAATATGTGTATGTGTGTGTATACATGCATACACACACACACACACAAATATAAATAAAAACATCTTAAAGGTCCAGAAGAACTTTCTGTGGGAAGCACCCCCCAATCCCCTCTCTTCCAGACCTCAGCTGATCCTCCAGGTCGATTCTGCTACGACGTGGGTTCTGAGTTCTGTGGCTGGCAATCTTCACAGCCCTAAATAACGTGCTTGGATCCCACCTTGACTTCTCAGTGGTGGAGGAGACAGAAAGACACCCCACTGGGAGAGGTGAGGCCTGACCCACTCACAGTGGGCACGGCTCCCTTCCCAATCCAGGGTTTCAGAGTCCTCTTATGACTTTCAGCTCTTCCTCTGGTTTCCTGTGATGCGTCAAGTAAATTATTTGGGTTCCAAGAAGGGTACGGGGCTCTCCTCTCCCCTCCCCTCCGCGTGAGCAGAGGATGTCACTGCTGCTTTTGCCCAAGCCCCCTCCCCCAGCCCACGCCTCCCCTCTGTCCCACATTGTCAATGCTACCGATGTTCAAATTCCGGGTTTACACACCACATTTGTGAATTCACTCAAAGCTGAGGCCAGGCTCCATTTGGAGACGGAGGAGTCCACAAAAGAAAAGGAGAGACAGAGTGCCCACCTCAGGGAACTTACAGTCTGGGGTGAGAGAGTGAGAACCAACAGGGAGGAGGGGTACTCTGAGGACAGTGAAACAGCAGGAAGCAGGGATCCAGAGTGACGGGAGAGGACTCTACATTGAGCCATCAAGGAAGGCTTCTCAGAGGAGGTGACACTTAATGCAAGGTCTAATCCCCAAGAAGCCCGAAGGTGTTCTCCCGACTGGTGTGTCCTGCAACCCACCTCCTGGGGTCCCAGCATGAGATGTGTCTCCTAAGGGTAATAAACCCTCCACCTGTTATAGGAATGTCTACCTTGACCACCTCTGCTTCATCACCTATGAGGATGGAGAACTCATATCCTTGCAAGGAATCCATTGGCTTTCCAGGCATGCTGTTTGAAAGCTGCCCTGTAAACATCTGCCTCCTGAACTCCTATTCCTTGAGGCCTTCGGGAAGCACGTGGAGCAAGTCTGCCCCCGGTTGGGGTCCCTACGCTGGCAGACAGCTAAGAGCTCTGACGCTTCACCCCACCCAGCCATGCCCCCACCTCCCTAAGCACCTGAGAGGGGCCAGAGCCGCTGCCGGCACTACCAGGGTGTGGCCATCCCACGGGGCAACGGGCTACGGGGCCTCCAAGCCCTCCAGACCCCTCCCCAGCTTTGGCCCATACGATCCGCTGCCAGGTTTCAGACCCAGGCTCCAGAGCCGTGGCCTCCCCCTTGAAGGTGTGTGTGCTTCCCGGCCGGCCCCCAAGGTGCGCCAGAGTAGGGCGTGGATGGTACCTGTCAGAGGCAGAGAGCTTCTGTGAGGGCCAGGGCTGGCTGGAATCCCAGGAGAACTGCTGGGACGCTCCCAGGTGGTCTCTGGTCAAAGGAAGAAAAAAACACAATCGCACTGAGAATTTGCTAGGGCAGACGCTCCGAGCGTCACAGGGCAGAACTGGGCCACCTCCCTCCCTAAACCCGGGAAGCAGGAGTCCGCCATCACCTCCCACATCTATCTCCTCTCCTGCCTTCCCATGACAACAAAGCTTCTCTTTGCTGGGGACCCTTCTGCACGCCGCTGGGACCAGAAGGAGGCGTCCCTCTGGCTGGGATCCTGTGAAACACTCCCCACTGCCCGTCTCCTCCGAGGCTGCCAACTCATGCATCTCCACTTCGGTCCCTCGCCCTGGGACCCCAGCTGTCAACCTGGCATCGCTCTCCAAATGCCCACTGTTACCTGAAACCCCAAAGCCCAGAGGAAGGAACCCTGGCCGGGGGTCTGTACAGAGACCTGGGTGATTGGGGGTGACTTCCTTCCTGGTTCTACAACTCCACATCTCGTGTGAATTACAGCTGCTGTGTCTGATTGAACACTTCTCTCTCTTCCAATACCCGGCCAGAAATAAAGCTCATATTGCAGCTATATGATCATCCCCCGAACGCTACTTTACCCATGTCACTGCTGTGAGCAGACACGTCTCATAAAATTATCTAGTGATAAAAATAATACTTTCTCACAATTTACAACGTGATGATGTAGAAAAAAGTACAAAGGAGAAAAAGTATCATCCATAATCCCACAACTCGGAGGTCATCACTACACATCTGGGTACCTGTGTGTTGATTTGTTTTCTAGGCACATGTATATCTTTGGAACAAAACGAAGTCATACTGTACATTCTTTTCACCTGCAGACTTCCGTGGGTATCTTTCCAAAACCATTAAAAGGGCCGGAGGCACAGGGGTTAGGATCTATTGACAGTAGTGGGTCTAGAGCCAGATGCCTGGGTTTGAACCTCAGCTCTGCCTCTCACCACCCGTTTAACCTTGACCAAGCTAACTGTCCCCTTGGTGCCTCGGTTTCCACCTCTGTAAGATGAGATTAATAATGGCATCCACCCAAGGCAGCTGCTGCGTTCATGCCAAATGCCCATTTATAAGCTTTTAGCATCAAGTTATTTTTAAAGTTAGTCCAATACATTACAGCAAAAACCAGCACAATCTTTCAATGGCTTCTGTGAATTAAGATCCGAGAGAACCGGGCTTTTCCCCGAGTTCCGACTCTTATCTGCTGTGCAGCCCTGGGCAAGTCACGCACCTTCTCTGGTCCTCCGATTCTTCATCTAAAATGAAAGGGTTGGGCTGACTGGTCCTTTAGGCCCCAGTACTCTTGCCCTCCAGCTTTGACTGGTGGTCTCAAAACCTTATGATCTACTGTTTGGGTTTTAGGATCTTACGGCTCTAGGAGTCGGGTGGTAATACGGTCCCTTCATGTCTTAAGGGAGAGAAAAAGGAGGGTGAGCAAGGCAGGCAGCAGGGAGGATATGACCGGGAACAAGAGAGCAGAGGGGTCTTCCAGGAGGGGTGACCAGAGGGCAGCCTCAGTGGCCTCCCCGGAGGAGGAGGGACACCTGGGCTGGTGCCGAGAGCGCCAAGACTTGGAGAATCTACAGAAGACCACCAGACCAGTGTGAGGCCGAGGGCAGTGGAAAGCATCCTAGGCCTGGCCGCTCATGAGCTGAGTGACCTCTGCAAGCCACCTAACCCTGTGTTCTGTTTTTCTCGACTGTAAAATGGGGATCAAAATGGTACCTCAATAGGGCTGTAATAGCATGAAACGGGTTATCACATGTCAGGTGCTTCAGGTGACAGGGGCACACAGTAAGTGCCTTATCAGAGTTAAATAAAGCAAACAGACTAGTGAGGCTGGATGTAGAAATGAGGTGTGGGGGGGGGGATTCAGATGAGAAAACAGCCTTCCTACAAAGTGAGGTGGGCTCCAGCAGAGACCAGATGCGGCCTGCAGCCCCCATCTCCTTCCTAAAGAGGCCTCTCTTCTGCCCGCTGGATCGGCCCCACCTGGGGGCCACACATCCACGGAGCCCAGCTCAGGCTCTCCCCTCCAACCCAGCCCCGTGGGGCTCCGGGGACCAAGCTCCAGGGCTTCACCAGCTCCTCTTGGGTCCCACCACCCACATGCAATCAGTTCCCGGGGCCTGGGGGTGCCCCCTCCATCACTTTCCTCACCTCCCCTCCTCCTCTCCAACTCACCCCTAACGTGTCTCCCCACTCAGCATCAGTGCTCACCTGGAGAATCCCTTGCGGCCTCCTTTCCAACACAGCACAAAGTCCAAGTTTTGTCACCGCCACGCCCACCTCTCGGCCAGCCAGCCTCCAGCCACCTTGTCTGTCTGTCCAGACTGACTCCCACTGACCTCACTCCAGCCCAGGTAACTCAGGTGCTGGTCTCGGAACATGGCTTTGCTCTGATTGTTTACACACCCTCACCACCTCCTGCCCCCACCATCCCTGGATGTCAGGATCGTGTTCGTTTGCCAAGTTCCAACTAAAACGCCTCTTCCTCCATGCAGCCTTCCCGGTGGACTGCGGGAGAAGGCTCTGAAGCCACAGGGAGATGCTGCCTGCAGTCAGAACCACGCTCTAGATGCTGGGGCCCGAAGGAAGGCCCCTTGCCCTGTACTCGCAGGCCTGGGTCACTCACAGGCCCCCAGAGGCGGGAATCGCTTCTCCTGTATCACATCTCTCTATCCAACCTCCGCCAGGACTCCATCAGGGACAATGCAGATGCCTGAAGGGTTCCGCCCAGCCCACCTCCTGGTCTTAGCCAGCTCTGGTCAGCCCCAAATACAACGCCACTTCGAGCCTGGGGCAGGCCAGGCGGACATCTGGAGAGAGCCCCCGGGGCTCTGGCTGAGTGACCTCAGCAGCAGCAGGAAAAATCACCCCAGATGACCATACCACACACAGGGAGGAAACCATTTCCAGGTCGTTTTCAATAAAAGACTCCCTCGTCTATTTCCAGCACACCAGGCTCACCGACAGAGCCAAAGCAAAACTAAAGTGGCAGCTCGGGGCTCAAGTTACCCTGGATCGAGGCCCCCTTGCATTCTCTGGGCTTCCATCCTGGGGTTCTAGGTCATTCCAGGTGACCACCCAGACTCTTAACCATCACTGCCATGCAGGCCCCAAAGGCTCTCTCTGGTGGGGGGGCCGGTGAGGACAGACTGGAAGGAGTGAGACGCGTGCTTGGAAAGCCTCTGACCGTCCAACCCAATTCAGGAGAAACACATTTTTTCCTCAAGGCAACTCTAAGTCAACTCGAACCTCTTCCGCTGAAACCAGGGGAGACAGATACACACATATGAGCTGCTTGCTGACCGTGGATCAGATCGGACCAAGGGACGTTGCTATTCTAGCCACCCACGTGAGAAGCCAGAAATTTCCATTTCCCTGTGAGTGGATTACAGGGGCTGCCCCATGTAGAATAAAACTTTTAAAGAGAGAGTATAGCTGAAAGGTGGAAAGTGATGTAAATGTGATTTCAGAGCACAGACGCCCCTTCCTTAAAATAAGAATAATTATTATTATAATTATTTTTTTAAAGCAGTAAGCAAGGCAGGAGTTACTACCTTTAAAGTCACTTGTAGACTTCGTTTCCCTTTGTCAAGACTACATCCTTCATGCTTTACAAAGTACGAGCTTGAAGTGGGAGTCAGTGAGCCGCTGGACCTCATCTGCCTTGGCCGGATCTGTGAGCCTTGTCCCCCACCCTTCTCCCCCACCCTTCTCCCCCTCCCCTTCCCACACTCTGCCCCACCCACCAGTGGACTCCTGGCTCTGGATTGGTCCGTTTTCTTGGTTGAGTAGTGGCTCTCTACTGCCCCCACTGGCTATCAGGTGAAATAACCACAGGTACCAGCCTAGGAGGAACTGGGTTCTTGGGTCCTGAACACACACACCCTGGATGCCTTTGGCAGGGACAGACCATGTGGAAACAGAAGGACGCAAAAGCTCCTCGCAAACACCCTCTTGCAGGGAATTCCCTGGCAGTCCAGTGGTTAGGACTCTGCACTTCCACTGCAGAGGGCCCGGGTTCGAGCCCTGGTCGGGGAACTAAGATCCTGCAAGCCACGGGGTGTGGCCAAGAAAACTTTCAGAATTCCAAGAAGTGGACATGCCTCCAAAACTAGCACTTTAAAGCACCTCTGTCAAAACTGAAAAATCAAGCAGGCACAAAATTGTTTAAATGACATCAAAGAATTGAAACACAGGATTAACAAATTCCATAAAAACTGGAGATATGTAGAATACTGTACCTAACTGAATAAAATATAGCCTTGTACCTTTAAACGAACAAACGAGAAAACACAACACCCTCTTGCAGGGGCAAGAACTGCTTTGCAGGATCATCTAGGTCTGATCACCAGTGCGAGGGCTTCTGAGCCTGGGCCAGACCCTGAGTCTCAGGCAGTCTAGAAAGGTTGCACCATGGTCACTGGCCCCAGAATCTACTCTATTTCCTGAGCTTCAGCACACACGGACCCCTCAGGCTCGGAGACCTGAGGTCTTCAGCGGGAAATGCTGGCTGGAGTCAAGCCTTGGAGGGGGGGAGATGGGGGTAAGTAGGTTGCAGCTAACACCCCACCAACTCCCAGCCTTCAGGCAGCACACACAGCCCTGGGGTGCTCCCCTGAGCACTGACGAAGAGGAGAGCTGGGGACACCAGGACTCCACTGGCACAAGAAAGGCAAGAAATGGAAAGGAACCTGGAGCGGGTGTTTAAAACACCCCTCAAATATTCTGAGGCAGCCTAGAGATGTTCCTAAGAGCTCAGGTGTCACACAGACAGAGGTTCGAATCCCAGGTCCACCCCTTACTACTGGGTGCTCGGCCTCGGTTTCCTCACTGTAAAGTGGGGATAACACGACTGCTGTCTCATGGTCCTGGCATGCACGGTCAGGGGGCACATACAGCTTCCAGCACAGCCTCGGAGGCAGAGGAAGCCCTCAAAGAAATTAAGCAGCAACAGTAATAATATGGATGAAACAAAACCCTCTCCATCCCTTCCTTCCTCCTCTCTGCTTCCCAACTTCCACCCCACCAGCTGCCTCCCTGCCCCATCCTCCTCTTCCTGCCTTCACAGAGCACAGCTCCCAAAGGGAGAGCGAGGGCAGGGCTCCCTCCCCGGGGCTGGGGGGAGGAGGTGCTAGAAGGTCTTTGTTAGCATGTCTGAGCTGCAGGGGGGTCCCCACACAGCAGCCCACAGAATCCTTGTGCGACCCTGTGATCCAGGCAGGGCAGGGGCCCCGATGCCTCTGCATCAGGTTCATAACATCTGTCCCCAAGAGCCTCTGCTTTAACTTGTGGCTTTGTTATCTATTTTAGTTCCTGAGGGAGCCTCACGAATTACAGTGACTATCACAAACTCTTCGGCACCACTGAGCCCTTAGGGTTTTTCCTAGAATAGGAGCTGATGAAGAAGAGAGGGGAGAAAGCACTGCAGTGAAGGAAGCCCAGAGAGGGAAAGGTGTCAGGAGAAGGTCCCAGTGAGTGGGCAGCCTGGAGGAGGAGGCGGTGCTCCAGCATGAAGCCTTATCTTAAGCCCCTGAGGGCAAAGTCCTGATTAGGACAGGAAAGATGAGTTTCATGCAATCCTGGTCCCAGGTGGTTGGCATGGGCAGAGCTGACAGGTCAGGGCCAGCAGGATATTCTCAGCTGGAAATCTTAGCAAATCAAAGCCTGGGACACTCACAGCCCCGTGTGCTCCCTGCCAACATCATTTGGATTTTCTGAGCCCTATGAACAGGCACCAGGCCGGGGAGGGGCTCTGAGAGCTCGCAGCATCATCGCTGCCCTCAGGAAGCTGACAGCTGGGGAGCTGGGTGAGCTCTTCCGAACTCAGCTGTAACACGTGCTTTCAAATCCAACCCTCCCAGAGATGTGTTCTAAGGGCTGGGACTGTATCAAATAAATGTATCTCTGTCTCCCTGGCCCCCGGTACAGCAGGCACTCAATATATGTTTGAGGAAGGAATGGAGGCTCAATTCAAAGCACTGTCAGAAGCAAGTCTAGTTACGTTGCCAATGGCTGACTTTAAAGATGAGTGAGTGAGTGAGTGAGTGTGTGTGTGTGTGTGTGTGTGTGTGTGTGTGTGTGTAGATAAAAAGATAGATAAACAGAGCTTCCCTGGTGGCGCAATGGTTGAGAGTCCGCCTGCCGATGCAGGGGATGCGGGTTCGTGCCCCAGTCCGGGAAGATCCCACGTGCTGCGGAGCGGCTGGGCCCTTGAGCCATGGCCGCTGGGCCTGCGCGTCCGGAGCCTGTGCTCCGCAATGGGAGAGGCGCCACGGCAGTGAGAGGCCCGCGTACCACACACACACACAAAAGATAGATAAACAGACAACAGAAAGACAAAGAAGGGGCAAGGAGAGCTGACAGATCACCAATTCCCTTCACATAGTATGAAGTAGAAATCAAGCAAGCTGCTCAATCCAAAAACAGCCCAGAACGCACACAGGTGGGTCACAGAAAAACAATTACAAATGACCAATAAGGAAGAAAAGATGGTGATTCTCACTCAGGATTGGAGAAGTGCAAATTAAGACGACAAGACACTATTTTTTTCACCCATTGGATCATTTTCTGCTAACTGGCTACTAAAGAAAAAAGGCAAGTCTGCAGAGAAAAATATGTATGAAACAAACCCAGAAATGCGGCATAAGACACCAGGAGATCCCAGAAACCCAGGACAAACAACGCGGCTGATTTTCCTTCTGGTCCTTAAGCAGGGGCTTCTGTGAGATGCCCCATATCCTTCTAATAAAGGTCCTTTTTTCATAAGCTAGTTTGGGTGGGCTTCTATTCCTATAACAAGGTAGCAGTCCCTGTCCTTGGACAACCCCCCAAATGCACTGCCCTGTAATGGTCAACGCCAGCCCCAAGGCCATCAGATCCACATCTGGAATCTCCTTCTGTGACCAGGCTGAATTGTGACTTCTAATCACGCCCCCAAGTAGGACTTCCATAACCTCTCCTGGGAAAAAAGTCACACCACTCAATGGTTCAGAAGCTTCTCTACCCACGAAGTGGTATTTTCCACCCATACGTCACCTTTTTGTTTTGTTTTCTCAGAAACTCAGCATTTATGGACTTCAATCGCTCTGCACTGCTAATCCAGATTTAGAAGACTTTCCAGTAAAAGGTGTGACTTTACATTTTATAAATAATGCTCAAAATCCCTGAGAGTGTTGCTTTTCACAAGCCAGAGGAAACTGTCAGAAAGAGCTCTGGTTATTTTGGGAAATAGGAATAGGCAGTCATCTCTCTGAGGTGCGGCCACAAAGGCACTTCCAAGGCCGCTGGATTCCTGAGGAAGGCCGGCCAGCCCCCGAGGCACAAAGTCATGTACCAAAATGTTCACTGCAGCTCTATTTACAATAGCCAGGACATGGAAGCAACCTAAGTGTCCATCGACAGATGAATGGATAAAGAAGATGTGGCACATATAAACAATGGAATATTACTCAGCCATAAAAAGGAACAAAACTGAGTTATTTGTAATGAGGTGGATAGACCTGGAGTCTGTCATACAGAGTGAAGTAAGTCAGAAGGAGAAAAACAAATACCATATGCTAACACATATATATGGAATCTAAGGGAAAAAAATGTCATGAAGAGACTAGGGGTAGGACGGGAATAAAACACAGTCCTACTAGAGCATGGACTTGAGGATATGGGGAGGGGGAAGGGTAAGCTGTGACGAAGTGAGAGAGTGGCATGGACATATACACACTAGCAAATGTAAAATAGATAGCTAGTGGGAAGCCGCCGCATAGCACAGGGAGATCAGCTTGGTGCTGTGTGACCACCTAGAGGGGTGGGATAGGGAGGGTGGGAGGGAGGGGGACACAAGAGGGAAGAGATATGGGAACATATGTATATGTGTAACTGATTCACTTTGTTATAAAGCAGAACCTGACACACCATTGTAAAACAATTATACTCCAATAAAGATGTTAAAAAAAAAAAGAACCAATACTGCAAAACAGGTATAGAAATTCTGGACAAAATGAGCTCTCCTCAAACATTAAGAAAGGGCATTCCGGGTAGAGAAGAGTACACAAAATGGGGAAGAAATGGGTAGAGTTGAATGAAACAAGATTCCTTAGGAAAGGGCATGAGTACTTTTTTTTTTAAAAAAAGCAAAAAAACAAACAAAGAAAACGCTCTCTGCAGAGAAGGCTGAAAGCCTCATCCAATTAGGGAAATGCTAAAATGCTGGGGACAGAGGCAGCCTCCTGCAACTTTAGAGCATACGAGCATCACCTGGAGGGCTGGTTAAACCACAGATTGCAGCCCCGCCCCCCCAGGAGGGTCAGATTCAGGAGGGCTAGGGTGGGGCCTGAGAGACAGCATTTCTAACAAATTCCCAGGTGACACTGACGCTGCTGGTCCAGGGACCCCACTTTGAGAACCACAGACGTAGAGAAAGACAAGGAGGAACAGCATCCTCTGCAGCAGTTCACCCTGCCTCCAGGGGTTGGAGGTAGGGCTATAAAAAATAATTGTTTTTGAAAGGTACAACCATCAAAACAACACACGAATTACTCCTGACGTGAAAGCATCCACTACTCACCCCTTTCCTCTGAACGGGTGCTGTTGGCTGATAAACGCGGCAAATAGTCAAGTTGGCCCGAGAGATGCGGAGAGAGAAAAGTGAACCCCACGGGGCAGATGCTCTGAGAGCAAAGAAGAAATCCTCCGAGACCAGAAATGTTTGGGGTGTCATGCAAGCCTCTTGAGGATTTCCTCTCCATCCGTAAAGCCCGCTAACGAAGAAGGCTTCGCATTTGCACACCTGGTAGGAGGAATTCACACTCTGTGCACGAGAGTTGAGCCAGCTGGGTGGGGACGTGGTGTCCAAAAGCACTGTGGGCTCCCTGGCCCCTTCTGTCCTATTTCCCAAGGCTGTGCCCCTGTCCTGTCCTCTCCGTACCTTTTCTGCGGTGTCTCCCCCATCAGCACATGTTAATTTTACATACCAGCAGCAGAAAGCAAGTGAGGTCTTTATCCGTGGCAGAGAGGAAGAGAAGGGAGGGGGAGGAGGGGAGGGGGTCTCCTTGACTCCCAGCCCAGAACACGCCTCCTTCTGTGGCACAGATCACGTGGCCCGGCATCCTTGGATGCTCCTTGCGCCATTTAAAAAAGACCGGGGCCCTTTCAGGCTCCAGTTTGCGCATCTCAGCCCCAGAAGGATCCCCGGAACATGAGACCACCTCTCCAGAGGAACCGAGGAGGATGGGTTGTTGTGCTGGGGAAGGCGAAGCAAGAGAGAAACTTGGTGCTCGGGTCCCATACGCTCCTCTATTTCAGAGAAACTCATTTTACCCTATACTTATACAAGTAATACAGGTCCAGGGAGAAAACAATGGAACACAGAAAAGTCAAAAGAGAAAATAGGGCTTCCCTGGTGGCGCAGCGGTTGAGTCCGCCTGCCGATGCAGGGGACACGGGTTCGTGCCCCGGTCCGGGAGGATCCCACGTGCCGCGGAGCGGCTGGGCCCGTGAGCCATGGCGGCTGCGCCTGCGCGTCCGGAGCCTGTGCTCCGCAACGGGAGAGGCCACGACAGTGAGAGGCCCGCATACCACAAAAAAAAAAAAAAAAAAAAAGAAAAAAAAAGAAAATTAAAAATTCCTCCCTAAACCCACTGCTCAGAAAGAACCCTTGAGAACAAGTATCTCCCTCCATCTAAATGCAATGGTGCATTTAGATGAGTGGAGGGCACCCCAGGCAGCAGGAATCAGGGACAGAGGGAGGTGCTGGCCGTGAGCTGGGTCCTGTCTGCATGGTCACAGGTGTCTGTCCTTAGGAAATACAAAGCTTGAAAGGCTTTCCAAAGCAGCCCAACCTTCTCTTTTCAAGATGGGGGCTCAAGACCAGGACGCTGGGAATGCACATAGAATCTGGCTAAACCAGACAAGAACATGACCTCCAGCCAAGTCCTCTCTGGTATGCTCAAGAGAAGCGTCAAAAGTATCGGGAAATCAACTGCTTTATTAAGTGTCTCAATTCACATTGCTGTGCACCTGAAACTAACACAACATTGTAAATCAACTCTACTCCAATAAAACAAACCAACAAAAAAGTAGTGGGAAATCCACTTACATGGGGAAGGAAAAAAAAGTGTCTCTTTTCTGCAGCTTGTATTAAAAGCTTTCCTGCACGCATGTCTCTTGGAATTACCAGAATTCTGGTACCCTGGCAGCCATTCTAAGCCGGAGCTCATACCCCACATTCACTGACAGGCTGGCAGTAGGCTGGCAACGTAACAGGAGAGCAGGCCACCCTTCCTGCCGCTGGTGCTAACTGCCCTGTAGGCCGGGTGTCTGAGGCACAGATGACAGACTGCTCCTCTCCACAGCATCGCGGAGGACAAAACACCACTCGTTTGGCTTAGCAGTGCCCAAAGAGACCACAACGGCACGTTACTCTGGGCGTGGGAAATGTATTGGTTTCCTGGGGCTGCCCTAACAAAATACCACGAACTAGGCAGCTTCGACTACAACAGAAATGTATTGTGTCACAGTTCTGGAGGCTGCAAGTCTGAGACCAAGGTGTCAGCAAGGTTGCTCCCTTCTGTGAGCTGCGAAGATCTGCTCTAGGCCTCTTTCCTAGCTTCTGGTGGCCTCAGTCATTCCTTGGCTCATAGATGGGCCCCCTTTGTGTCTTCACATCGTCTTCCCTGTGTGTGTGTCTGTCTCTGCGTCCAAAACTCTATTCGTAAGGATCCGACATATTGGATGAGGGCCCAGGGAGCTCCAGGATCTTAACCTGATCGTCTGCAAAGACCCTATATCCAAGGTCACATTCAAGGGTCCTAGGGGTTAGGACTTAAACTTCCTTTGGGGGGTGGGGGGTGGCACACAGTTCAACCCATATCAGGCAGCAAAAGGCTGCAGCTGGCTGGGAACAGTGGGAGGCGGGGATGGAGGTCACGCTAACCTGTGGAGTTGATCTGGGGGCCAGAAAGTCTGGACGGAGGAGTCCAGGGATTCGGAAGCAGAGGGTCTGGGTCTGCGGCAGGGCCCAGAGGGGGGGCAAGGAACTGGACCACCAGGGGAAACTAAGCCCCAGCCCTAGTACATATCCCAGCAGGCAGCCAGGTAGAGCACGAGTGCGGTCAGACTGGCTGTTCAAACAGTGAAAAATGTCTGTACCAGCTGGAAAACTGCTTCTTATCCAACCTCCCTACCCCAAGTATCCCCAGTCCCCGAGACACCCCCCCCGCCATTAGATCCCCACAAGGGCCATTAAGGCTGAATGCCTGTGGAGGGGGCGGGAGGCAGAATCCCCCTCCAGCCCGTTTTTCCCACAGCCCATCCGTGTGCTGGACCGCTCGGTAACTTCCTCGGCTCTCCCCCATTAGAGGGGCTGTTTCTTCTCAGGCTGGGTACACAGGCGCTAACCACAGCCAGCAAGAGGGCAGCGCGTCACTCAACAGGAACGTCCAGGAGGCCCGCTGGGTACAAGGCCCAGCCCGTGACCTTCCAAGGACAGCAAGACCCTTCAGGGGAGGCTCCCAGAGCCCCGTGCCCAGCCCAGCACCCCGCTGCCGGGGAGAGCACGCAATCAACACTCATCCCTCACCACTAACTTCGCACCCCATCCTCCTCCCACACCTCTTGGAAGAGCACTGCCTACTCTGGAATCCATCTTGGACTGAAATTACCCAAAAAAGCTGTTCCTCAGCTCCGAGATCTTCCTCCAAGAGTGAAGATCTGATCGCCGGGACACCACGCCAGCTCTCCCTACGGAGGCACGTCCCCCAGCAGCGGCGGGTGATGAGCACGGCGGTGTGGCGACTCCCTGTCGCACAGGGGTTTCGAGCCGGAAGGGACCTTCAGGGGAAGAAAATGGACTGCACCCCGCGAGGAAAGTCTCCTTTAACAATCTCATCTCCACCAGGAGGCGTTCTCAAAGCCATCTGCAGTGTGTTCGCCCACACCACCCCTGCAAGGAGCCATCCAAGTGCATAATGAGAGACGGGCACAGAGCAGGCATTGAGCAAACCCTTGTGCCTTGATAATCAATTCACGTGGTCCCGGCCCACTCACTTATTCAGAATATAACCTATGGATAACTTCCATTTTTGCCAGGAGTTCCACTGACTCCGTGGGACCTAACCCTTTAAACAGCATTGATGGCTATCTCTGTCCAGAATGCCCTTGCCTGTGGACCCCAACTTCCTGCTGCGGCCACATCCTCCCAGCGTCCCCCCAACCCCAATGCACACACACAGGCTTTACAGAAGCCCCCCAAACGGCAATGCTTCCTGCACTAATAGGTCGGGTGCACATAAAAGCTCCAGGAATAAGGCAGAGTATGGGAAGAGCCTGAAAGTTCTTCTTGAAGTGGACCGGTCAGTCCTTTCTCCTGATTCTTTCATCTCTTGCCTGGTCCCCTTTCATAATCTCTTATTTCCAAGTGCATTTATAAAACAGATTCCTGATTTTATGCCTAATGCTAATCCTCCCCTGCAATACTTGCTGTAAAGCCATGAGGCTATGTCCAAACACAGGTCAAAGCTCAAGGCCCCACAAGCACTGGACATGTGAGATGCTTGCATGAAGCAGACTCGAGTAGAAGAAAAATCAGGAGGGCTGGCAGCCTGCCCAGATCCACCCGGTGGTGTTCAGGCGGGAAGGCGGGTCGCACGTGGCCACAGCTCACAATTTTTCAAAAGGAGACAAGTATCTGGGTGGTTATGACAAATTTCCCAATTTTTCAATGTTGGCAACGCATTCAACATCTTCAAGGGTGGCGAACGCAAAATAAAATTCTTCTGTGGACAGCCTCTGGCCTCAAGACAATCCACCGTGAGACATCTGCTCTACCTGAATCTTTGCAGGACAGCTCACCTGGATCTAGACGTCCTGACCCTGCCTTGCCCCCCGGCCATCAGAGGTATTACTACTGTCCTAGAAATGCAGCCATCACACACCAGAGTTCAAACCAAGCAAACGTCATTCCTTATGGATACACAGCTCACGACCACCTTGTACTTTTCTTGGCCTGTGATGAATGCAGGTCGATCTAATGCC
Source organism: Kogia breviceps (assembly GCF_026419965.1). Lineage (NCBI taxonomy): Eukaryota > Metazoa > Chordata > Mammalia > Artiodactyla > Physeteridae > Kogia > Kogia breviceps. Next base: position 6,638,343 of record NC_081328.1, on the reverse strand, counting down.
TGGTTAAAGATCCTACCACTTTATATGGATGGATTAGCATGGTAGGGCTGGATTAGTCATTGGATACAATCAGATCCCCCCCCCCCCGCCCCACTCACTAGGCCACTGGGCTCTGCATAGTTATGATGAAAGCAGTGACTCTACGCTGGTACATATGTCCTAAGCAAAGCAGAGGCAAGCTAGGACTTTCCGGGATAACGTCCTCCAGAGAAGAGAAATATGCAGGAAGAAAAATTTACAGCTTTCTTACATCTCCAAGGCCTGAACTATTTCGCTAGACGCCAAGTTCCTTGAAGGCAAGGATGGTGTTCATGCTGTCTAGGTGTCAGAGTGCTGCAGAGGATGGGAAAATGAAAATAGTAGAAGCCCCAAGTCCTCTTAGTTGCAGCTAGAAACAAAGTTGAAACCAGAGTTCATACATCATTTTTTTTTTTTTTAATGGCAAAAATACCGAGATTCAAAAAAAATGTTTTTTTGAGCTATTGACTCAAAAGCTTTGAAATGATAAGACCTGCCACTACATCCTGTTATGTAGGCAAGGATAAAGGCTAGAGATATCTGCAAGTCTGCTACCCTGACAACACAAGAATATAAACATTAGCCAGGTGAAGGGCCTTTCTTGGTAGTTTTATTCTCATTCTATATCCCGTCACTGTAAAATTGAGTTGTCTTCAAGTGGTTTTTCCACGAGATTCTACTTTAACGACAATGGTTTATGGTTATATAATCATTGCATGTCCAAAAGAGAAAACTGGGTTTCAATGGACTCTTCAGCTTCAGAATATTTGATCCACTGACCATGCCATAATCAATCTGGTCGTCTCCTTAGAAGTAAAAAAATAGGTGGTGACTATCAGAGAACAATTAAAAATATAAAGCAGAAAATTTTACTCGCTCCTAAGAGTAGATTCCAGTTCAGTAGGTCTGCGGCAGGACCTGTGTATGAATATTTTTAAACAACCCCCCTACGTGCTTCAGTGCCCACCAAAGTTTGGGAATCAGGTAGAAGGGATGCCCAACTGAGGCATCTAAGGACTTGTTCTGGAAGGACACCAGGAGAGTCACCAACTCACCCACCCACCTCAATATGCCTGTTTTTATTGCGATATAACTCATATACCATGAAACTCACTCTTTCAAAGCATACATTACAGGGGCTTTTAGTGTATTCACAGAGATGTGCAACCATCAACACCATCTAATTTTAGAACATTTTCATCACCTCAAAAGGACACCCCTTACCCATGAGAAGTCACCCCTCCTCCCCAGTCCCTGGAACCAAGAATCTACTATCTGGGTCTATGGACTTGCCTATTCTAAGCTTTTCATATAAATGAAATCACACAACATATGGCTTTGTGTGTGTGGCTTCTTTCACTTAGCACGATATTTTCAAGGTTCACCCATGTATGTTGCATGCACCCATTAGTACTTGCTTCCTTTTCACAGTCGAATAACTTCCCATTGCAGGGACAGACCACATTTTGTTGTGGTTATTAATTTTTTGGTGGGGGGGAGAGGCCCACACTGAGCGGCTGGTGGGATCTTAGTTCCCTGACTAGGGATTGAACACAGGCCTTTGGGGGTAAGAGCGTGGAGTCCTAATCATTGGACCGCCAGGGAATTCCCAGACCACATTTGGTTTATCCATTCATTCGCTGACGGACATTTGGGTTGTTTCTGGCCATTATGAATAATGCTGCTATGGACATTCATGTATAAATTTTTGTGTGGACACATTTTCAGCTCTCTTGGGTAGATATCTAGGAGTGGAACTGCTGGGTCATATGCCACACATTTTATTTTATTTCAGATCTGAACCACGTGCTGCTAACTGGTGACGCCACCTAACATCCAATGAGGAAAGTTGTTACACTGTTGACCAATAAGTTGTCTTTTTCAAAGTAACACTAGCAAACAATAAAATTCTGTCTCCTTTGTGTTTTGATTTTTATGGGACTTCAACTTACTGGCAGCGTGAATGACTCTCTAACCCACTTGGCATCTGCCAAAATTCCAGGAGAATTTAAAACGGCTTAAAAACTGCTCAGAAATGAGAGATGTGTTGTGTACGAAAGTGTTACCTTAATATTACAGATTAAGATGAATTCTCCGGAAGGGGAAAAACACAACCCCACAGAAACAGATGAATAGTAAGATTTAAGGTCTCACGGTTTTCCGTGAAGAAAGAGTCCATTAAAGAAAAATAATGCAGCTAAAATAAGAAACATGAACGTGAAAACACATGCACGCCCACACGCCGCCTAATTCAATCAACTGAATGCGACAAATGAAAGCATCGTTTTAGTCTAACATTTGTTCGGCACAGATGGACAGATGAAAACAGACGGATGTTTTTGGGTGCAGAAGTTTCTCAGGGCAACTTTTATTAACTGAGAATTATCAGGGCTGCTCTTTCAAGTATCCAATTATTTGTAACAAAGAAAAGCTCAAGGAATGCTTTTAAAAAGCGTTCTACTGGAAAACGTATCCAGAAACTCACATGAGCTCCTGCTGTAATAAAGTTAAATGGGAATCTACTCATTTAAAGAAAAATTAAAACCAGAAATCAAGAAAAGTGCCTATTATTTGGTAAATGAATCCAAAAGCTCAAATCCTGGTTTAATCCCCCACATTTGGCTCACAAACATAATAAAACATTTATACATATGAATTCTTTGTCAAAAGAGCTTAAAAACAGTTCCCAGCTCTCCTGGGTTTCAGTTGATGCTCTCAGAAGATAGCTGTGTTTCCCTTAAAAACAAAAGTTATTTCGGATTGTTTTGGCTACTAATCCATGAACTCAGTTATCCTTATTGCAAATTAAGTCACTGCCTCCTGTATACTGAGGCAAAAAGGAAAAGATTAGAAGACAGGTGATCCAAGCATAGCTTGGTCTTTGAATGGGCAGGTAACTTTGACTGAGTCCCTCTACCCCATGGGGGACTCCCTTCCTCGTGTGTAAAATGAATGGGTTCTATCTGTTAGGCTGGGGATCATCAAACTTTTTCTTTTAAAGGCCGGAGAGTAAACATTTTTGCTTTTGTGAGCTATATGGACCCTACTCAACACTGCCATCTTTGGGCAATAGCAGCCTTAGGCAATAAGAAAATAAAAGAGGGGCTTCCGGAGCGGCGCAGTGGTTAAGAGTCCACCTGCCAATGCAGGGGACGCGGGTTCGAGCCCTGGTCTGGGAGGATCCCACGTGCCGCGGAGCAGCTAAGCTCCTGTGCCACAACTACTGAGCCTGCGCTCTAGAGCCCGCGAGCCACAACTACTGAGGCTGCGCTCTGGAGTCCGTGCGCCACAACAAGAGAAGCCACCGCAATGAGAAGCCCGCGCACCGCAACGAAGAGTAGCCCCCGCTTGCCACGATGAGACCCACACAGCGACAAAGACCCAACGCAGCCAAAGATAAATAAATAAAATAAATATATATTTTTTAAAAATAAAGAAAATAAAAGAGCACGGCTGTGTTCCAATTAAAATTTATTTACAAAAATAGGCTGCAAGCTGAATTTGGTCCAAGGGCTGTAGATTGCCAACTGCTGTGTTCAATGATTTGTAAGGTTCCTCCTAGGATGACTGAGTAAAAGTCACTGGCCACCGAAACCCTGTAAATAATCAAGTCATCAAGGTCTGACAGGGGAGAGAGATGTACAGCCCAGCACAGAGTGGGACAGGAGCCTCCAGGTTGGGACAGACATTGGGCTCTTCCTCACATTTCCATCGACTGCCTCCTCCTATTTTGGTCGGTACCTCACCCATGCTCTCCTGACCATCCACCTTGGGCTTGGCTGAAGCATCACTCTGTGGGGGTGGAATAAGGTTTCCCAAGAAGCTGCTGGGGGTCAGATGATACACCCCAAAGTGGGGGGAAATGGTTCTCCAAGCAGAGAAGCGTGGCCAAGGGGAAACAAGAGATGAGAAGGGGGTGAGCAGATAAAACACCTCTGCTCTCCCGTGGACTACTCAAAGGCACGAGTCCTCTCTGCAAACCTGGTTCCAGAGAAGTGAACACACTTGCTGAGCAACCTGCTCATGTCAGTTCACTGTCAAGGCCAGCCAGCCTCACGTGGCATCTTCCTTTGCCTCCCTTCCCCCTCTCACCCACCCTCACCATTCTGGGCTTATACCTCCTAAGTAAGGTGTTAACACTTAATCCTTGCCTCAGGCTCTGCTTTCTAGGGAAACAGGACTAAGACACCCTCTTCAAATGATCCTCCTCCTCCTTTAGAAATGAAAGACAGATAAATGAAACTATCAGATTTAAAGTATACAGGGTTTCCCTGGTGGCGCAGTGGTTGAGAATCTGCCTGCTAATGCAGGGGACACGGGTTCGAGCCCTGGTCTGGGAAGATCCCACATGCCGCGGAGCAACTAAGCCCGTGCGCCACAACTACTGAGCCTGAGCGTCTGGAGCCTGTGCTCCGCAACAAGAGAGGCCGCGATAGTGAGAGGCCCGCGCACCGCGATGAAGAGTGGCCCCCGCTTGCCACCACTAGAGAAAGCCCTCACACAGAAACGAAGACCCAACACAGCCAAAAATAAATAAATAAATAAATAAATAATAAAATAAAATAAAGTATACAAAGATTAATATATATAAGAGATAAAATACTGACTCATACACTAAGCAAAACTAATCTTGGCCTTCTTTACTGGCTTGAAATATCCCTTTGAGGTTCAAATTGTAAAAATATATCTTAAATAGTATCTAAAAAGCCAGCATCTCTCCAAAAAGAAGACCTGAATATCTCTGACCATATCACTGTTAAGTGATTAAATGTGCATATCTGGGCTTCCAATTGTAAATGGAAAAAAACAACTTTGTGCTATTTTCTTGAAATGCAATTATCTGTTATGCAAATAAGAGGTCCCGCTTAACACTAGCTTAGGTCCCTGAATAGGCTGGCTGTTGATAATAGCTCAATATCCAGAAACTAAACACACTCTCATTTTGGGCAATAGAGTCAACTTTGGGTGGAATGGAGCACTCTTCAGGACAATGCAGCACAAGCAATTGCCTGATACCAGAACCCTGGGGCCTGAGCTCAGTACCAGCCTGCCGGACAAAATGCCCCAGAGAGCCATAAACCGTGAGGAGATAAGGGGAGATGGGTGGGGGGAAGGTGCTTCCCAAAGTCTCATGCTCTGATGGCCTTGCTGAGTTTCTAGGAAAACAGTAGTGACATTGCATTAACTTACCCACCAAAATCTCCCGTTAGCCATCTGGCCCAACACCATTTATTAAATAATGTGTACTTTCCCCAAAGACTTAAAAAATATCCCCTCCCTCACCATAAATCTGACCTGTACTTCCGTCTGTCTTGACCATCTCTTCTCCTTTGCCATTCAGGACATTTCCTGCTCCTGGAAGCCTCACATCTCTGACGATTCTTTCCAAACCCCCTCTACCCCTCCCTTAAGCTGCCCCTCCCTTAAGCGTGGTGGTTCTGCAGGGCTCTCTTCCCCCTGGGGGCTTGTCCTGGGTGACCTCCTGCACGCTCCTGACTTCAGTTCTCTGCTGATGAAATGCAAGTTCCGCGCTTGCGCAGCTCCGCCCCAAGGTCCGCAGGCCAAGGGACAAGTGGGGTGTAACCCAGCCTGCTCTCTGCCCACCGCGCCGTGCACCCACACAGCTCCCCAGAGCCCTATCTTTAGCCCAGATGACGGCCCCTGAGTCACAGACCCATCCGTCCAACATACACTGCCCATCTCTCCGTGAATGTTCCCCAAGGAACGGTATGCTCGACGCGGAATCATCTTCTTTCCTCCGAAGCCATTCCTCCCAAGTCCCCCGTTCTCACTGAACAGCTCCGGCACACAAGGCAGAAAAGGAATCTGTGCGTTCTTCTTTCCTGGTCCTGCCACATCCCGTCTGACAGATCATATCTCCTCCTCTCCGGCCACAACTACAGACACAGAGCTGACCTCATTACCTCTCTTCTCATCGAGCCTGGCATGTTCCTGCTCAGCCTCCTATAACCCATCTGCTCTGCTGCGCGAGCAATCTCGCCACGAGATTCTGAGAATGTCAAGCCAGCACTCTGAACCCTCCCATCGCTTTCCATGCCCGCAGGGCAAAGCCCCAACCCCTCACAGTGCCCCATGGGGGTCTTTAGTGGATCAGATCCCCAAGACCCCCCTCTCTGCTCCTCACCCACGCCAGCCACGTCAGCCTTCCCCCGCCGCCTCCCCTCTGTTCGTGCTCTGCCACTGCAGCTGAGAACGCCCAAGGCAAGGACCCCGCACCCCGCCCTCAAATACTTGTCCAATACCCAGACAAAGCTGGTGACCCCCTTCCTTGGGCCTGCAGGTTAACACCCAAAACACTCATTGGTTTCCGTGTTTCTGACTCCATCACACCTGCAGTCGTTGAAGGCAGAGATGTTGGCCCTGGCTTGATTTTGTATCCCACAGCCCAGCACAGCAGCCCTGTAACAATCCCCAAGCAGAAAATCCCAGATGGATTTGAAAGTAAGCAGATTAGCCAGAGCAAGGTAATACCAATGTAAACTGGGCTTTAAACTCCTTACATTCGTACATGGTGTAAAAACGGGGATTAGCACCTCTATGGTACCCCAGCGCCCTCTGCAAAAGAAGCGATTAGGGATTAGGGGAGACAAGGAGAGCTTGGAAGAAAGGTAGACAGAAAGAAGGAAGAAGAAAGAAACGGCTCAAGACGCCTGCGAGAAGGGGGTCTGCTTCCCGGGCAGTGGTGCGTGATTCTGGCCAGAGTCCCAGGGCAGCAGAGATCCAAGAGTTGGGGCGGAAAGGTGGGTGCAGCTGGCCCGGCTGTGAGGAGACACATGCTTCCAGGAGTCAGGGGTCAGATAAACGTGGGTGTGAGAAGAGCGAGAGGCTGCTCTGATAAGCACCTTCCTGCAGAAAGGCAGTCAGATGAAAAAATTTACAAAGCAGCCCAGCAGCCAAACAAAATGGGGCTAAGATTCCAGCGGAGAATCAGAAAGGTATCTGGTCTTCCGAGGGCCTTCAAACTAAAAAGCAAAACCTTTAACGTGATGTTCAGGGTCTGCATGACCCCTCCAAACATGACCAACATTGCTGTCCTGCTTCCCATCTCAGCTGAAGGGAACCTCCTCCTCCAGGAAGCCTCCCCTGACCTCCCAGGGTCTCTCTGGGACACATGCTCTCAAAACACTGTGGACTCCTCCTTCACAGCCCTGCTCTCAACTGCAATCAAATGTGGACTCATTTAAAATCTGCTTCTGGGAATTCCCGGGTGGTCCAGTGGTTTGGACTTGGTGCTTTCACTGCCAGGGCCCGGGTTTGATCCCTGGTCAGGGAACTAAGATCCTGCAAGCTGGATCAAAAGTTGAAAATACGGCCAAAATAATAAAAGTACAGCCAAAAATAAAATCAAATCAAATCTGCTTCCATTAGTAGAAGCTAAGTACTTTGAGGGCTGAGGCTGCTTCTTTTTTTATTATTATATCCTCAGCATCCAACACTCTGCCTGGAACATATGTGAGGCCCAACACATGTCTGTTGAATGAACAATTCAATCAACCAGATGAAGAATGAATTAAACAATGAATGAATAAAACTGGCATGTGTCTAGTGCACTGTAGGATATGTATCAGCATCCCTGGCCTCTACTCACTAGACGCCAGTATAGTCCCCAGTTGGAACAATAAAAATTCTTTGTGAGCAAAATTGTCCCAGTTGAGAACCACTGTTATACTGGATTGCTGACTAGGCTAAGTAAAATTATTTATGGGTAATGTAGTGCATATTGACATATAATATATATACAAGAAATGTAATTGTTTGGTTATTGATTAAAAAAAAAAAAAAAGCTGGCATGTGTCTAGAATGCAAGGCCAAGGAGCCAGGAATACAGCAACACAAGTAAGTCATCATACAGCTTGGGAACTCCTTAACTAAGATCGACTTTCACATTTTGAAATGGTTGAAAAAAGAAGCCTATTCCGTGACATGCAAGTTATTGGAAATTCACACTGCCTGGTAACATAAAATGGGGTTTAACTATCCCCTTACTGAAGAGAGGGCTAGTTAAACGAATGAGACCATATACTAGCAACGGACTGTTTGTTACACGGCTATTTTTTAAAAATCAGGTTTTAGAAAGCTACTTTTACCCTTCTGCCCCTTTGCAACAGAGTGGCTAATTCCAGACAAGAATGGAGCCGAATTCTTTTTTTTTTTTTTTTTTTGCGGTACGCGGGCCTCTCACTGTTGTGGCCTCTCCCGTTGCGGAGCACAGGCTCCGGACGCGCAGGCTCAGTGGCCATGGCTCACGGGCCCAGCCGCTCCGCGGCACGTGGGATCTTCCCGGACCGGGGCACGAACCCGCGTCCCCTGCATCGGCAGGCGGACTCTCAACCACTGCGCCACCAGGGAATCCGAGCCGAATCCTTGATGACCTCAGGATCATTTGCTCCAACTTCCCCATTTTACAGATGGGGCACTGCGCATAAACACACTCACCTCCGAAACTTCAAAGTCTGATAACAGGACAAAGCTGCTCACGTGCTTATTGTGAGGAAGCTTCTGATTAGAATGGTCAGAAGTAGTTCCACTTCCCTTTTCCTAGAAACCCCCGGTTACCTCTTCAACCAGAACACCCCCTCCTTGAGCGGAAGGCCAGGTTGCCAGGGAATATAAACAAATCAGACGCCCCCAAGTGGCAGCTGTCAGCTGCCTTCTCTGTTGCTTCCTCTCAACAGCAGCCGGCTCTCCTGCCACCAGTTCCCCACCCCGCTCCCCCCAAGTGCAGGTTCCTAAACATAAAACGTATCAGTGGTCCTGTCGCGTGGGAAGAGGCAGCCGTAAGTCAGGTAGGCACAGGTGGGGGAAAGTGAGGTGCTGAAATCCTACCCGAATCCATGTTCTGCCCGGGCATACATATCTGTGATTCCCACCAATTCTAACCTTCTGTGTTTCCATCCTCTCCGTTCTCTGGTGGCAAAATCTCCCTGGGGTCAAGAGACAGAGCCGATGGCCGGCTCTGCTCTGCCCAGTCTGAGACCACAGCCTGTACGCTGCTCTGTCCACCTTGTTATAGATCCCGCCACTCCTCCTTCTATGACCCTTCTCTCCAGCCTTCCTGCAGGTCGTTCTACAGCCTACGTGCCAGGATCCTGGAGTTGTTGTGAAGGCTCAGGATGCCTACAATAATCGGAGGCAAAGAGATGTGGTCCTGACCCAACTCAGAAATGCACAGGGAAACCTCTAACTACCGGTTAGAATAAATAATCCATAACTAGCCCCAGAATTTCCCAGAAAACATCCTAAGAAACTCCAGCCAGTGAGACACTTCAGGGAAGAGAGAGCGATGCTGTGATGAAATTACGGAAACCCCACTTCTCATAACCCTTGTTCGGCTATCAATCAGCGCATTCCAAGTTCCAAGAAACCATGCAGTAGCGTAACCTGTTTGATTTGATTTCAACCAGCTGTGGACTGCAGACCCTCTGGCGATCTCAGCTTGGAAAACACAGCCCCGGACCATGAGGCTGGGTTCCACAAAGACGCTGGGTGGTTGTGAGGTTCCAAGGATGACCCCATCTTTGAAGGGCCGCTTTCCCCACCCAGGCTCAGCCCCCTGAAGAAGACAAGATTCCCCTGCAGCCTCTGAGGTAGATTTCGGGAGGAAAAGTCTAAAGCCCAGGAGGTGAAGGAGGGAGGAGAGAACCACCCCCCCCCACCACCAGACGGACAGGACCCCGGGGCTGGCACAGCACGCTGCCCAGAGCGGGACTCACCATTGGTGGCTGTGTTGACATAGTAGCGCCGGCCCTGAGGGGACAAGTAGCTCTGCCAGCCCGGTGGAAGGACAACGGTCTGGCTTTCCTCTCCCGGTGGAGGGGGGACCATTCCAGGCTTCTGTGGAGGAAGACAGAGAAGGTCTCACACACATGTGGCATTTTTGCAACTGTCTTTCAACCAGGAAGTCAGAGGCAGATGAAGTCTCCCTGGAATGGCTCGACACTGGCAGGAGCGTGTGGCCCACGGGCCTCCCTGGGGGAGGTTACGGGCTGCAGGTGTGATTTCGGGGGTTGCCTGAGCATGAGGTGTGAGCAGCCCTTGACTTTCAGAACCACCGCAGAGGGACAGCACCCCCCAGAGGACAGGGGAGCTGCCCATCAGCTAACACAAGAGCTGGGCTTTCTCCTCCTGGGCCCCCAGAAAACCACTCACAGGGGTGCTGCACCTGCCTGGAGAAGGCGGGTCACTCTCCAGCTCCCACTGTGGAATCTGAAACTCCCCAGGACCACCAAATACAGCAGCAGACAAGGCCCAGGGTCTGCTGCGGGAACCGACCAGGAGTAATTAATGCAAGTCTTCAGCAGAGGAGATGCTAAACCTTCCATAATACAGCAAGGACTCCATGAGGATCTAGGTGGGGTTTTTCTAGTCAAGTGTCCAAATCATTCTGGAAAAGAGAGCTGGGAATCCGAGTCGAAACAGACTTCCTTTCCATCATACACGCTCATGTGCGCGGTTTAATTCTTTAAACTATGCACGGTAGTACTTTGGAGAAAAAAAAAAATCACAGAAAAAGCATAGAACAGAAAATCAAGATGCAGACACAAAGGCTAAAACAGAGGCCATCTGTGATGGTGGGATTCTGGGGACTTTTTATTCTTTTCCTTTTGTTTCTCTCTCTCATCTAAATTTTCCTCAATAAACACAAAAGCAAACGTTGTTAGCTAAAGAACATTGAAAAATAAGGAAAGAAGGTCCAAGTTAGCCCGTCATACAATTGCTGTTCCTTGTGAAGAAAGTAAATTGACTAAAATCAGAATTCCAGCCACACGAGGAGAGGTGCTGTGAATTTCTCAACAAAGCTGGACCCTGTTCAGAAATATTAAAACACGCCAGCTCCCCAGTGCCCTCAGCAATCCCCAGCCATGCCCCTGGGGGCAGGTTCTGATCACTGATGACCCCCCCCCGGGGAGATAAGAGACTGAAAGTGAGCGGTAGAGACACACAGCTCCCAGACTGCCCTCAGCTTTTCTGAAGCTGCAAAGCCACGTGATTCTGCTTCCTGTGGTGCCCTGCACACCCTCAGCGGGGTGGGATCTGTCCTAGCTGCTCCTGGGACTTCGAGTAAACACAGCCACCCCGTGGCCCTCTGAGGAACGGCGGTGTTATGTTTCATTACGAATTTTCACAATTTAACTAAAAGCTTTCCCCCACGCCCTGACCGCTTCTGTCTCCCACACCTGTTAACTTCCGGCTCCTCTCCGATTCCGTGCGCCGGCTTCTAAAAGAACTACCGGGGGCCGGAGAGCAGCCAGGAGGCCTCCTCACCAGCAGAGCATGTCCACTGAGCCCAAGCACACCCCTGTGCACGTTTACCTAGGCGTCCAGACACTGCTCCGGCCTCTTCCAGATTGGAAGGTGGTCGAAACACATGCAAGCCCTGTGATAAGTACGGTGTCTGGGTGCGTAACGTATCCCACAGGCGGGAGACAGACGTTCTGGCTGCGTGGAGTTGGGAGTAAAATACGAGTGGGGCGCTCAGGAGGTTGGCTGAAGACAGGAAGATTCTATCAATAGAACCAGGTTGCTTCTGCTTGAGTTCAGGTAACTTAGAGCATCCAAGGAGGGAAGGCCAGATTACCACTTGTCTAAATAACCTGGTAAGAAATGAGAAAGTGTCGAGAGGTCTTAAACAAGGCTCAGAGACCGACGTGGCCAGAAATAGGCTGCAGAGGAGAGAGGGACCCAGAAGCACAGTGAAAACCTGCTCTCTGGCCTCAGGCTCACCCCACCCTGCCACGGCCCCTTAGCTGCCACGTGACCCGGGGAAATGACTCAATCAGCTGTGTCTATCGCCACATCTGTGAAACATCAGCCCAGTTGTGGAAGATGCCATGGAGAGTCATAACAAACTGGCCACCTACGACAGTGCCTGTCACCAGCTGTACCCCATGGGCGTTCCCAGCGGAACGGAGGGCCGTCCGACGCTGAGCAAGACCAGGCTTCACACAGCCTCTGCCTCCTACAATGTGAAGTTCAGGGGTACACACCTGGCCTCCGCCCCACCCTCCCCATCACTGCGGCTGAAATGTCACCATTAACAGTCCCTTCTCTGAGGTTTCCGTTTCCAGGACTCCTCAACTTAGAAGGCAAACACAGATCTATCTGTAGGGGAGGCCGCTGGGTCAAGATGCTGACTCACATACTCTGGTGAAAAGACCTCTCCTTAAGCTGGGCTGGTGGAGAGAGTGGACAGAACCTTCCGTCCCTCTGGGTCCCCCTTGTGAGACAGCATCAGGGACATCTGTCCTGTCTCCACAGCTGCATATGGTGCTTTTCTCTTTAGAACGACTGGTTAATCTGCCTAACTCTGTAGCGTCAGAAGAAGCCCGGGTTTCCGTCTGAGGACACTGATGACCAGGTAGGGGCCATGACGGCTCTGAGGTCTCCCCCGTCCAGGAAATGCAGGACCCTTTGGAAGGTGCCTGGGGGAGGCATCCCTGATGCTGAGCCCAGAAGGGCCAAGAGGTGCTGAAAGAGGGGAGGGGGGCACCCGGGCCAATTTCCTAATTTGGCCAACGTGGCCAAGAGGTCTCCACATCCCCTCCAGCATGGCCACGGGGCCCCGACCTGCCCACCATCTGACTGCGTTCTGCCTCCGCCCTGCCCCCCAGGCAGCCACAGTCCGCTCGTTTTCTCCCCTCTTCCAGAAAGAAGTTCCTCCTGTTGGCTGGCCTGTGGTAAGTCAGGAGTCAAAGACACGTGGACGGGGACTTCCCTGGTGGTCCAGTGGTTAAGACTCCACGCTCCCAAAGCAGGGGGCCCGGGTTCAATCCCTGGTCACGGAACTAGATCCCACACGCATGACACAACTAAGAGCCCACATGAGGCAATGAAGATCCCACGTGCCGCATCTAAGACCCAGAGCAGCTCCCCCCCCAAAAAAAAGACGTGCAGACAGCTGGCTACATCCCCAAGAGAACCAAAAACAACACTCAAACACAGAATTGTACGCACATGTTCACAGCAGCATTATCTACAATTACCGACAGGTAGAAACAACCCAAGTGTCCGTCAACTGATGAACGGACCAACGAAACGTGGTGTGTCCATAAAAAGGAATATTCAGCCATCCAAAGGAATGAAGTACTGATACACACTACAACACAGATGAACCCTGAAATCATGCTACATGAAATAAGCTGGACACAAAACCCCACATATCGTACAATCTCACTGATGTGAAATATCCAGAACAGAAAAACCCGTAGAGATGGAAAGCAGATAAGTGGTTTTGCCAGGGGCTGGAAGGAGTGGGAAATGGGGACAGGGATTCCTTTTTGGGGTGATGAGAATGTTCTGGAACTAGACAGTGGTGATGGTTGCACAAAACTGTGAAGGTAGAAATGTCACTGATGGTAAATTTTATGCTAGGTGTATTTTCACACACACACACACACACACACACACACACACACACACACACGGGTGGCCTTCCCACCTGCAGGCCCTCATCTAAGAGGCCCATACCACCACCATTACCTCATTCCTCGTGGTCATGGAGGGGCAGGCCTCCTGGGAGAGCTGCCCCACAGCCATCAAGAGGATTCAGCGTGAGTAACTACCCAGTAATTAAGGTCTCCGCCAAACCTATTCTTCTCATTAGCTTCCTTCCAACTTAAATCCTGCCCTTGCCTGCCCTGGTCCTGTGGCTTCTCCCCTTCCATTTCAGCCACTGTTTCCCGTGGGAATAGGAACTAGAAGCAGGGGTGACGGGTGAGGTTGGGGGCCCCACCTACAAAGAACATGAGCCGAAGGAGTGTGAATCGGGGGAGATGAAGCCAGTTTCCTCCAACTAAGAAATCCTTCACTTCATGCACAGGACTGCTTTGTGGGAATCAGAAAACGTTGCCTCTTCCCCAGATGGGCCAGACCCCTGAGTGCAAGGCTGGGTTTCAGCTGCCCCTGCCTCCCCCCCGGTCTGGGCCCCCTTGTTGAGTAGACAACCTGCTCAACTGTATATGACAGCCCATCCTCTGAGAATCTAAAGAAAACTATGGCTCTTCTGCCCCCCAAAATGGAGGCATGTGTGCACCTACTCACTCACCCTATTTCCTATGGAACATCGAGAGTCTCTAGACCGCTTCAGAACCCTAGTCTAGAAGGTCCTCAAGAAACATCTGAGCTCAGGTCCTATTTGCGCTCATTGACAATGACTTTCACCAAATGTTTACAGCGCACCAAGGACTGGGCCAGGTGCTTCACAAACTCATCTCTAATCATTACCACAAGCCTGCCACAGAGATGCCATTTTTTCCCGTTTTAAAAGGAGGAATCTGAGACTCAGAGAGTTTAATATCTCACCCAACACTGCACAGCTAATTAACTGGTGAAACCAAACTTTAAAATATTAGCTTTGTTTCTATCCAGTTACCCCAATCCTAGTTACCCTCAGTCCATCTCTCCCCAGCTGTCTGTGATCAGCTCTGTACCTTCACCTGGACCACCTGACATCCCAGCTCCCGCGCAAGGAGGATGGCAACTCAGGCCTGATTCTCCTGCCTGTCTCACAGTCTCCAAACGAGCATATGCCTTCCCAGGACACGTGCAGAAATATCACCGCCCACGCCCAAGCAGTCACGTTCCCCGCCTGTGTGCTGACTTCCTTGTCTCCTTACTTAGAACAACACAACCAAAGAAATTTTCCTCTTAATGATGGCTACTGATCCCCTCCTCGGAGGGGGAAAATAAGAGCAGACAGACAAAGGGAAGTCACCTAGAGATTAAAACCAAATCCCCCTACAGTGGTGTTTCTCAAAGTGTGGTCCCTGGGACACCCCATCCGTCACCATGGATGTGGGTTAACGTGAAGATTCCGGGGCTCTAACTCCAAATCAACCTTGAGCCTAGAAAGCTGCTTTTTAACATGTACCCTTAAATCTCATGCTCAATGAACTCAGAAGAGATGGTCTGCAGCTTTCTTTAGAAGGATTGATGGAGAGAAAACATCACTTCTGAGATCAAAACTGGGAACAGAAAATTAATAATTTATAAAAAGACAGTGTTTGGCTGCCTGGCTACTTATAAAGCAGAGGCTCCTGTCCCCTAGCCCAGACCCTTCAGACAGACTATTCTCGGAGACCTTATCTTGCCTCTGCAGCCTCCAGGCAGTACGAACCCCACACTCAGACGCCCCCCAGTTTCTTCAAGTTCAACCCAGGACTCCTTGCCCCTTAGGAGACTTCGGGAAGCACCTGCTTCTTACCTTTCGCAGGTGTGAGCAAACGGTCCTCGCCGGTGGTAATGGGGGGCCGTCAGACACTTGATTTTGCAGCCGGATCGGACGGTTTTAAGGTCCCCCCATTCCGCGTCTTCTCACACCCCAAACCCAGAAGCAATAGGAGCGCTAAAGAAAGGCATTTCCACGGCCCTCACAGCCCCCTCCCCCACACCCAGATCTATATATAACAGCGCTGAAGTTGTCAGCCTAACAAGCCACTTTCTGGCAGACCCGTTGCCATGGCAATCGCTGCTAATGAGCCCGGCGCCGGCGCCGTGACTGGCAGCCCCAGGCATCTCCATAAAGAACTCGCCAGCGAGTTCTCTCTTCCCAATGACACAGCCAGCTGGGACACCCGGGAGCAACCAGGACGGGGCCAGGTGTGCCTGGGGAGCCGTCAGCCCCCGGGGAACCAGTTTGTTACAGGTGCGCCCTGAGCAGTCCCGGACCCGGAGGCCAGAAGCGTCTTCCACTGTCACTCAATATGGGTCAGCCAATTAGGGACAGGGTTGCAAGGGAGCCACCAAGAAGCCCAAGACCTGGGGCTTCCCTGGTGATGCAGTGGTTAAGAATCCGCCTGCCAATGCAGGGGACACGGGTTCGAGCCCCGGTCCGGGAAGATCCCGCGTGCCGCGGAGCAACTAAGCCCGTGCGCCACAACTACTGAGCCTGTGCTCTAGAGCCCGCGAGCCACAACTACTGAAGCCCGTGTGCCACAACTACCGAAGCCCGCGCACCTAGAGCCCGTGCTCCACAACAAGAGAAGCCACCGCAATGAGAAGCCCGCGCACCGCAACAAAGGGTAGCCCCAGCTCGCCGCAACTAGAGGTAAGCCTGCACACTGCAATGAAGACTCAACGCAGCCAAAAATAAATAAATAAAATTAAAACAAACAAAAAACCAAAAAAAAAAAAAAAAAAGCAGCCCAGAGGGCCTGGAGACTGGAGAGTCACGTCTACCCCACACCTTTCTGCTGACACCTGTTTAGGGTGGAGAGATTCCCAGACAGAGCTGGGAAGAGCTACCCAAGGAAAGATCATCTCTGGCTACAGGGTAAGAGACAAGGCATGAAGCAGGGCCCCCCTTCCCACACCGATGCCGCCAGCCTCAGGGTCTGTGTCCACAAGAATACTAGGTGCTTCTCCTGTGTCTCACAGGTGAAAGTATTGTTCTCTCTGGCTCTGGCAGCCTTTCTATCCATGGAGAGCAACTGAGAGAAAATAGCTGGGGAGGAAGGAGGGGACCCACGACCACAGCACAGTGCATTCTGGGAAGTGTAGTCCTCCCAAGTAGTTTCATAGGCTGGTGGGGAGAGGATGGACATTGACAGCCTCTTCATGTTCTTCTAGGGGTGAGAGATTTGGAGACCCAGCCAGAGGGCAGAGGAAGAGGAGGAGAAGGAGGAGGGGCCACACAACAGAGAAACAAGAGAGTAAGATTCAGGAAGGCAAGGCCATGTCCATCTTGTTCTTAGCTGTAGTCTCAGCTCAGTACCCAGAATGTTGGATGGATGGATGCATGGATGGAAACTGGGGATTGTAATAGAAACTGGGCTTCAAACAGATTTGAGAGGCTATTTCCCCAAACAAGTAAACAGAGAATGGCTGTCCAAGCAATGCATGTGGCCCACCTGTGAACAAATCCCCAGCTCTTCATGGACTGACCGAACGGACTGTTCAACTTTGAGTACAGGGAGGTGGGGGGCACGAGATAATACAGTGTTTCTTTAAGTGCAGAAATTAAATTGAGGAACAGCATCTAGAAGCCTCAGGAGCAGCACAAAATGCTACTCATGAGCTCATCTGGTCTCCAGAAGAAAAATTCCAGGAAACCATTTAGCAACCTCAAAAGAGGACAGGAAGATACAGCATCTATTATACAAATGCCAAAGTCATAAGGAGAGAACAAACTAGTGGAAAAAAGGCAAGTTGGTTTTAAAAAATGATATGAAAAAAGGGCAGGATGTGCTCAAAACTGTAGGGAAATTTAAAAGGTAGTGATAAAAGGAATATCCACATTGGTTACAATAGAATATAAAATCAGTATTGTAAAAAGAAAAAAAAAAAGAGTCAGTTATGTACAAAACAAACTGAAGTATTTTTTTCCCAGAATGCAAAGGAAATGGGAAAACATGAAAATGGAATCGACAGATGAGCAGGCCAAGATGCTAGGTGTTCCTGAAGAAGAAACTAGAACAAAAGGCGTAGCAGAAAAGAAACTATAAACAAAGGTTGCTTGGGGGCCAGGGAAGAAAACTTCCCTCCGCTGGAAGAGACACAGGAAGGGCCCGCACTGCTCCAGGCAAAATGGGTTTGAAAAGCCCAACAACAAGCTGACACCCTCTAACAATACATTTATACAGCAAAGAGAGCATAAAGTCCTATAACCCCTTTAAGTGGGAGGAGGGTGTCTCTGCTAAAGGAGCATAAATAAAGCTGCTCTTGGCTCTTCTGTGACCACATTTCCAAAGACACCCCTGGACCGCTATGTAGAAAATGCTGAGCCCATTCTACGTGGCCACGCTGTCTTTCATGAGTGAAATCGATCAAAATACATTGCTCTACAGACAAGGGTTCAGGATATTTACCAATCAAGTACTGGAAAGATGTACTCCAACTGCCTGAAAGATTAAAACAATTACAGGTGAAGAATGAAGGCCTCGAGGTAAAAAGGACCAGGGCTGAACACTGAAAGCAGCTTATAAAAAATGTGTAAATAATCATCGTAAACCTAGTTACAGAACATGTGTAAGGGTGACTATTCTCAATACATAGTGTAAAAAAAAAAAAAAAAAAAAGAAATAAAAACCCGGACCACAAATTCCAGAAAATACTAGAAAAGATCAGGAGGTAGGAGAAAAAAAGTGTGGACACCAAGAGAAAGGAAGCAGAATCCCACTCTCCCTTCCCATCCTTCCTCTCCTCCCTCCTGCCAAGACTTCCAGGTACCTGCACAATTCGCTACCATCCTCTGGCATCTGGTCTTTGTCCTCCTCTATTTCCTAGAGAAGGACGGGTTTCCAGCCAGAGGGGCCATGGCACAAGGGAAGGGTCCTTGGAGACCACCAACTTTCTTCCACAGGGAGCCCTGAGCCCTGAAATCCATGAAGGCGGACAGGGTGGGCCCAAAGCACTTTGCTGGGTGAGGGAAAGCTCAGGAACCCAGGGCTCCTAGAAGATCTCATTTGTTCCTCCTGTTTGCCTTTGGAAGCCCTCAAAGCCAAAGCTGGGCTCAGCACTCAGAGAAGATGGTCACTATTGCCTAGCCTGAGTCTGAGCGTTTCTCCTTCCCTGATCCACTCTGATTGGACCCCGTGTGAAAGGGGGTCAAACCATAAGGTTCACCTCTAGCTTTCACCAGTCAGGAGCCACAGAGCCACAGGCTGTTTTTCTCCCTTCCACTTCTCTACGTGCAGAATTTCTCAGTAAATGTGACCGACTCGCCAGAGGTTTTGCCAGAACTCTCCACGCGTACACTCACACCCCTCTTGCTAGAAATCACCTGGTTGGCAGGGCTGCTTCTCTGAGTCCATTTTTATTTTATTTTATTGTACCACATTTACTCTTTTTCAAAATTTTTTACTGAAGTAGAGTTGATTTACAATGTTGTGTCTTTGAGTCCATTTTAAAGGAAATTTCCAAACCAGGCTCTAATCACTTAAATGCAGAAGCCCCCAGGACTCTTCTAAACCTGATACCCAAGTGTCCTCAGGCCTCCTTGCTCAGAGTAGGTAGATGGATGGATGGATGGATGGATGGATGGATGGATGGATGGATGGATGGAAGGATGGGTAACTTTCACAGCAATGATCCACATCCCTCTGGCTTGACTCCCCTCCTTGATCCTGCCGGACCTGTACCCACCCCATCCCTGAGAAGCTCCCAGGATGATATCTACCAGTGGCCAGAGGGTGACGCACCTGGACTCGCCAGCCCCGTTCCCCGTGAGCGTCTGCCTCGCTATTCCTTGCCTGCATCAGTGACCTTTCTCAGTCCTCCAACTGGCTCCAGCAGTGTCCTCCATCCGTGACGCTGCCAGAGGAAGCCTCACACCCTGGCTGCCACTGGTACCCACTCCGAGAGGTGGACATCAGTGCCATGGGGGGTTTTCTCCCGGCACCCACAAAGCTGTCAGCCCTGGGCCTGGAGGCTGACTGCTTTGAGTGCTGCAGGCGTGTCTGGCTCCTGAAGACTCAGCGAGAGTCCTGGCCACTCTGAATATCCATCAGCAAAAGCCCCCCAGTGCCTCCCTGGGGGCCAGTCCACTCCCTGGGCATGTTTCTTAGGACTGAATAGGCAGAGGACACAGAACAATAAACTCTGTATTTTCTGACCCTGAAAAGGAAGGGAGTGATCTGGTGAACCAGGAATTTTGATTAACACAATTACAATGTAGCCCATGCAGGGATACAGGAAGTCAACCCTTGCAGGAAAACTTGCTCAACTGGAAACCACGGGGTCTCCAGCGGGGCAAGGATGGATGAAAAGCTTTGCCAGTGATAACTGCGAATTACAAGAGAGCGTTGGATGCATGAACCCTCCTGGTTCAGAGGCCACTTCATGGCCTTCAAGTGCCTGCGGGCCAAGCAGTAGAGGGTAGAAAGTGGCTTCTACGTGGGCCCAGCACACATTCCTGCATGGGTCCCCACTTCCCCAACCCTGGAGGAAAGGGATTTTATTATTGTTGCACCTGTCATACAGATACAGGACAGAAGGGGCCAATGAACAGGGTTTGAGAGGAGACAGTGCAAGGAACGAGGAACTCTGGATGGCTGGTACTTTTCCTGGTGACACCATCCAGCATGACAGGGACCTGAGAGATGCCCTCTCTTCAGCATCTCCTGGGAGGATCTCCACATTGACCAAACGGCATCAACATGCCGCTGAATATCACAGTCACTCTTGCTGTTTACGAGGTTCGGAGCAGGTACTCAAGAGGCCTCGTGGCCGTGTTGAGGGCCAAAGGGGGAAAGGGGTTCCCGTGGATGTGCCTGAAATACAGAGAACAGCTCCGGGAGTAAGATGGGACGCCACAGCTGCTTCCCCCACCTTGGAGTCGGGAGGGGCTTGGGGAACCCCAAAGAAAGCCCCTAACTTTCGTCCCATTTCTCAGGTGTGTCTGATCCTGATGCTTCGGAGCTTTAAAGGAAAAGGCAGTGAGCTCCCGGCAGCCCGTTCCAACTTCTGGCTTCCGAGCAGGAAAAAAACCCAAGTGATTCTGCTCACTTGTGATTAACAAAGACATTTTTATTCAGACTCAGCTTCCTGATGGGCTGTTGGGAATGTTGGCTCCCTTCCTCCTACCCCTCCGCTAGCAGATAAAAATAGCAGGGGCTGTTCTGACATCCTACCTCCACGTCGGCAGCTTCAGCAGAAAGCTCAGGGGTCTAGGCTTAGAGAGACTGTGTTCCCAGGCAACGAGCTGTGATTTACGCAGTCCTCTTTGCCTCTCTGGATGTCTGTCTCCTGTCTGTAAAACCAAGGGCTGCCAGCCCTCAAACACTGGGGTGCGGACTTCCCTGGTGGCGCAGTGGTTAAGAATCCGCCTGCCAATGCAGGGGACACGGGTTCGAGCCCTGGTCT
This sequence comes from Kogia breviceps, assembly GCF_026419965.1. Taxonomy (NCBI): domain Eukaryota; kingdom Metazoa; phylum Chordata; class Mammalia; order Artiodactyla; family Physeteridae; genus Kogia; species Kogia breviceps. The sequence goes on along the minus strand of NC_081328.1, from coordinate 6,617,505 downwards.
GGGAAGATCTCACGTGCCGCGGAGCAACTAAGCCCGTGCACCACAACTACTGAGCCGGCAAGCCACAACTACTGAAGTCCATGCGCCTAGAGCCTGTGCTCCGCAACAAGAGAAGCCACGACAAGGAGAAGCCCGTGCACCGCAACGAAGAGTAGCCCCCGCTCACTGCAACTAGAGAAAGCCCGCGTGCAGCAACAAAGACCCAACGCAGCCAAAACTAACTAACTAAATAAATTTATATTAAAAAGACCACTGGGGTTCCACAACCTGAGGCACGTCTTTCATAACAGAAGCCAAAACTTCCACAAGGGAAATTTCAAGGCACTTAAATGACCAGCGCAAACCTGCAAAAGCAGCTGCTATGTAAAGAGGTGGCAGAGACCTCCTGACGAGGAACATAAACGGTCATGAAACATTTACCCTTTTTTTTCTGCATGATTCCCCCAAACTCTTTTGGGGTCCAAAGAGGAAGCAGTCTGAAACTCTTTTGGTCTAGAGATACCGCTTCATTCACTCCAGACTCAGGACTGGTGGGAAAGACACCAGTGAAGTGATTAATAAAAATTGTAGATCACTAAGTTTATGCCCAAACCAGGAAACTAGTATCAAAATTGTGGGCATTAGACCTCAAACCACTATGGGGAGACTTGAACACTGAACTCTCCTCCATTTCGCTACTGGGCACTGCTCGGGCCTCTTTAGGGCTGAAACGTCCCTATTTGTGAGAGGAAGGAGTTGGGGTAAAGTTTCACAATTTCCATAGTTGTAAAGGATCTCAAGATACAGGGCTTCCCTGGTGGCGCAGTGGTTGAGAATCCGCCTGCCGATGCAGGGGACGCGGGTTCGTGTCCCGGTCCGGGAGGATCCCACGTGCCGCGGAGCGGCTGGACCCGTGAGCCGTGGCCGCTGAGCCTGCGCATCCGGAGCCTGTGCTCCGCAACGGGAGAGGCCACGACAGTGAGAGGCCCGCGTACCGCAAAAAAAAAAAAAAAAAAAAAAGATACAACCTAGGAGAGGAAAAACAAACAAAAAAACGCATCCCAGATTTTCTATACTAGTTTACCTCTATAATGATATCAATTATCCTGCCCTAGAAGATGCTTTTTGCAGGACATTTTGAGGCTCCCTCACCAGAAACACTCTCCCTAGGGAGAGCTCCTGGTAGGGTGAAGACCCCTCTAGATGATTCCGGGTCCAATTTCCCTTTGCAGAGGAAAGAGGCTGGCAATAAGAGAGTTTTGCCCACACCTGGTATTAGGAGGGGAAAAAGAAACACGGCCTTTCTTTAGTATTAAGATGCAAAACCCCCAAATGCCTATGCCATTTCTGGCACTTTCATAAGTTGTTATGACTCTGGAGAAAACCCCATAACCAAATTTCCCAAGCACTCTGTGCTGTCTGACATGGATTTAGGAAGCTCCGAAGTGAGGCAGGGAGTTGAAAGTTGCTAGCCCGGGGGAGTCAGAGGCTTGGGTACCTCATGGAAAGCAGCCTGCCCGCCAGAAAGGAACTTCAAAGACCGGTGTCACAGCTGTTGTCCACAGCTGCTCCGGGAGCAAAAGCAGGTTTCCTCGTGGGGAGTGGGTACCGTTTTAAAGGGAGGCAGACTAGAGCTCATTAGGGCACAAAGATGGGTGTCTCCGACGGCCGGTCTCCGGCCGAGATCCAGCCGATCCAGCTTTACGGATGCTACTGGCAGGCCTGCAGACACCAAAAGAAACCTGGGGCAGCCAGTCTTCTCACCATGGAGACGCATTCCAGTTACTCTGCAGTGCCAACAGCCTGGGCTCCCAGTGACTCCAATCCAAGACTTCTGACTCTGCGAGCTGGCTCCCAGAGATCCCTAGCTGGCCCTGAAACATGAGCACCGGAGGGAGATGAAGGCTAAGAGGGACTGGTACTGTTTCTATGAGTCAGAAGGGCTGCGATTCCAACCGGCCCAAGTCAGCTGCCATTTCTGGAGCCTGAGCTCCCGGCGCATATAGAACTTAGACCAACGGGACAGCCGAGGACAGGGCCATCGAGGTTTCGGATCTACCACTGCTCTGGGGCACCACGCAGAGAACACGGACTCAAGACCTGCCGCTGTCTTGCTGTGAGATCTTGAGCAACATGCTTCATCTCTGCTGGCACAGAATTTCCTCATCTCAAGGATACGGAAGTTGGACCAGATGGTCTCCAGGGTTCTTTTTGTTTGTTTGTTTATTTTTTGTTTGAACGGTATAGCCTAATGCTCAGTGATTCTGGATGTTAGTATCTCTCTTTTAAGGACGTGCCATTTCTGTCAGAGGAAAGAAGGCACGTTCAAGTGCAGAAATGGGATTCAGAGGTGGTCCTGGAACGCTGCCTGGGCTCCAAACACCTGGGCTTCTGCCTCGCTACCTTGGAGCTCAGTGCCTCCGCCTCTCACCATGGGGAGTTCTGGTGAGTTCTTCTGTCCTGATGGCCTGTGTCCGCCCCTTCCCTGTCACTCCCGGAGCCACACACGGTTGCTCTCTGTTTTGCCAAGAACCAGACGTCCACCTGGCGTCCTGGGATTCCCTGTATCCGAAGTTAGAATTCTCCCCGCACCCAAGGCAGGCTCCGGAAGAACAGTTCCAGACCTCCTGGCACACAGCGCCTCTGCTCACCCCTCACGCTGCACCCCGCCACGGCCCGCACCCCGTACACCTCAGCCTCTGCCAAGAGCTTTCCCGGGCTCCTCCCCGCTCCCCGAATGCACCTCGGCGTTCATCTCCTTGCTGATCCCGTCTTCCCCGTAAACCTCCCTGCCGCCATCCACAGCCAGTGCTCTGCAGCCAGGTCGTGGGCAGCGGTGAGTGCCAGCACTGGATTGACTGGTCTGGCTTCTTTACAATAGCCATCACCCCAGTGTGGTCCCTGCACCAGCGGCCCAGGCGTCCTCTGCAAGCTGCTTTGAAACGCAGGGTCCCAAGCCCCACCCTGCAGCCGGGCTCTATGTCCGAAAGGTCCCTGGGCAATTCAGATGCACATTATTAGGCTCTTCGAGAAGCCCAGCTGGGAACCAGGTCACCTGGCTGGTCAGAGGATACTCCGGGAGTTTGAGCACCATCTCTGCTCCTGGTACAGGTCCAGGCCTCGATCAGAAGCCACGCCACCATCAGAGAGGCTGAGTTTGACCCAGACAGTGGGACAGGACGTCCTGGAGGAAGGTTTTGTGCAGAGATAGACGGGACTTGCCACAGAAACTGGACCTCCTTCAGCTGTCCAGAACCTCAACAGAGCGGTCACTGAAGTCTTAGCCGACCCCTCTTGGTCCATCTTTCCAAAGAAGCGGGGAGTCTAACTTCCAGAGACAGGACGGTTGGCAAATAAGGCTATTCTCCTCTTAAGTCTCCGGAGAGCATCCATCATCTTTAGGGCGGCCACAGCTGCCACAACCAAAGTGGACAGAAACATCCAGCCCAGCCTGGAACCCCAGTGCAGATACTGGATTAACTGGGCAGATACTCAACAACCTTCTGGGGAACTGTGTCCTTTAACGGGCTATCACCATCCAGTGTCCCGTCTGGAACTGGGCCGTGGAGTAGAAGGTAGGTGGGTGGGTAGAGGCCAAGCTTTGGATGTGGGACAAGTTACTGGGAGAGGCAGATCTGGACTCCAGCCCCCACCATAGAAAAATCCACGTCACCAACTCTGCTTCTCCGTCACACCGAACTTAACTGCTTCCCCAGGTAACCAAGGGGGACCCAAGACCCTTTCCCTCCACAAACATCCCCTTTTCAATCGTTTGCCCTCTCCCCTTCCTGGTTTCTGCAACATCGGCCCACATCTTCTCCCCTCCTCTTGCCTCGGGCCCGGGAAAGGTGCCCCCAACACTCCAGACTTTGTAAGCTCAGCAGTTGGGAGCCCGTGTCTCGGAGGGTTCTCAGAACTGCCTCTTTAAAATGCTAAAGTCATCTTAGGAGCATGTGGAGAAAGGCAAGCTGCACACACGCTGGCAGGTAAGCGGAACGGTTCTTACCATTGGAGGAGGGCTCATCTTCTTTGGGGGCCGCTAACTCAGAGTCGTGGGTCCTGTCTGCAGTGCCCGGGCTGCTGGCCAGGCCCCTGCCAGCTTCCTCTCCTCGGGCCCCTGTGCGGGAAATGAGGCCCAGGAGAACAGCTACCCCAGGGTCAGGGCTCTGGGCACCCCGGAGGATGTTTCCGTGGCTTTTCTCATCGCTGTTCTTTCACAAAGAACCCACTACATTGCACAGTTCCTTCCAAATCTGCTCCAGCTCCTGTGGGTAAATCAACGATGCCTTCTGGACTTTCCAGATACAAAGGATCTGGGGGCTTTTTCTTTCTTTCTTTCTCTCTCTCTCTCTCTCTCTTTCCCTCCTTCTCTCTCACTCTTCCTTTCTTCTTTCCTTTCTCTCTCTCTCTTCCTTTCTTTCTCTTTCTCTCTTTCTTTCTTTCTTTCTTTTTTCTTTTTTGCACGCTCTCTTTTTCTCCTCCCTCAGCTAAAAAAAGTTGGCAGAGGTCACGACATACAATGGCCAAGCCTGTGTCACTGACCAGATGCCTTCCACCCCCAGGCCTGTGGACAAGAGCTCCTTTGTCCACTGTATTTTAGGCGGGACTCCCTGGGCCTGCCCAAGCCCTGCTGGGGAATGTTCCGCCAACTTTTTCCCATCCCAAAGTCACAGCTCTGGCCCCGGCTCCGGCCCCAGCTGTGCAAACCCAAGGCCAGATTAAAAACCAACATAAAAAGGATGGAGAATGCTCCCCCAAAGAACCACTGTGCTGCACTCATCCAGGGCTGGGAAGCTGCTGCCCCCAAAAGGGCAAGATGAGGGTCCCCTGCCTTCACTCAGCCCGTCACCTCCAAACCTGAACAGACAGCAGGAAAAGAGGAGGCAATGCGGGGCATGTCAGATGAAAACAGCCTGGGGCTCACGAGGCTGTTAGGTTCACGGGAAGAAAGGACTGGACCCTGAGAACACCACTGCCTCCACGGAAATGAGTCTCAGCAAAGGACTTGGCTCCTTGGTGAATGTATCCTATCCCTCCGCTTAGAAAGCTTTTTGGAGCAGCTGAAGGTTTAGCACTTGAAGGGCCCTGCATTTCTGGGTTTGCTTTCAGATGCAAACCTTGGGGATTTTAGGAACTGATTCTTTACATCGAAGTAAATATGGTGTCCTGGAGGAACAGAGGTCCTGAGGACTGCGTGGTTTCCTATAAACTATCACTTCTCTCAAACGCATGGGGGAAGTGTCTACTTAGGAAGGTTTCAATGCCAGCTCCTTGGGTGGGGGCCGGGCCATCAGTACTGTCATTTAGGGACAGAGTCAGATCAGGGTCAGGGCTTTGCTGGTTCACCACTGTGATACGTAGGGCAAGGCCTCTAAGCTTCAGTTTCTTCAAGTGTAAAACGGAGATTATCTTTCCCAAAAGGTTGTCGTGAGGATTAAAGGGGAAAAAAGCGATCCATGTAAACACTTAGTATAGTGCGAGGGTGATGTGAGTTATTACTGTTGGTGTTACTATCAGCAGGGGCTGAAAGAGGAAGGTGCTGCAGTTTCCCGGGACACAAAAAAGTTTAGATTCAACAACAGAAACAAACAATCCAATTTTTAAATGGGCAAAGTGACATTTCTCCAAAGAAGATTTACAAATGGCCAATAAGCACATGAAAAGATGTCATGTGTCACTAGTTATTAGGGAAATACAAATTCAAAGCACAATGAGATAATACCTCACACCTATGAGGAGGGTTACTATCAAAAAACAGAAAAGAACAGATATTGACAAGGATGTGGAAAAATTGGAGCCCTTCTGTGCTGCTGATGGGAAAGTAAAATGGTGCAGATGCTATGAAAAACAGTAAGGCAATTCCTCCAAAAACGAAACATAGAATTAGCACACAATCCAGCAATCCCACTTCTGGGTATATACCCAAGAAAATCAAAAGCAAGGACTCAAACAGATATTTGTACACTCCTGTTCACAGCAGCATCATTCACAGTAACCAAAAGGTGGAAACAACCCAAGTGTCCAGTGATGGATGAATGGATTTAAAAAATGTAGTCTATACATACGCTTAAATCTACAGTTGTAAAATGGCCCCAAACCAGCCACTAAGAGAAGAAGTGAGCACCGTACGTATCCAGAGGCGGGAGTCCTCCAGCGGCTGCTGGGTTATCTTCTCCCTGGTGTGGGAAGGGATGCCAGGTGCAAGCTCACACCCTGAACTGTGGGACCAGCCATGCCCTGGAATACACAGCAAGGTCCTTCTCTGCTCCTGGAAATGGGCTCCCACCCAGGAGAAGATGCGAACAAAACTTCATCTGCATCTAGACAGCCAAGACCCTCGTCTTCAGGCCCTCTGGTTTTGTGGAATTAAAATGGCGATGGAAGCTTTCACAGTCCATGACTTCTTGTTTTTTTGTTTTTGTTGGGTTTTTTTTTTTTTGCGGTACGTGGGCCTCTCCCGTTGCAGAGCACAGCCTCCGGACACGCAGGCTCAACGGCCATGGCTCACGGGCCCAGCCGCTCCGCAACATGTGGGATCCTCCCGGACCGGGGCACGAACCTGCGTCCCCTGCACCGGCAGGCGGACTCTCAACCACTGCGCCACCAGGGAAGCCCGACTTCTTGTTTTTAATAACAGCAAAGGGGACGGTTTTCAGGCCATTCAGCCTTGACACCACTCTGACCCTGCAGCACACAGACGAGTAGATACAACCACAGACAATAATGCCCTGCTGTAGGCAACACAGAAATCACCATCATGGTGGTTCTCTGTAAGGCCTCCAGCCAATGGCAAGGGGCCTTTCTGGGCCATTACAATCCAGGAGGCTGATCTGCGCTGACCTGAACTAAAGCAAAATAAACCAGTACTGCAGAGGTTTTATTCTTTAGGATTCACCCAAGTTAACATTTCTGGGCGTGTTAAGACTCGCATATACATGCCAATGGGTTTACTGTCTGGGGTAATCCTAGTGTTCTAATCCAGAATTCACTTCTGTTCTGCTTTACTGATAGTCCTCTATCATTACAGTTGGCTGGGGAAAAGCACAAATTGTTCACCTCCTTTTTTGTCTCTGAAAACAGGTATGTTTCTAACTATGGGGCCACATGGACAAACAAAAGACATAAGGAAACCCATGATCCAAAAGCAAAAAGACTGGCAATCATTTCCACTAAAGCTTCATTTTCCCGAGTTGAATGGAGTCAGATACAACCAACCCTCCTGTGATTATTCTTTGTTTGAGTTGAGTTGAAAACTGTCAACCCAAAATAGACCACGTTTGCTGTGGGACCTCATCCTCCGTTAGACAAACTGTGTTGTCTTATAATGATAATTAAGAAAGAACATCTGGGGATGGCGATGACTCACTTCTTCTCAATGCTTCAGAGGAATGAAGGGAGGAATTATTCACCAGCCCGTGTGCCACCGCCAGGGTACAGGGTCTCAAAGACAGCCCCACCCCCTGATACGCAGCCCCTTGGCTATGCAATCGATCAGCAACTAATAACTAATCAAGTTCAGAACGAATCAAGTTCCTAACGACCGCTTTCCTGAATGCTGTGGAAGATATAGGCAAGTCTCATATATAAGACTTGACTTCAATTTGGAAGATAAGGCACAGACAAACACAAGTGTAGGAAAAAAAAAAACAGGGATAACCAAACAGAGGAGTCCGTCAGGAATGCTGACTGATAAGTAGGTAGACAATGAGAGCTTTCAGAGTCCCGAGGAGGGCAGAGCCCTTTCCGTTGGGACAGGCAGGGGCAGTTCCTCAGAAGATACAGTGTCCACACGAGATAATGAAGAAAATGCTTACTGACTACAGAGAGGAGGTCCCCCACCCCCACCCCCGCTAATCTCAGAAAGGAATATGGAAGTAAGGTGGGCGTGGAAATCTGAACCCAGGCACACAAGGCGCTGGTGAGTGTGAAGAGGCACAGGGAAGCCATTCAGAGGGATGCCCGTTCAGAAGAAAGTAAGAAAGGGACGGGGCTCTATGGAGGTGGTGGCCGGATCTGGCCCACCAGGCCAAGCGATGGCCCCTGGGAAGTGACTGGCAGCCAGTTTCTTGCACTCAATGCGGTGGGGTCCAAGGCCCCTCATAAGATTTCTATGTGTCCCCATCATAAAAGAGTCCCAAGATCAAGTGGACGTATCAGAAATGGCACCTGGTTTCAAAAGGTTCCTTACAGGCCCCGTGCCAGACCTACGGGGTCCCCTCCTCAGCGTCTCCCAGACCTCAGTCACTCACGTTCTGCTATCAGAACTTTCCCACTGTCATGCATCAGCTACACTATGATTTACTTGTTTTTTAACTGACTTACATGGAACTTGAATTAAGCCTGGCCCTAAGCAGTAATATCTATGAAACCATGGATTTGATTGGGTTGGGTTTGTTTTTTTTTTTTTCTTACACACGAAAATAAATGGAACTTAAAAACTGCTATCTCCACGTGATCTAAGATCATCTCGCATATCCTCAGTTGTAGACTCAGCCCACTTGGAGAAACACGGTCTCAAGCTATGTGTAAAACTATCAGGCAGCATTCAGGCAATGGTTTACGAGGTTCTTTTTTCAATCCCAGAAAACCAAACTTGAATTTGTTACTGACCACATACCCACAACTGCAGGAATGAGGTCCCCAGTGTGGGCCTGAATCACCAGGGGGAGGACCAAGAGGACAGTTAAAGAGCTGCAGAGGGACTTCTCATGGAAAGGGGCACCGGACGGTAGCCCTGTGGACACCTCCGTCAAATCCTGGTGAAAGTGGCACTAAGAGGAAAAGACAAAAACCACGCTACAAAAAAAGCAAAAATAGTGGACAATCAGAATCTGAGGGAAAAACCCTCCAGAACCTTTAAGGCCAGTGGAGTAAACGGAGACAATTTTACAAAATGGAGACTAATTGTGAAAACAGCACTTCACACCTTCACTGCTCACTGTGTCTAATTTGAGATGCACTTGGCACCTTCGCCCTTCTCAGACCCCGATGTGAGATACAGGATCTGCACCCACCCGAGCACTAAACAGCCAGCCCCTGTGGCTCAGAAGCAGCCTGAGATCTGCCCCTCCCTCCCTCCCACCCATTTCCGCACAGCGATTCCTGGAAAACAAGCCAGCGGGCAGTGCAGGTGGGTGCAGGGCCTGGCGAGGGGTGTTAGTCATTCAGAGAGGTATGGATCCCACAGGTCAAGTCTGGAGAATGTCCTGGCAGCAGTGCGTGGGGATGGAGCCAGGAGAACTGTGATTTCTCACGCACTCCACCCATTCGGAATACCAGCGAGCCAGGCAGTAAAAGAACGATGCACCAGGTGACAGTCAATTTGAAAACAAGAACAGGACTGGGAGATGTATGTACCACCGAACCTACAGGTGAGCAAATGTGAAAAGGACTCAACCTTCCCCCAAGTGCACAGAGTGCCAAAGCCAGTGACAGATGACCTATACTCTTTGCGTATAATGCAGTGTCTACATAGATCCTGCCTTGTTAAGAATGAGTTTGAAAAGCCGGTGCGGAGGGGCCTGGGGGGCAGAACACATGGGAAATGAGTGAGGAAACACCATCCTAAAGGCTCAAAGGAAGAGCACATCTCAGAAAGTAATTCAGAATATAATTTAAAATGTCAGGAAACTGCTAGAATGTAAGAAGTTGTGACCTCTTAGAGAGAGGAACAGAAAATTCGTAATGGAAAAAAACCAGGCAAAAGAGAAAGGCTGATATAAAGAAGAAAATAGATAAGGTCAGTATTATATGAAAATTGCTCATTTAAAGCCACATTAACAGTTGTGGATAAATGAAAATATTAAAAGTTAAATCAGTAAAGTACAGAGTAAACTTAAAAGTATCTCCCCAAATTGCAAACTAAAAAAAGCAAGGAAATAACGAATCAATGTAGGTTTAAGTAGTATTCCATTAGAAAAGACCAGATCAAATACACTAAAATCAACAATTAATGACAAAAATAATAACACATAATAAAAAATCATGCACACCAACAGGCAAAGAGAACAGTCATCTAGGAAATCACTCCTTCCTCAGACTTTTCCTCTACTCCTACTAACAGCTAGAGAACACTTCCCACTAGAATAAAAGCTCTGTGAGGCGGGGACTTTGTTTTGCTCACAGCTCATCAGGACTCGGCATCGCCATCTGAAAGTGCTAGAAGACAAATGCCACTGAGGTCAAAGCTTCAGGGGTATGGCCATCATCTTGTTCATCCCTGTGGGTGTCTATAAACATTTGTTGAACGATGGAACAGGCTGAGCTGCTAACATGAGTTTCTGTCCAAAAAGGTTGACATCCAAGACATACATATCCAGCCAAGTCATATTACTATTTGACATGACAGAAACAGGAAGGTTCTTGTAGGCATGTAAGTGAAGAGACCACCCACTTACTGTTCAAACACTGAGAGAGAAATCAAAATTAGGGAGATGATGCTGGGGAAGTAACCATATAAATGCACTGCTTAGTGCACTCCCCCAACTCAGAATTCAGCAAACTGTACTGCCTGGGGTTAGGGTTAGGTGCCGAGTGTTTCCCTTGGTCCTCCTCTGCTGCCCCCCTCCCATCCTGGAACCAGGACACATGTTTCTCCTGCAACATCTAAGGCCAGTACAGACGAAGCCTCCAGCCATGTGTGGGGCGCACTTGTAACTGCTGCTTCCTTTTCTGTCCAAGAACATGCCGACCATGGAGGGACTGTTCAAGCTTTGTGGATTCTGTGCTGGGAGAGTCACCGAACAAAAAGTCTTTGTTTCCTTTGTCCACCCGAGCAATGCTGCACTATGCAGAACATCATAGCAGCCACTTTCTCTGCCAAAGAACTTGAGTGATGATTTTCTGTGTATTTAAAACTCATATTGAATGAACCAAGTCTTCCCCCCCATCCCCTCAAAACAGGAAAGACTAATCAACCACCCAGTAGCCAATGCTTTCTGCCATCAAAACCCTCTTTTATATCATCTTCTAAACCCTCTTTTATATCATCTTCTAAACCCTCTTTTATATCATCTTCTAAGAGTGGTTCCTGTTTTAGAAACGAGAGTGCGCAGCATGATCTCAACTATGGAAAATAATGCTCTCCCCGCCCCAAGCCAACCACGAAGGAAACACACGAAAATGTTAACAAAAGTTATCTTTGTACTGTGGAATTCCTCTGGCTGTCGTAATTGTATTTCTTTTTTTTTTTTTTTTTTTTTTTTTCCGGTACGCGGGACTCTCACTGTCGTGGCCTCTCCCGTTGCGGAGCACAGGCTCTGGACGCGCAGGCGCAGCGGCCATGGCTCACGGGCCCAGCCGCTCCGCTGCACGTGGGATCTTCCCGGACCGGGGCACGAACCCGGGTCCCCTGCATCGGCAGGCGGACTCTCAACCACTGCGCTACCAGGGAAGCCCATAATTGTATTTCTTTTATCACGTTTAAAAGTTTGAGTCCTTTTTTAATTTAAAAATGAAAAATTTAATTTTTCTTTATTTTAAAAATGTATTTGTAAACACTGTCCTTCCCCTGAATCAGTACAATTCTAAATATACCATATGATCCCAATTATGTAGACAAATATGCACCAGAAAAAGAAAAGACAAGCATGCTAAATATTTTTTCTGTTTTCTGCTTTTCTGTATTTTCCAAGTTTCCTATAATGAGCATATTCATTTTAGTGCATTCTTTAAAAAAAAAAAATCTTTAACTTGGATTCCATTATGAGCTAATACATGAATATGGCCTTATGTGAAATATTTAGATAATATTTGCTAATAAAATCCCCCTCGACATATCCCATTTCACTTGCCATCCCCTAAATTGAACACTGTTTATCAGATTAAGGTTCATTGTATTATCTTTCAAACGGCAGGGAGACTGGGGGGGGGGGTGCTTTATTTTCAGGAAAACGAATTGAATTAAGACAAAATGATCAACAGTAAAGAACTTAACCAATGCAGCGCTGACACAAAAATTAGGGATGGAAGGGACCGTAGAGATCACTTGATCCCATGTTGCCATTTTACAGATGGGGAAACCGAGGCTCAGAGACAGACGGGGGTTGGTTGGACACCAAGTCTCCCAGTCCTAATGCAGAGTCTTCTTCTCCTCGCTCTTTGGCCCTAAACCTTGGTGCTGATGTTGCCATCATGGCTGGAGAAGTAGCTCTGGCCAGATGGCATGGCAGAAACCAAGCCCCACTTAGGACCCCTCCCCAGGCTGACCCCCACAAGGCTCTGTGCAAGGCGACCTTTGCCAATAAGTCTGGCTCTCAGCTCAACCATGAGCCACTTCCCATCTGTTTGTGGCCAGTGAGTCCCCGCGAAGGGGGGTGGGGGTGACCCAGGGAGGAAACATCTGTGCACACAAAGAGGAGTCATAAACGCACTTGATTTTCTCTTTTGGCAAATCCTCTTCTGCTTATTTTTTTTCCACTCATTGAAATGCAAAGCGCCATTCCAACAAGGGGGCCTGGAAGATTCCAGAGGCTTCGAGGAACCACAGCCTCTGCTCTGCAGCAGGGGCTCCCAAAATAAGGTATGCACGATGCGTAGGGGTGTGGGCGGGGATTAGAAACAGAAGAGGCAAGCCCCACTAGCCACTCGAATGCCCACAGACATCCCTTTGCATGCCTCCAAACCCAGCTTCTACCCTTCAGCCAGGGCAGAGGAAGTTCAGGTATAGGTTCTACCTCTTACCAGCCATATAATCTCAGGCAAGTCACTTCGCCACTTTGGACCTCTTTTTCTTGTCCACATGTAAAAATGGAAATACCGCCAGCCACTGCACAAAATTCTTGCAAAGACTAAATACGAGGGCCGAAATGATGGAAGAAATCCGTGAGTATTAGCTGTGCTTCATACCGTCCCATCTCCATTAAATCACGGAGCAACGTTTAGGAAACTCATCAGCTGAGGCCCCCGAGGCGGAGTCCCTCATGCTGCACGGCCTGCGGGCTAACCTCTCCGAGTGACACCTTCTGACCTTCCTGACACAGACCGGAGAAAGAGGAACAGCATGTGACTTGGAATCAGGCCACTCTGTGGGCAAGACTGGGGTTTCGGGGACCAACGGAAGGGGCCGGAGAACAGCCACGTCCACCGGGGCTGCTGGGAAGCTGGTGACCCCCTGCAAACCAGGCCGAGAAACAGACGCAGCTGTGCACAGCAGCCATGGACCAACCGATGCAAAGCCTGGCAACCTTCCTAGGGCAGCCCGCACGTGACTTCATTGGAATTGTGGCCACCAGCAAGGACACCCCAAGAGAACTCTCCCAACCCCGACTTCAAGCTCCTAAAAATGAGACAGGTGGGATAATCAGGAGGACAAAGGCCAAGATTTCTTTTCCCCACCAAAGTCGATTCCCACTGTCTGAACTTCACCATGAGTCCTAATCCTTTCCGTGGTTCTTCCTTGCTGAAGTGCATTCTGTCTATTGTGGGCCAGTAACCTGTATCTGTTGTAGCTTATTTGACCTTTACAAGAATCCTGGGAGAGAAGTATTCATTTTATAATCAAATCATTTTTATTTTATAATCGAATAAACCAAGGTCTCACCACCCACAAGACAGAACTGGTTTGAACCTGGTGTCCCGTCTCCAAGGCTGAGGCTTTTGCCCCGGACCCAAAGGCCATCCCCGCGTTCCTCCATGAATCAAGGCTCAGCCTGGGTTCAGTGCTCCAGCCGAGATGGGGGTCCGTCTTGCTCTGTCTGGTGGGCCAGGCTCCTCCTCTCTTCTTGCTGTCTCCCCGGGAGATGCAGCCCCCTACCCCACCAGCCCTACCTTCCCTCCCCCTGGTCGGATCCACTCATTACCTCCACAGCTGCTCTTGGTGGGGGGCCAGTGATGAGTGGTCCTCACACCCCACTCACCTGAGCGTCCTGAGAACATGAACAGTGTCCTACCCAAACCTGTGCCCAGACACAGGAAACATACCCAACAAGCATGTGTTGAATCAGTGGAATTCCTTCAGTCTCCCAGTAGGACTGTCAGCCCACTAAGAAAGCAGGTTTCTTACTTTCCCAGGGTCACCGGGGCCCCAAGGTGAGAGGAGAGGAGGAGAGAGAGGCAAGAAGGTAGAGGCAGAAGCACAGCCCGCGTGTTAATCTATGTTTCACTGGGAAGGGGGTCTTACATCCCGAAATGCCCTCAGGGGCCCCCAAATCACAAGCGAACGAAATGGGCCGGGGGGTGGGGGTGGGGGGTGGGGTGGGGGGGGGAAATGTCATCAATGCTGCTGGTTCAAGGCATCACACTTTGAGAACCACTGATTTCAAGGCAAAAACGAACAAACAAAAAACACAGCACCTGTTCTAAATCTACCGCTATTCCTTAAAAACTCATTTTTAGGAGACCAACAAATTCACTTTCAGAAAGAGATTCTTTAACATCTTCTTGAAAACTGCAGCCCTCTCACTTTCCCTCTTTTCACAGACGTGGGCACCGGGTCTATTTCATATTTCCTAACCGTAGGAAAAACATCACAAATCCTGCGAATATTGGCAACTGTTCCATCCTTGCTCTCCGTGCTGCTGACGGGTGGGGTCTGCAGCAAACGGAAAGCCCGCCATTCATCATCAGCGCACCGCTGCCGGGCAGGACAGCGGGCTCAGCGTCACCAAAGCTACTCATTTTTGCAAGGGAGGCTGGAAATCTGAATTTTTAATGTGAAATCTGCTCATTTTTAGAGGTTGGCAACCAACTCAAAAAGTTTTCAATGAAACTATGGGCAAAAACGAGAACAAAACCACCACCACACCCCGCTGCAGTTTTGCACTTGATTTTCCCCAGTGGCCCCCAGCGTACAGCTCCTGGTGTGAATTGCTGGGGACCTGCAGACGCTGTCATGTGAAGAGAGGGCGCCCTCGTGTTAAAGAATTGAATACCACCGTCCTAGACTAAAAGGATAATCAGTCCTTTAGCCCTCTATTAACCATCCTCTTGCTAAGACCTCTTACTGCCAACATCTCCTGGCGGGTGAGCTGAATACCAGCTCCCGGGCATCAGTACACACCTTCCAAGGGCTGCCAATGTGTGTCCAACTCCGTCTCACCCCGGAGCTGAGCGCCCCAGCCTGGGTCCAACCTTCCCTGGAAGGGAAGCATAGGACAAGGTTTGGGGGCCAGAAGGGACCCTGGAGAGTCTGTCCTACTCTGTCTATGGAAGAGTGGTGCCTCCACAGCTGGTGAGAAGGTTTGGAAGGGGAGGCGGCAGTGAGGAAGCTGATATAGCTTAAGGAGTGAGGCATGCACCACCGGCTGGGCCGGGAGGCAGAGAAGGCGGTCAGAGGCAAAGCCGTGCACAGAGCGGGAACCAAGGAGAAAGGGGATCGGGCACAGCAGCCTCGGAGGACAGACGCGCATCCATGGGGTGTCAAGGGGAGATGACACAGCTGCCGCAGTAAGCAGAGAGATCCCCACGGGATCGCCGGCGCTGGGCAGCTAGAAGCCAGCACCCTTGGAGCACAGGGCCTGGGGGGAGGACGGCTGGGTCCATCCCTCATCGGAGCAGTGCAGGGCTCCAGGGCAGGGGAGTGTGTGTGTTGGGACCGCTGGGGAGGGTGCTGGGGGGAGCAGGCAGTGGCCGCAAGAATCACAGGCCCTGGGAGAAGGGGATGCCCCCTCTGGTCCCCAGACCTCACGCTTCCCAGCCAGCCTGCGTGTCCCTGTCTGAGCTGCATCACACCAGCTTCTGGCTCTCCCCCCACTGAGAACCCTTCCTTTCTCCTTCCAGCTTTTTCTTGGAAAGGAAATCCCCAGCCATCCACAGGAGGTTTCAGGCTCACTGGGTCACCACTCTAAGGCCAGGTGTCATTTTTTTGGTTTTGAAAGTCTGACCCACGGTAAAAAGCACATTTTACTTCACAACCCAATATACGTGCAAAGCAAAAGTTTCACATAGCAACACATGCTTTACCACGTGCAATGCACTCTGCTGTCTTCCCACTCTATTTTCCATGCTGCTTAATACGGATTATAGACACGTTGTGGCTGGGGACTCCTGCTTTGAGAAGAAACACCACTTTACCTGGTCCCGATCGATATCCGCTTTTAAAACTCCTGCCTTTATACCCCTCCCCCCACTCTCCATCATAAATTCCTGCAAGAGATTCCTTTGCTTTGCGCTTTCCTTGGCCCGCCCAGGCAGGGGTGAGCGCTCCCAATCTCCAATCTTCCAGCCCCACAGACTGTGTACACCACTCACAGGCCCTAGATTCCAACTGTACAAATTTCCTCTTTTCAAGAACAGGGTCGGCACTTTGCTGTACAGCAGAAGCTAACACAGCATCGTAAAGCAACTATACTCCAATAAAAATTAAAAAAAAAAAAAAAAAAAAAAGACCAGGGTCAGGAATTCCCTGGCCGTCCAGTGGTTAGGACTCCGCGCTTTCACTGCTATGAGCCCGAGTTTGATCCCCGGTTGGGGAACTAAGATCCAGCAAGTCACGTGGCACATCAAAGAAGGGAAAAAAAAAAAAAAAACACTGGTTCGAAGTCTTTGGAGCCAATGCACTTAAAATATCTGTCGAATGTTTGATATTATAGAAGAGGGAGCCCGGCTGAGGCTTTTCTAAATGATGAGAAAACTGTAGTGCATTTCAAGGCACACCCAAGACCCAATCTCCAGAGAAGCCCTCTGTTGCTGGCAGCCGCCTCTCCCTGTCACTGGGGAACGAGCTGCATGGATGCTTATGGTTTGCAAACTGCTCTGCCCTCAGGTGCTTCACACCCCCATCAGGACCCAAATACCGCTGCTGACAGTTTCACACCGGCCGTGACGCTGACCCTCCACCACAGCGCTGGGGAAGAGATTCCCGGACTTCGTGGGGAAACTGAGCCTCAGTGAAGTGGACACAGTTGTCACACGGGAGGCGGCTGAATCCACATGAATCCGTTTTCCAGACTCTTAACTTCCATGCTCTTTCCAGATGCCTTCACGGCTTCTGATCCTGTTACATAATCCTGTGTTCCTTACACGCCCTCCAACTTGTGACGCAAGAAAGGAGCACCCCCGAGTGGGCCACCCTCTCTGCAGCCCCCGTAAGTCTGGTGTGGACACCCACAGCTGTCCTGACCCCACCACACAAGTGCCTGCACGAGCCACAGGGGCCCGAGTCAGAAGTCCCCCGGGGGACCTGGTTCCCGTCCCGCTCTCTCTCTGGCTGGCTGTGTGACATCTGGCAGGGCGTGTACCTCTCTGGGCTTCTCCCTCATCTAGAGCCCAGGGAGCTGAACCAGCCAACTCCCAAGGTCCTTCCAGGCTTCTCCTGAATATTCTATCTGCACCATGTGGAGCCATCGGGCCCCAACCGGGAGCCACACCTGGGAAGGAAGAAAAGGCAAAACAGAGGAGGCGAAGATCCAGACCGGGGAACCAAGTCAAAGGAAACAAGGAAAACTCACTCCGCACTCAGCTCACTTCAGACACCACCCTGGCCGGTGGCTTGCTCCTCTTTCCGGAACCTCGGGTCCCCAGGCGGCCCAGACGCACTGAAGGAGTGAGGAAAGGTGACCCGTGGGGAAGCAGAAGAATCACCCTCCGGCCCAGCAGGGGGCCAGCGAAGCAGGGCTTCTTCCCTCCCTCCCTCCTGCTCGCAGGTGTGAGGCTACCCTTCCCGCTCTCACCCTGCTCCAATGAGCTTCGAGCAACCTGCCCTATGTATCAGCGGCAACGTCCCGGGTGCCCACTCACCTCGGCCCCGCAGTCCCTCCTCTTGCAAAGCTGACCCACTGGTCACTTTCTGCCACCCTCTCCACATCTGCTGCTTCCCCCGTGGCATCAGCTAATTCACTGTGCAAAGCAGCACTTATATATAGAAAGTTGCAGCCACGCAGGTTAGCATTAAAATAGAGACTTCACGTTGCTGTGGCAACCAAACAAATGATATTCAAAACGAAAGAAGTACTCTGCAATCGGGTAAGCATGTCCACAGCCTTCCAGCACAGCCGTGCGGTTTCCCCCGCGAGGGTAGGTGGGCCTGGTCCTCCATGAACCTCCTCCCTGTTAAGTCACCCGCTCTGCTTTCAGCTGTGGCCATGGCCCCCTGCACAAGCTCCTTCCTGAAGCCAGCTCCTTACCCAGAACAGACCTGAGGCCAAGACACTGAAGGAGTACGATGACCCTGACCAGGTGTTATCAGTTTGCAAAAGCTCTACTCCTCGAGCACCAAGGAGAAGCAGCCTGCGGCCCCGGTGTTACTCCCAAGGATGCTTCTGCAAACAAAGGGGGTTTCTGCCAACTGTTGGCCACAGGCAAAGAGTCAAGAGGCACCAGTGAGCTGAGTGACACTGGCAGGCTGCTTTCCCTCTCCGAGCCTCAATTTAAAAATAAGGGAGCATACTACTATATATACAATAGATAACTAATAAGGACCTACTGTAGAGCCCAGGGAACTCTACTCAATACTCTGCAGTGGCCTAGGTGGGAAAAGAATCTAAAAAAGAGTGGATGTATGTGTATGTATAACTGATTCACTTTGCTGTACACCTGAAACTAACACAACACTGTAAATCAACTATGCTCCAATAAAAACAAAAATAAGGAGGGACAAGGGATGGAGAAGTAGCCTAGTGCCTCCCACCTCTGTTTTCGCTTCCTTTTTTTTTTTTTTCTCACTTTCCTTGTTTCCCTAGTCCCTGGGCATATGCCTTAACCCTGCCACATACGTCCTGATGTTGCTGCAGTCCTCAACCTCACGCAGAAGCTACTGGTTCCTAGTCTGCCACGTGGAATAAGCCTCTCTCATTCCTGTTCAGCACAGCCATCACCCAGAATGTACATAGCCGTCAAGTATGCTCCCTTATTTTTAGTTATTCAAGGAGCCACCAAGAGCCCGGGGGGCCTTAGACAACCCTCTGAGCCTTTCTGAGATTTGTTTACACGTTTCAAAACCAGACATGACCTAGGGTGACTAAAATTTAAAAGATGGACAATACCAAGTGCTGGTGAGGTTGCAGAGCAACTGGAAACCTCATCCGTTGCTGGTGGGAATGCAAAAGGGTACAGCCACTCTGGAGAGCATCTTGGCAGATAAAAATAAAAATATAATATGTGTAAAATTCATAGAACTGCACACCCAAAAAGGTCAATTTTACTATCTGACCAAAATTAAAATAAATGCTATTTTCGCCTTGAAAAAGTAAAAAAAAAAAAAAAAAAAAAAAAAACAAATCACAAATGATGATACTATCTCCTCATAGTATTATTCAGATCAAAAGTTGGGTCCTGGGCTTCCCTGGTGGTGCAGTGGTTAAGAGTCCGCCTGCCGATGCAGGGGACACCCGGTCCGGGAAGATCCCACGTGCCGCGGAGCGGCTGGGCCCGTGAGCCGCGGCCACTGCGCCTGCGCGTCCAGAGCCTGTGTTCCGCAACGGGAGAGGCCACAGCAGTGAGAGGCCCGCGTACCGCAAAAAAAAAAAAAAAAAAAAAAAGTTGGGTCCTCACAAGCAAGAAGGATATACTGTACAGCACAGAGAAGTATAGCCATTATTTTGTAATAACTTTAAATGGAATATAATCTATAAAAATACTGAATCACTGTGTTGTACACCCCAAACTAATATAATATTGTAAATCAACTACACTTCAATGAAAAAAGTGGGGTCCTCACCAATAAACTGTAAAGTCCTGAGAACTATTAGTTATTGGTCCCACTTTTAATTACAAAGATCTTCTTCTTGCTCTAGACGAACAGTTCTCAACCTTGGACCATCAGGACCACCAGCATCAGCCGGGAATTTGTTTGAAAGTACAAACTTTGGGGCCTCACCCCAGCCCTCCTAAATCAGAAACTCTGGGGGTGGGGCCCCGCAATCTGTTTTAATAAGCCCTCCGGGTGAGTGATTCCAGTGCAGGCTGAAATTTGGGGACCACCGGCCTCCATACACCCATTAGACCCAGCTAAGGCCAGCCCATCACCGAACGGTCTGGCCCTTTAATATGAAAAGCATGGAGACAGGTGATGTCTTTCTCCATATCCCCCCTTGCTCACTGACTTCTCCCTCTTTTTTCTTCTCTCCCTGCCTCTGCCTTTCCTCTGCCCCCAGGCCAGCAGTTGCCCCGAACCCCCGAGGAGCCAGGGGCCACAGCTCTGTCTGACCACGCCCGAGGCGGCAATTGACATGGACTCACTGCTGTTTCAGCTGAGACGCCTGGAAGGAAGGGTCACTGTGACCTCAGCTGAGGACCAGGGAGCAGCCCTGGGCTGCACAAATCCCTGGCAGGCTCTGCAAACGCTCCTCCCTCCTGACCTAGCCGCCCCCCTCCCAACTCTCAACTCCTAGAGCACCGCTCGAACCAAACCCTGGAAAAGCACCATGCCCTGCTTACCCCAGAACAACAACTTCAAAGCCGCTTCGCATGGATTCTGGCTCCGAAGCCACACAGAGATGACGGATCACAACGAAGAAATCAGAACCATATGGATTTCATAGTCGGCAAAACAAACAGAATTACAGCATCGGGGTTGTGGCACGAAGAAACCCGGGCGCTGTATGTTTAGCCCAGAGCCCACGCTTGGGGGCCCCCAGCACGGGCTGAGCTCCCCGGCCTCTCCTTCCTGCCCACGACACCCACAAACAGTGCCAGGGGCGCCCGGCGTGCTGGCCCTCCTTGCCGAGGACTCTGACATTTATTGAGTCTTTATAGTCTCTTTTATGGTGCAGTTGAAGATAGTTCAGCTTCTTTTCTAGTATCGTTCAAATATGCAAAAGCACACTCTGGAGCCTCAGGGAGGGGCTGGGGGGAGCAGCTGTGGCCCCTACCCCCGCTCCCTTTTCCATGCTGGGTGTACAGCCAACCGTGCTGGGGGCACCCACTCCTGGCCTCATCACACAGAGACTCTTTCCCAGTTTCTAGGGAAACGGCATGGTGGTCCCCGTAGCCAGTGTTTCTGCATCAGGGGCCATCTGGCCCCACAGGGGGACATCTGCCAATGCCTGGAATCCTTTACTGGTGGTCACAATGGGGGTGGGAGAGATGGGCAGGTGTAGCAGTTCCCTATTGCTGCCCCCAGGCCAGCGATACCGCAGTGACCGCAAACTTAGTAGCTTAAGACAACACAGATTTCTCAGAGTTCTATATTTCAGAAATGGGTCTCACTGCACTGAAATCAAGCTGTCTGCGGGCCATGTTCCTGTGGAGGCTCCAGGGAAGAATCTGCTTCCCCGTCTTGATTTTTAGCTTCCAGAATCCACCTGCATTCCTTAGCTCCTGGCCCCTTCCTCCATCTTCAAAGCCAGCAATGGTGGGTCGAGTCTCTGTCACGCTGCCATCTCTCTGGTTTTCTCTCTTCTGTCTCCCTCCTCCATTGATAAGGACCCTTGTGATTATATTAGGCCCACCTGGATAATCCAAGCTACTCTCCTCACCTCCAAGTCAGCTGATTTGCAATCTTTTTTTTTTTTTTTTTTTTTGCATTACGCAGGCCTCTCACTGTTGTGGCATCTGCCGTTGCGGAGCACAGGCTCCGGACACGCAGGCTCAGCGGCCATGGCTCACAGGCCCAGCCGCTCAGCAGCACGTGGGATCCTCCCGGACCGGGGCACGAACCCGCGTCCCCTGCATCGGCAGGCAGACTCTCAACCACTGTGCCACCAGGGAAGCCCTGATTTGCAATCTTAATTCCACCTGCAACCTCGAGTCCCCCTGACCACGTGACCTAACATACACACAGGTTCCAGGAACGGGGACGTGGACATCTGGGCGGGGGGCATCTAGTGAGTAGAGGCAGGGATGCTGCTACACATCCTACAATGAACAGGACCCCCAGGCCCACAACAAAGAACGCTTCATCCCCAAATGCCAATAGCGCCGAGGCTAAGAAACCCTGGTAACAGGCTACCACTGAGCAGGTCTTGGTTGGCTCCCAGTGACCCTGACTCAAGTCTATTTCCACGGAGAGACTAACCGTAGGACTTTTGGAGATCATAGAGAAGCTCTGACACGTGATTAAGGAGGAATATTTACCATCCTGTTAAATATTTTAAAGTAGATTCTGTGACTATTTCAAAATCATCTTCAAATGATTCTTCTTGGATACACAGAAAATATACACAGGCTTTTAAAACAAATAAAATACATCTTGCCCAATGAGGACACATGATCAAATGATCACACTGGACATAGATCATGTAAGTCTCTTTGTGTAAATAACTTCAAATAACATGGCTAATTCTGCTTTGCTGTCGGGTATACAGCGTGGTCTCAGAAATCCCTGAAACAGCAAACCAGAGCTGCTCACAGCCCCATGCCCTCTCTCCCCCACCCCCAGGGAGGGCTGAGCCACCAGCAGCTCGTGAAGATTCCCAACGACGCTGCAGATCTTACTTCGACCCCACCCCAAATGCCCTCCAGCTCCTGGGCTCCTGTGGGTACCCAGGGGGACCCCCACATGGGCGAGGCTGCAAGGGGGCCCCACCCAGCCCTGCAGATGGCAGGGGCCACCCAGAAAGGACGCGCCCCAGCCAAGGCAACCTCCGCCCCGCTGCGTGGGCCATTTGCTAGCTGGGTTTTCCAGAGTGGGTCAAGAAGGGGCAGCAGAGAGCGAGTCGGTGATGGTTTCTTGGCAATTGCCCGGCAGGGAACAGGCAGGAGAGGAAACTGAGGTTCAAACAGCCACGTGCCCAGGGGTGGGCAAGCATTTACAGCTCCCGAGTGGCGGCGCTTGTTGGGACTGGACCCCAGGTGGCCCTGAGGCTTTCTCAGGGTGACGAGCCCAAGGTCGCACCATTAACAAGACATGACACTGAGGGAGGGCTGAACCTGAACATCTGGCTCTAGACCTCTTAGGCAGTCAGCTTTCCTCTCACCTGCTCGCTGCGGCAGCTTCCTGAGCACCGCCCAGCACAGCTCAACTGCTGGGTATCCTCCCGGGCCAAAAGCCTCCTTCAAGACCCGGGGGCCCACGGCTCCCACCTCCAAGGGCTGCGGAGGGGGCAGGGGAGTGCTATTTTCATGCGGCCACAGCAGTTCCTCTGTGGTTCAGTCCTCACCATGAGTCTCCTCCCTCCACAGACTGTTGCCAAAGAGAGAGCCCTGTCGTAGCAGCAGTGCCCACCCCCCGCTTCCCTTTTCCATTTCCCAAGCACGGATTTCACTAGATCGAACATTAGTCATGCAAATGCCAAGAGAAGTTCAAAGATGCTTTGATAATGGGATTTTCTCATACAAGCAGCTGCTGCCGCTGGACACAGAACTTCTCCACTTCTTGGCTCGCTTACCGGAACGCCCCACCCTTTGGGGCCCCCGGGGTCAGCTTTTCCATCTCCTGTAATGTGTGGGGCTGGTTTTCACACTTGGATTCTTGTGGCAGAGGGAAAGCCTCAAAGGCATGACCTGGCATCTCCAAGTGCAGTGATCTAGGGGCCTGGAAACCACCATGGGCTTCAAGGCATCTTACCAGCCTCAGGAACTACAAGGCCAGAAGCTACTCATGACAGTTACCTGCTCTGTGTGCCTGTCCCGCAGCTACACACACCCCTGCTTCTGGTGAGAGCACCCTGATGTTTTTTTGGGGGGGTTGCACCTTTCCCCCACTCTGTCATCACAGTTTGTGGGGACAGGTAGCCCTCACCTCTCCAAGGAGCCTAGTCTATCCCCCTGGCCATAGTGACTAGAGTTCTGGGATGGGCAGGTGACCCAGAGGCTCAGTCCCTGAACTTTGGTTGGAATTACTGGAGAGAAGAAGCAGTGTTATATAGAATATAAGCCTGAAGCTGCTGGTGGTCACTTTGACACCCTACGGGAAAATAAAAAACAAAACCTCCCTGAGAACAGAAGCCACACAGAAAAGGAGCTGATGAGGGATAGAGGAAAGAGATGAGGATGGGGGAAGGGGAGACATCAGACTGCTGACACTGTGTAAGCCCCTTGATCAAACCATGCCTGAAGCTGACATCCTGGTGGGACTGTTTCAGTTACACCAACCCATAAATTTCTTTTTTTTGTCTGAAGCCAATTTGATTGGCATTTTCTGTAGGATGTGATAGAAAGAGTTGTGCTTAACATTCTCTCGACACAGACCAGAGCATAGTATCAACAGCAGCAAAATTTAAACAACGTAAAGCAGAGAGTATTAGAGATTCAACCCCTTCCATCAGCCTGCATCTGTGGTCAAGTCTTCTCCCAAAGATATATGCGTTTCCAAAGACCCTCTGTATTAGTTTCCTGTGGCCACTGTAAAAAACTACCACAGACTTGGTAGCATAAAAAATAGCAGTATATTCTCTCTCAGTTCTGGAGGCCAGAAGTCCAAAATCTGTATTACTGAACTGAATTCAAGGTTTTGGCAGGGCCACGTTCCCTCTGGAGGTTCTAGGGCAGAAGCCATCCCTTGCCTCTTCTGGCTCCCGGTGGCTACCAGCCTCCCTTGGCTCGTGGTCACATCACTCCGCCTCTGCCATACCCCTCCTCTTCTGTGCAGAGCAAAATCTAACCTAATCTCTGCCTCCCTCCCATGAGGACAGTGGGACTGCATTTAGGGCCATCTGGATAATCCAGGATAATCCCATCTTAAATCCGCAACTTGGTCACATCTGCAAAGACCCTTTTACTGAATCAGATAACGTTCCCAGGTTCTGGGGATTCGAATGTGGACACATCTTTGGGAGCCACTGTCAGCTGTCTCCCCTAGACCCCACCCCCAGTCTGGCCAAGTCAGACCGTTATGGGAAAAATGTGAATGAGCCAGGCCACCATTCACACCTCCGAGGCCTCACAGGGTCTGCTCGGCAGACCAAGTGGCACTCTGGGAGAAGGGATAACCAGAGAGTCGTTAAAACGGGGTCAGGATAGAAGACATGCAAGGGGAGTAGAGTACCAGGCGTGGCCAAGCAGGGCTGGCACCCCCAGGATGAGGTCTGTTCAGGGACATTTGGGGCAGCTGGAGTCAGGGGCCTGTGTCTGCTTGAGGGTGAAATGCAACTTGACCTCAGAGCAAGATGAGGATAATTAGAAGCGACCCCGCACGTGCACGCCAATGTCCCCAGTGAGCAGGAGGGCTGGGGGTGGCACGGGGTGGGGGGGAGAGAGGTTCCCTCTGTAACGGAAGCAGGAGGGATGGAGGGAGAATGAGGGAGTACGATGTGTGACGGGAGGCCACGTCCAGATGGGCGGTTTCTTACAGCTTCGGTGAGTCTGGCCTGTACCTGTTGTCAGGGGGGCCCCAGCACCAGAGAAAAGGAAGGGAAAGACCACCAGCTGGAGAGAACGGAAACTGTGGATTCCAATGCTCACCTGCCGGGCAAGGGTGGGGCCTTGTCTCTGGGAGAACAGAGGCTGGCCACGCCCATAAGGGTGTCTGGGCGGACCCAGATCCACGTGGGGTGTCCACTGCTGCCACCCGCACCACCACCAACCCCCCCTGACCACAACCGGAAGCAGCCTCCCGCCACGAGGGGAGTTGTGTCAGGACACGCCCACATCTCTAGGGAAACACGATGATCAAAAGGAACTTTTGAGCTTCCGTTGCGGTCCGCAGACCTGGCTCATGGGCAAAGTAGGGTTCCCCAAAGCGTAGGCATTCCCATAACACTAGCAACGCCCAAGGTGACCCCGTAGGTGGTGCCCAAGACGACCTGGGAGGGCTAAGAGGCCCGTCTTTAATCAGTGCCACACTCATTTGAAGGCCTATTAGGGAAACCCACATACAACCAGCACATAAGGAGTGTGTGGTCATGGCATTCTTCACGGGCAGCAATGATCCGCTTTGACCGGCTCCTTGGGGGGCTCACTGAACGCCTCCCCTTTACTCCTCCATGCAGACTAGAGCCCCTGCCCCCGAGTTTACCTCTGGCTGAATACCTCCCTGGAGACCCACACAGAGGACCAGGTCACACTCACCCGCCTCAAGCCAGGATGTCTGTTTACCCGCAGTCATGTCAGTTCTCTGAGGACACAGCTTGGATACTGCACGCCCTGCTACGCCCTGGCTTGTGGCGGCCTTCATCCGAGGTCAGAGACCATCCCCCGTTAAGTCTTTAGAGAGACCCCAATTAGTAGACGCTGATCCTGTAACTGAGGGAAGCTGACAGCAACATCCCTTAATCTTGATGCTGACCCCGAGGTGTGGTCACCTCACGTTTTATAAAGAGCCACGGTGTGTTGTCTCTGACACTATCTGTACCAAACAGTGGTCTTGACCTTGGTCACTTCTGCAAGAGCTAGTCTGGGCCTGTGATCTTGCCTTCAGAATCTAACACACGCCACAGTTGAGACCGAGGCCTCACATGAAAACACCCACCAGTTCCTCCCAAACCTCTTAAGCTGCCAGATGAGAAGCTCAGTAATGTCACACCAGCACCCCAGAGGGGCAGCCCCCAACACACTCTCGATAGCCCAGCTCTTCCCGTCAGCGGCGTCAGTGCCCCCAGACCCCTTCCCTCAAATGGCCAGTGCAGCCTGGGCTCTCCTCCAACTGGAAGGCAGAGACCCGCTGTGTCAGGGTTCCCAGGACCACCCAGGTCTGGTCATTCACTAGGAGGGCTCCTAGCACTCGGGACGTAGCCATGATTTATTACAGCAAAAGGATACAAGAAAAATCCATAAAGGGAAATGGTGCCTGGGGCCAAGTCCTGAGGAAACCGGGTGCAAGCTTCCAGGAGTGCCTCCCGGTGCAGCCACAAGGGATGCACCGAATTCCTCCAGCAATGAGCTGTGACAGCGGTAGGAAGTGTGTCTACCAGGGACGCTCAGAGACTCAGAGTCCAGGGGCTTGGTGGGGGGCTGGCCCCACAGGCACCCTCTGCCTGACACACAGCAAAACCCCAGACTCCCAGAAGGAAAGCAGGTGCTCAGCAGAAACCACAATGTCTTTAAGAACAGTTTCCATAAGAGCCGCCCTTACCGTTTCGGGAATGGTGAGAACCCTCCCTAAATTCAAGATCCCGGACGTCAGCCAAAGACCAACAGCGCAAGCAAGCTTTGTTAAGAGACAGCAGTCTCAGGCCGGCTCTGTGGACGGTCTTTGCACACTGGGTATATTGATCGAATGTTCCTTAGAAGGGACCTCCCCTGCTGCCTCTGGCCCATTCGGTGGCAGATTCCTGCCACCGACTCCTAGGCACGTGACAAGTCTGAAATGCTTGTGCTGATGGAGAGCTCACTCCCTTACAAAGTGTGCTGGTCCACGGTTGGCCTGGGCTCACCGACAGCACTTTTCTCCCAGGAACACCGGCCTCCAAGTGCAATATTTCTCGTTGGTGAACACTTCATGGAATAACAACCGCTACTTACTATCACTCCATGTCAGGCGCTGGGCCCAGCACGTGACATACATGAGCTCATTTAATATAATAATTCACGGTTTACAATGGCATCAACTATGGCTTAGAGGCATGTGAGGATGTGCCCAAGACTGCATTTTAAGGGGTGTGAACTCAGCTCTATCTGACCCTGCAGCTTCCCCTGGGAGCCTGTCTTTCACTGACCACATTATCATTTTCAGCATGACATCATACCACTCTTTCTCTTGTTTACTTAATATTTTTAGTGGACTCGCTTTTTTTACTTTAAAAACCATTTTATTTCCCAGAAAATTTTAGCGTATTCTCTGAATGGAAAACGAGTAACATCTGCCAGAAATGCACAGCACAGAAATAATTACAACAAAACAACCGAGCAGCGCTATTCAACCCTAGCTAGACAGTGCTACCCGCTCAGGCCTGCTCTCACCCAGCACCACCCACAACTCCCCTTAAAGGAGAGCACTGCAAAAGGAAAAACCCCCTCCTTTTCTCATTCAATGGTACTGAGAGCCTTGCCCATCGACCACTGAGACCCACCTTTGCCCAGCCTTTTGGGAAACGCTACACAATTACCTTACGCTCTACAGGAACCTGCCCTGCCGGGCTCTGCCGGGCTCACTGTCAGGTAACAGGGAAGCAGGAACTCCCTGCCACCTGTGTGCCCCACCCCGATCCCGCATCGGGACGCGGGATATTCCAGCTCCTTCCTCCCCACCGGCTCCTCTGCTCTCCGGCCTCTGCGGCCACTGGGCCCTGGAGGCACGTGCCGCCGGCACCCACCTGGGTGGGTCAGCTGCCGCCTCTGCCCCCAGCCTGGCCCCCTGTTCTCCCTCATTCCTCGTTTCTGCTCCCATGGGCTCCACTCAGCTGGCCTGACCCTGGGGCATATCAGAAAATGCCAGCAAAGACTCTGTCCCCCTGGCCCACTTCCTAAATCAAGAGGAGGCCAGGAGAGAGGCGTGGAGAGACTGTCAGAGGCAAGTCATAATCTGGAGGTAGGGGTGGATCTGGGATGGGGGAAGAGCAATTAGAAGTTGGAAACGTGCCATTCGTCTCAAACAGGGGACTACATCCAGATTCCCCTTTTCCCAATGGCCCTCCTGTCCGGCCCCACCCCGGGCTCAGAGGAGTCACCCGCTCGGAGGCAGAGGGTCCCACGCAGAAGCCATCCAGGGGTGGCAGCCCAGAAGGCACCAAAGACCCCCAAGCCCAAAAAGGCAGTGGGGTGGCTGAGAGCTGGGGCCTGTGAGACACAGAGACCCGAGCCCCGACTCCACCATCCCCTCGGCTGAGTGACTTTCACATCCGAGACGTGGGATCAAGCTCATACACACCCCATAGGCCTGTGGTGGGGTAGCAGGGAGCGCCCAGGGTCTGGCCTCAGGAACATTATCTCTGTGGAGCTGGGCTCTGGGTCTGAGGCCAAGAACCAGAACAGGAAACGGCCGAAGGTAGGGTATGTGAAGGCGGGCGTGCTCACCCCCGTGTGCAGAGAACAGCCCGACGGGTGGAGCCCGGACCCACAGGTGTTTGTGTCAGAGAGGTGAGGGCTCAGCCTGCAGGTCAGGGGCCTACATGTAGAAACCAGGAACTTTCCCAGGAAAAAATAAAGTCATCTCATGAAAACTCAACAAGGCCACACTGAAGTTGCCCTGACAGGATGAAGATAAACGTTGCCATCTTCCCTGCCGTCCTCTGATGCAGTGGTTTTCAGCCTGGCTGCCCGTGAAAGATCATCTGGGAGATTTTTTCTTTTTTTTTTTTGGCCACGCCATACAGCTTGTGGGATCTCAGTTCCCCGACCAGGGAATGAACCCGGGCCCTGGCAGGGAAAGCCCGGAATCCTAACCACCAGGCCACCAGGGAACTCCCCACCTGGAAGTTTTAAAGCCACCTGGATGCCCAGTAAATCCCCCGGCCCATGAGACAGGATGTCCCGGGGAGAGACCTGGAGATGGCCGCCCTGCAAGCTCGTAGGTGGTTCTAACATGCGGCCGACAGGGCCGCCCGAATGTCTTCGTGGCCACCACGTGCCTCACGGGGGCTGGTATCAGACTCGACCCGGCCCACAGCTTGTTCAGCCGAGGTTAATAATAGGAAAGGCTGGGGCCCCGGGACACAAAGTCAGCACGCTGACCCCGCCAGCCGCCCCTGCTCTGACCATCAGTCATTCCACAGCAGTGATGCTGGCCGGCGTGGTCCCCGGGTCCTCTCAGGGCTGCATCACCTCTGCCTACCCTGGGCAAAGCCGAAGGCCGAAGCTTACGGAGGGCCAGGAGTGCGCTGGAAAAGCACATAGGGAGGCTTCCCCTGCCCAAGGTCTGGGGACGGCCCCCAAGGCATTCAGGTTTCGACTTTCCTGCTGGGTAAGAGGTCCTTCTGTCTTAAAATACACTTTCTGTAAAGCCCTGGAGCCAGACCAAGCCCACAGAAACGCCAGGTTCCACCACTCACTGATAGAATGATCCTCTGCCCACAAGCCTCCCAGATCCACAGGAGTCGATAATGAATGTAAGGGAAAGGACAGAGCAGACCGCTTGACAGCGCTGTTTCTGAGACATGATGGGGAGAGCCAGGGACCACGGCTCGGGGACGGACTGGCCCCCGTGGTCTGTCTGGCCCTAGGATTGGTGCATTACTGGCTTACAGGCAATCTGGGGCGCTGCCCACTGGTTTTGTGCCATTTCTCTAAAAAGCGGGGGTTAAAAAAGAAGAAAGCCAGTGTCAGGATGTCACAGTTCGCCAGCCTCTATTACGACTCTGGGTGTACAGACTGACACTGCCCCTGTCTTGACCAGGGCAGGAAGCACAACGGAGACGTAACCGGAGACGTTCCCTGCCCGGGGACCCAAGTGACTGCAAGGCGAAGGCTCGCAGGAATGAGGCAAGAAAATGGGATTCTGATTGCACAGAGTGTGACAGGGCTAGAGAACGGTGACAAGCGACGTGTGAATCACAAAGATGAGAGCTTCCCGGGATGCAACATGTCCGAACAGGCCAGGTGGCTCAGCCTGAGAAACAGGAAAATGGGGAAGAGCGTGGAAACACAGTTTGAGGCCAGCAAGACCTCTCCCCAGCCAGCGTGGGCTGCGATCTTTCACAGCCGCTGGTAACAATCCTGGAAGTCAGAATGGTTTTCACTGGAGCCTCTTCTCTAAGTATAGGGTCTGCCTGCTATCCCCGAGGTCCGGGGGAAAGCCATGGTGTAGATGACAAAATGACAGCACGGACCCTTGCTCTATAAAGCATGGTCCACGCACCAGCAACAGTGAGCTTGTTAGAAACGTAGCATCCAGGCCCCTCCCCAGACCTCCAGCGTCTGAATCTGCGGTTCGCTAAGCACCCCAGGTGAACTGTGCTCGGGTTAATGTTTGAGAAGCTCCTACCTGCAGCACAGGTTCTTTTACTGCCGCACAAGGTACCTCTCAGGGCGCTAACCACGTGCTCATTCAAGCACGTAACAATCACACAGACGGCTAACTTTATAGGCGGTTTCCGTTTACGCATCTTACACTGACTTTTTCCCCCCGTCAAATTCAAGGCTGCAGCTACTTCCTCGGTTCCCGACTCACAGATCAACTGAGGTGATCACCGATTAAAATGTCTCCCCACAGCCATTGAACTTGAGAGAGTAACCTTTCCAGATTTATTTGCCCATCTGTTCACTTACTTATTTACTGTTTGCTGCACTCATTCAAACACTTAGTGGGCACCTACTCTATGTCAGGCACTGAGAAGCAGAAGATAAACGACCCGGCCCGGCCCTGGGAAGAGTGTACCTCCTGCAAAGAGAGAAAGATGGCAGACAGGCGGTCACGGTGCAGAGAGACGGATGTGTGCACGGCTAAGGGGAAAAACCAAGGGGTCCAGAAAGGCATCCTGGGAGGAAATGCTGCCTACAGGCCATCATAACCACATGCTTTCTCTTTAACCAGGCTTTTCGCTTTGCTTTTTCTGCTCCCTCCTGTTTTGCATTCTATCCGATTGATTGCATTTTCTTTATTCTCCCTCCAACCCCACAAACTTGGTATTTATAGAGTCTATTTATACTACTTAGGTGGTTACACTGACGTTTTTAACATGTACACTTGACTTCAAGCATAAAGTTAATCAATAGCTCTTTTCTCCTTCTGAATAATACAAAACCCTGCAGTGCTTTCACTTTGATCTCCTCTAGTGACCTTCCAGGTGTCCCGAGTTTGAATCAGTGGAAGGTGCTGTTTTCCCACAAGTCCTGGGGCCGCCTGTTTTTTTGCTATCTCCTGCCACTGATCATTTTTCAGAAAAACTAAAAATTTCAAATTGACTCAGGCGGAAATAGAAAACCTGCATAGATCTATAACCTTCAAAGGAATCGATTCTGCGGCCTAAAACCTACCTTAAAAAAACGATCATGGGTTTATGTGGTTTTACTGACAAAGTTTTCTCAAACCTTTAAGGAAAAGGCAACACTTACACACAATCTCTCTCAGAAATAGAGAGAAAAACCATCAGTTCCTTTTATAATACCCTGATACCAATCTTCAAAGGAAAGCAATGTAAGAATTCAAAGCCTAACCTAACCTCACAGAGCACAGGTATAAAAATTCTAAATACACATTAGCAAATCCTGGGGATGGAAGGACCGTTTTATACCCTCAATAAAGTTTTCCTAAATAAGAAATAAAAAGCACAGTCTATGCAGTAATAAATACATTTGACTAGACTACAATTTAAAAATTCCACATGACAAAATATACCATTTTTAAAAAATGAAAAAGCAATGCTTCAAAGACAGCATGATGGAAAAGTGAGCAGAGTATGAATAGGAAATTCACAGGAGAGGAATTCTGAAAGGCAAATACACATATGGAAATATACACAACCTCACTAGCAATGAAGGAAACGCAAACACAAGTTAAATCTGGGGTGCAATATTTTACACGTTCAGATGGCAAAAATAAGCGTGCCTTGTTGGCAAGGGGAGTGGATATTGTAATATTCTGTGGGTAGAAGTATATGTATGTTGGCAAAACCTCTCTGGAAAATACAGTGGCAAAATCCGAAGGTATATACTCATACCCAGATGTTCTCCTTATAGGTATCTGCCCCAGAGGAATACTCATACAAGTGCACAAGGAGAAATGCACAATTGTTTCTAAATGTCTAAAATGTCCACCCACAGGAATAAACTATGAGATACACATGTGCTAGAAAACTACAGGGCAGCTGAAATGAACTAGGTCTACATGTACCAACACGGATAAACTTCAAAAAGCCTGTGAAGAAAGCCAATCCCAAAAAGATAAATATAATTTCATGTAAGTTTCAAAATACACAAGACATTAGTGAATGCTATTTTAGACACCTACATGCTCATAAAAGTTTTAAACATGCTCATGGGAAAGATACGCCAACAACAGAACAGTGGTTACCTCCGAGGAGAGAAGGTGCAAAGGGAATAGAACTGGAGGAACACACAGGGATTTTTTTTTTTAATGTCGAGTAATTATGTTATTTTCGAGTGACATTTGGCAAGTGTTGATACTTGTGGAATCCAGAGACGGTGATAAGTACATGAAAAATGTTCACCATCATTAATCCTCCGGAAAATACAAGCTGAAAGCACAACGAGAAACTACTTCATACTCACTAGAATGGCAAAAAAAAAAATGTTGGCAAGGAGCTCGGATAATTGAAAGCTCATATGCCTGCTGTGAGCGACCAGTGAAGTGCAGAAAATAGTTTTGCCGTTTCTTATACAAACATACACTTACCATATGATCCAACAATTTCACTCCTAGGTATTTACACCAGAGAAATGAAAACATGTCCGAAAGACTTATACGCAAATGTTCACAGAATTACCCGTAACAGCTAAAAGCTGGAAACGACCCAAATGTCCATCAGGTGACAAATGGATAAGCAAATTCTAGTATGCTCAACCAGTGGAATTCTACTTAACAATAAAAAGGAATCAACAACTGATACAACAATATGGATAAATCTCAGACGTTATCCTGTGCAAGAGAGGCCAGATTCAAGGGTACACACCGCATGATCCATTTCTGTGAAAACCTAGAATAGGCAAAACTAATCTATAGGGTAGAAATCAGAGGTGACCTGAGGAGATAAGTGGGAGGAGAGAGAAACTGACCGCAAATGGGCAAGACAGAACTTCCTGGAAAGATGTCCTAGACTTCGATTACAGCGGCAGTTGCACAGGTGTATCTATTTGTCAAGTCACTCACCTGTACACTGAGAATGGGGGGATTTTAGTTTACGGTAAATTATAGCTTATGGTAAATTTTATTTTATTTATTTATTTGTGGGCAATTATATACTTTATGGTAAAACAGATAAACTACAGTTGATTTTTAAAATAGGGATAGTAGATACATTTGTTATAATCTCTTGTTTTTCGTAGACAAATTTTATTAAAAATTAAGTGGGGGCTTCCCTGGTGGCGCAGTGGTTGAGAGTCCGCCTGCCGATGCGGGGGACGCGGGTTCGTGCCCCGGTCCGGGAGGATCCCACGTGCCGCGGAGCGGCTGGGCCCGTGAGCCGTGGCCGCTGCGCCTGCGCGTCCGGAGCCTGCGCTCCGCAACGGGAGAGGCCACGACAGTGAGAGGCCCGCGCACCGCAAAAAACAAACAAACAAACAAAAAGGAACGTAAGTGTTTTTAAAAAAGAAAAAAAAAATTAAGTGGATTTTAGAAAGTACTGATCATTAATTGCATCTACTGTGGAGCAGGAGGTTTCAGGGGGAGAATAAAGAACTAAGAAGGCGACTAATGCTAAGTCCTAACCCTTCCCAGTGGAGGAGCTGTCTATTTAATCATTGGAGCAGTCTTATCAGAAACCCAAGGGTCCTTTGAGATTATCAAGTTCAAGTCTCTCATTTTCAGAAAAGCAGCCCAAAGTGAGATTTGTCCAAGATCCCTGCCGCAGACGTTTGTTGCTTAACCTGCCCAGTGTCCTTTACCTGTATCTTAACAGCCCCACTCCTTTTTTTAGGGAATTCTCTCTCTCCCACTAGGCCCTTTCTCTGCGCATCTCTTAATCCAGGGGCCAGCCCTCCCCCTACAAGCCCTAGGGGGTCTCAGGGGGTCCCTCCCCTTTCACAGGGCAAAGGTGTGTCTGCCTCCAGGTGGTCTCTGCTGACATCTGGGGAGATACTCCTCCATCACAGCCAAGCACACCTGACTACACTCTGTTTGCTTTATACGATTGTTTACACGATTGTTCTTACTAGTCCTACCCCCCCGGTTCCACACAGCTGAGCATCTCGGTTTCTATCTGCTTTCAGGAGGTTTCCCCAGCCTCCCGTCCATTCTGTGAGCTCCCAGTATCTTTGCAATAAATTCCACTCAGCTGACATCAGCCAGAATCGGTTTCCGAAGCGTGCAACCAAAGAACCCCACGGGACACATCACCCAACCGGCGCAAGGTAGACGGGGCCCACAGCCCAGAGTTCTGAATCCTCCAAGGTGTCCCTGGGCGTGGCGGCCACCTAGCTAATGCCTCAGGAGCCTCAGCGGCCATGTCTCAATCCCCCGAGGCTGCTGGGACACGGCATGAGAAAGTAAGTGATCACGTATTGAGTGATACATTAAGCGCTCTGACATGCTTTAATTTCGTCCTTCCCACAGCCTGGTAATGTAGGGATTACCACACTTTATCTATGAGGACACTAAAGAGGGAGAAAAGTATTTTCCCAAGGTTACAGAGCTCGTAAGTGACAGCGCCAGAACTTGAGCCAACTCTGTTCAACTTTAAAGCCTGGCTCTTGTCACTTCATCAGGCTGCCTCGTCCCAAGAAAACATTCGGTCTTCTGCATCTCCTACTTTACAGTCAGGTCTCCGGGACTTCAAATTAGGCTTCAGAGGCACAACTGGATGCTGGCTGCACCCACAAAGCAGCGGGGGGCGGGGGCGGGGCTGGAGGGGGGCAGTCAACACTTACAGAAGGCCAGGACACCCACCCAGGAGAGCGTGACAGCGGATGGGGTGGTGGTGGTGATGCGGTGCGGGGCTGAAGAGGACACTGCAGCCTTCGGGAGAACACATGTGCCCGGGGAACAGTGTGGGGAAACATCCACATCCCTGCGGAGTAGAAGTGAATTCTTTCTGCTTTGAGATGAATACGTGTTCGGTTCCCATGGCAATGGAGCATGCGCACTGCCGTCCATACCTGTAAGTGAGTGACTCACGTTTTTGGCATTGCACTAGCCCCGTCCTAAGTCATTAGCTAATCAGCTGAGAATGCATACACTCGGGTGAGGTGGGGTGAGGTGGGGTGAGGTGGGGTGAGGTGGGGTGGGGTGGGGTGGGGTGGGGTGGGGCGGGGCGGGGCCGGGGCGGGGGGGAAGGCGGGTAAATAGAGTCTCTGCATATCCTTCTGAGGCCCCGAGAGCAGGGATCACATTTCCTTGGTTTTTGAGCAGCGACTGCAATACCTGGCACCTTCCCTGCTCCCAAACTATCGTAAGGAACCTGAGTTTGTTGTGGGCTCTCTAAATAGAGGGGGATGGGAGCAGAGTTTCGGTTAAAACCAAGGGTAGGGAATTAAACATGATGCGAAAAGTGAATCAACTTGGGTTGCACAAGCTGTTGAAATAAGTAAGAACTGCCGACTTGGGTTCGGTCATACACGTTTCCAGGGAGGAGGAAAAGGGGTCTTAGAAGATACCTAGCTCCTGGGAATGCATCACAGCTACTTGAACTATAAGAGAGATTGTGGCGAGGGGGGCAGGGTTAAGAGCTGAAGCCTAGATTCCAAAGAGATTCCAGTGCCAGTCTCCGTAGGAAGAGGAGGCCTAGAAACCACAAGGAGTCCTCCAGACCAACCTGGAAAACCTTCAGTGGCTCCCACGTAACTAAAATGACCCCATCAGTTTAACAAAGGACCTCTACAGGGCACCAGCAGATACAGCAAAGGGTTACGTGAAAGGGTTTTTTTCCCCTCTAAACATAAGGAGAACCCCTGTGGTCCCACTTAGTTTCAGGAGAGTTCATCAAGAGGTTCAGGTGGGGCTTCCCTGGTGGCGCAGTGGTTGAGAGTCCGCCTGCCGATGCAGGGGACACGGGTTCGTGCCCCGGTCCGGGAGGATCCCACATGCCGTGGAGCGGCTGGGCCCGTGAGCCGTGGCTGCTGAGCCTGCGTGTCCAGAGCCTGTGCTCCGCAACGGGAGAGGCCACAACGGTGAGAGGCCCATGTATCACAAAAAAAAAAAAAAAAAAAAAAAAAAAAAAAAAAAAGAGGTTCAGGTGTGCATGGGGAAAACCCAAAAAGGAAATTCTATCAGGGAGGGAGAGTCCAGAGTAAGGAGACATCCCACCCACCCACCCAGATTTCAGAGGAAGCTGCTCCTGGCCTCCCCAGGAGGGCTATACACATAAACTATCCCAATTTCTGATAATCAGGCAGCCCTCTCCCAGAAGATGGGATTACTGGTAAAGAAGTGGACCAGGATGTTTTCTGAGGGGCATTCGTCATCACCACCATGTCAACAGCACTTGCCAGAAAAGGTTTATACTGGAGTTTGGCACCTGCTTGTTCCAGCTTGGCAATGAGCTTGTCAGCTCCTGGGACACAGGGGGCCAAGTGTCCACACGGGGTGTCTACACTGCCCACAGCACCCATCAGACATGCCTTGCACACTGAAGAAGTTCAATAAAGGTTCACTGAATCACGATGGATGGATGGATGGATGGATGAAGAGGGCTTTCTGAAGGGTTCCCTCAAGCAGTTCGGAAGACTTCAGTACCGTAAAGAGGACTGACTCAGAGCCTTACCGTCTCAGAAGGCAGCCCCCCCCGACCCGCTGAGCTCGGAAACAAGGGCCCCTTTCTTTATGGCACAGAAATGGAAGCAGGGCTAAATTCTGAAATCCTCCCAGTTCGGAAATCCACAGGCCCCTAAGCATCCTCTGTTAAGAAAGTAACTGAGGGAGTTCCCTGGGCATTCAGGGGTTAGGACTCAGCTCTTTCACTGCCGTGGCCCCAGGTTCAATCCCTGGCCGGGGAACTAAGATCCCAACAGCCGAGCATCGGGGGCCAAAGCAACCACCGCCACCACACAAAGAAAGTAACTGAAAATAAAGAAACGCACCACCTGTTAGGGGTTGTAGCCAGAAGGAGGGGAGGGAATAAAATCTTGATGGGCTGTGCCAGGAGCAGACAAGTCCGCTAGGCAGGGCGGCTGCTGGGGCTTCACCCAGAGCGGACCTCCCCCATCTCACTGTCAAAAGGCAACCGCACCAGCTACAACTTAGTAAGATTAAAGGCGGAAAAGGCATGTGCTGCTTCAAAAGACAGAAGAAAGGAAGAATAAGTTACTGAGCCAGACGAACTGTGGCTCCGTTAGGGGTACCTTGGAGGCGGGCTGGGGTCGGACGGATGACGGAGACGGGTCCAAGATCCCAGGCAGCCCGGCTGCTGGCACCCTTCCTGCCTCTAACAGTCCAGTACCCTGAGCCCCTCAGCTGAGGCGACGAGGGTTCAGAGGCAAGGGACCAAGCGCGCCAACACGAAGCTCCTTGGCCTCTGGCCGACTCCTGCGAAACCGGCACAGGCCCGGCCCAGGGCGGCTCCGCGCGTCCCCGATTACCAAGCATCTTTTTACAATGCTCAGCCCGGCGCACTGAAGGGACTCCAGGTAAATCCTCGTCCAGCCCGGTGTCTCTAATAGGGAAGTAAATCTCCCTTAATGACCCAGGGCAGGCCGCCACGTGTCCCATTTCTGGAGTGGCTGCTTGCCATGCTGGCTGCGGGGCGGGGTGGGGCGGGGGGGGGGGCGGGAGTGCGGTGTGGCCACAAAACCCTGAGGAGGGAGGTCAAGTTCGGCAGGTCTGATTTCAGAGCGGGGAGAGGCTGGGAGGCTGGCGCGGAGGGGAGAGAATTAGTGAAAGTCCCCACGTCACATTTCCCTGATGCAGACCCCGAGGGCACCAGATAAACAGGAGCAGATAAACCAGATAAAACAGGAGCAGACAAAATGAGATGACGTCTGGCTGAGGTCAGGGACCTCTCCAGTCCAATCTCCCAGCACGAGGTGGGGCGGAGTGGGGCGCAAATCTGGCACAGAGCTTTGCAGCCAGAGCAACGAGGGAAATGTGTTTGGCTAAAGGGTCCTCTGCGTCCTTAAGATAAAATAAGCCACCTGCTCAAGGGAAACGCCATTCCTACCCTAAAGCCGAAAGAAATTCCTCCAAGGGGTTCAGAGAAAGAAGACAGTTAAAAAAAAAAAAAAAAAAATCTTAAAAGACCATGAGTTTCATAGGGCTGTTCATTTTAACCCTTGTTTTGAACCAGGTCCTTAAAAAGCAATCCCTGGGTATCAATTTCCAGCTGTAGCTCCTACCACCCAGGTGTCAGTGAAGACCTGGGAAGAGGGCAGGGATGGTGTAAACAACCCCTCATCTGCATAACAGGGAACCAACAGATAGTGTTAAAAGTTAACAAATTGCTAAACAACACGAAAGCATTTTATTGAAAATTGCGGAAGTAGCTGCCAGGAGAACTAAAAATCAAACGCGACTGGAAAGAGAGGTGTGGGTGTGAGTGTGCTGCTTTGCACCCTAAGCCTTCCAGTACTATTTGATTTTTTTTTTTTTTTTTTTTTTTTTTTTTTTTTTTTTTTTGCGGTATGCGGGCCTCTCACTGTTGCGGCCTCTCCCGTTGCGGAGCACAGGCTCCGGACGCGCAGGCCCGGCGGCCATGGCTCACGGGCTCAGCCGCTCCACGGCATGTGGGATCTTCCCGGACCAGGGCACGAACCCGTGTCTCCTGCATCGGCAGGCGGACTCTCAACCACTGCGCCACCAGGGAAGCCCTGATTTTTGTTTTTAACCACATGTATGCTATTACTTTTGCTCCAAATAAAAACAAAGGCTTTTAAGTGTACAGTATGGAACACGAGGAAAGAACACATACCAGAACGCAAGGCCATCGAGAGTGTGTTGTAACGGGGATAACTGAGTTTGCTCAGATTTATACACCAAAGTAGCGACCTCCCTGGCGGTCCAGTGGTTAAGACTCTGCGCTTCCACTGCAGGGGGCGCGGGTTCGATCCCCGGGTGGGCAACTAAGATTCCCGCAGGCTGCGCGGCCAAAAACAAAAAAAACAAAAAACTTATACACAAAAGTAAATCTCCCGCAAACTTCAGAATTATCAGGAACAGCTCTGTGCACCTCACCTCCCACCTGGGAGAGACACAAGCAGGTCACACCACCGCATCAGAGGACCGCTCCTCCTAGCAGCCCCATAAAATCCCGATGCCGGCCACGAGGCAGGCTTCCAACACCTGACTCTTCCACTTTCATAGAAATTCCATTTGCCTAAGAACGTAAGTCCGCCTTCCCACTCGATTACGCCAGCCCTGTTTATTCTTGGCTTTCAGAGCCAGCGGGGCGGGGAGAAATCCAGGTGTGCTGACACAAAGACACCCACCCTCCCCAGATGCAGGAGTATCTTCACAAATATCGGTGATTTCTGCTTGGGCAAGAAGTCACTGAGGTGCGGAACCTGGCAGCTACTTAGTGTCCTCAGTTTTTGGATGAGGATGCCCGGATGTGAAGCGAGACAGGCCTGAAGTCTTAAAACTGTGAGGCAGTAACCTCAGAACTTGCTTCTCCAGAGTTCCGATCCAAACCTGGCAGCTTAAACCAACACCCATTTTTTTTCCTCTTACAATTCTGGAGGCCAGAAGTCTGAAATCAGTTGCACTGTGTCAAAACCAAGGTGTCAGCGGGGCTGCACTCGCCCTGCAGGTCCTAGGGGGCTTCGTTCCCCGACTCTTCCAGACTCCCCGGTGGCTGCAGGCATTCCTTGGCCTGTGGCCACATCACCCTCATCTCTGCCTCTGCAGAGAAGTCGGAACACATCCTTCACCCGTGGACTAAGGGATGGCCATGTGGGCTCAGGAAACCAGCTTGCAAATGTGGCACACCTCCGGGCTGCCTCTCCCCTTCCAGAGTATGGATGACAGCCCAGAACAGCAGCCGTGCAACCAAGGAGAACACAGCCCACGGACCGCAGGCTGCTAATCACTAACGGAGGACGATGAGCCCAAGACCTGCCGCTTGCGGCCCTTCCTCTGCATCCCTGTGGACCACTCCCAGACCCCCACGCGGGTTCGGACTCATGTGACAAGCCACATTCTGCTTCAGAGGCACAGGCCGCTGACACCTCAAATTCAACACGTCCAAAAGCGAATTCCATTCCCCACTCCATCCCTGCCATATATATATATATATATAAAATCAAAGAAGATTATATGAGGGACAGAGGGTGGCCCTGGGCGTGGAGGTGAGCGATGGGTCCCGTGTCCCCCACGTCCACTCACTTCTCCGGGACCCTCCCTGAGCCCTGTTTCCAAAATCACGCTTGTGAAATAAGCCTGCTGGATCAGATGATCTATCTCTGAGGCCCCTTCCAACATCGCAGCCTGTGAGTCATCGGAAAAAGCACAGGGAGCTGAGGACCCGCCCGTCCAGCCCTCCCCCTCCGCCACACCCCTGTTTACCAAACAGCGCCTGCTCTACCAGCCCCTGCAAAGTCAGGATGCATTCCTGCGGAGCTCCAGGAAAGGCGATGCAGAAAAAGCCCTGCTAGGTTTCCACCACACAGGCTGAAGTGGGTAGCCTGAGTGGGTGGGCACTTGCTATTTAAATCTCTCTGGCCGGTGAAAAGTTTAAACCGGGTCACAGTGTCAAGTGACCCCATGTGGGTGCTGGACCTGCGGAACGAATTCCAGCATTTCGTAATTTCTCCTCCAACATATTTTCCCCTCAGTTTTCTTGCTCAGGTGGCCAAGTTGGAGAGGGTCAGACGGGAGCTGACTCCTCTAATACCCTGCAAGCCTGCCCTGTGAGATACACCTGATACAACAGGGGAGAGAGCCATCGCAGGCAGTTACAACAGCACCATTGTGCCTACATGCACGACACTTGGTCTGGAAAAGAAAGCTGACTCTTCATGACTTTTGCAAGATTAGTCACCCTGGACGCACTACCTAAGTGTGACCAGTCCATGTGGTGGCCTCTGCCAGATCTTTCTCCCAGAGCTATTCTCTTGCAAACCAAGCATAGCTCAAATCTGATGGCGCGATCAGCTAACTTCCTCCCAAACTCACGATCAGACTCCATTTCATACCAAAAGGCATGTCACGGGGACAGGGACAGGCCAGAATATTCTCAGCTTATTATTAGTACAGCTCCTTAGCACCTTCACAGGAGACCAGGAAAGAGAGAAGAAAAGAGTTGGCTGGGATCCAGCTATTCCCGTCCTTGTTAGGAGTCCTGAAGGCTCAGGAGGAAATGGAAACTTTAGGTTAAAAGACGACTCGAGGGAATAACACGTTTAACAGATGATGAAAGGAGGGGTTTGTATGATTCCTGGCAGACTTGCGCTCTGGTGATTAATTTCATTACATCTCTAGCCCTGCAACCGGCAACCTTGTCTCCTATTAACACAGAGGAGCAAACCCTTGCTGCTGGATTTTTCCAAAGAATGGTCTCTGCCTGCCTGCCCGGCACCTCACCAGCGCGTTCTCTTCTTAATGCCCTCATGCGGGCACGGGCACACGAAATCTCGCCGTTAAAACGGGGATCACCATTTCTCACGCACCTTTTCCCGGACCTCATTCCCCCAAGCTCCTTGAGACTTTTTCCCTTG
The DNA here is from genome assembly GCF_026419965.1 of Kogia breviceps. Taxonomy (NCBI): domain Eukaryota; kingdom Metazoa; phylum Chordata; class Mammalia; order Artiodactyla; family Physeteridae; genus Kogia; species Kogia breviceps. The sequence goes on along the minus strand of NC_081328.1, from coordinate 6,575,640 downwards.
GTGCCGGTGACACTAACCATTCGGTCCTCTCTCTGCCTGAGAGCTGGACCTGTTCCCTCAAATCCCATCCAGGCTCACATCAAGGATTCCATCACTGCCACGTCTCGTCAGTTACCATTTGGGGGTAGATTTCCTTTCTCCACCCTCTGGAACCAACTGACCTTGACCTTCCTCTGGGTACCACTCTTGTTCCTTCCTCAGTCTCTGTGGTTAGGAATACCCCCACCTCTCAACTACGCCATCCCAGGCTCCACTGGAAAGCTACCCAGTGATTTTCCTTTTTTCTCTTGGAGTTACTGAGAGTTTCTAGAATCTTTCTGAAGAGGTGACTAAGCTAGAAAATGACGCCGACACAGAGGAAAGTAAAGCCAAGAGATGGAGAGTTTTGGTGAGACTGCCTTCACCTCTTCTACTAGTTATTTACTGCTGCGTACCAAATTAGCCCAAAGCTCAGGGTCTTCAAACAACAAATGTGTGGTCTCAGTTTCTGCAGGGCAGGGATCTGGGTACAGTTTACCCAGACTTTGAGCCTTACCCAGGGTTTCTCACAAGGCTGCAACCCCGGGCTGTGGTCATCTCAAGGTTCAGCTGGCAGAGAATCCCCTTCCAAGTTCATTCATGTGGGTGGTGTTTGCAGACCTGGGGTCCTTGCTGGCTGTCTAGGTTTTAGTTCCTTGCCACATGCAGAGATCCTTTAGTTCCTGACTTCCATCATGACTCCTGTTACGAGGTTTGGCAACTGGATGATAGGTTTCATCTTATAAGTTGGGCTCTCAGTTTTTGAACCGTTTTTCTCCTCTGCTCTCATTCATGACCAGGCTGTACAGATGGCTCAAGGGACCCCACCATATGAGTGCCTTTTTCGAAATTTTTTAAGGAGCCTGGGACTAGCAGGGATTGGTAGAATCTTTGAGCAGTACCCTCTACATACCCAAATGTGTCCCTCCCCACACCCATGAAGCACATACATGAGGTAGACCAGATGCACCCAGGAGCTCTGAACTGTGTGCCAATATGGTTATCCCAGGACCCTATGAAGATTCCAGAAGAGCCTGGTGAGCAGATCGCTCCTGCTGGCTGACCTGGAATTTCTCTGGTGGGACTCTGTAAGACTAGAATAGCCTTGGCATGCTGATTTGGGGTGACTCAAGTTGTTTCTATAGACGGGGCCCACACATCCTAAGGGCAATGGTGCCGCCACCCCACTTTGGCCACCTACTCCCATGGTCACCCCCTTGACCTGGTATTTTAAGTCAGTGCTTCTCAAGCCTGGACGAACACGAGAATCACCCAGGGTGCCTGGGATCCACCCCACACAGATTAATTCAGAATCTCAATCAAAGTCAAAATACCCAGGCTCTGGTGTTTTGTTTTTAAGTCCTCGAGATAATCCTGACGTTGAGAAGACCCACTTTAAATAATGGCCACAAATCTCAAACTGGCGCTCAACTCTTGCTGCTCTGCCCTAAAGGTAAATTCATTGAGTGAACAATCCAGATGTCTCCTGGACACAGAAGCAATTCTGTCTTCTTAAGCTTCTCACTGCAGAAGTGCTATGGAGTCTTGCTACTCAAAGTGGGATCCAAAGCCGGGAGCATCACCACCACCTGGGAGCCTGTTAGAAATGCAGAATCTGCATTTTAACAAATCCCCGGGTGACTGATTTGCACGTTGGTGTTTGAGAAGCAGAGTTCAAGCCATCTAGCAACCCTACCACGGTTAGGCGATGATTTGGTTTCCATCTTCAAAACAACTATTTCACTCTTTCTCATGAAAGACGAGAGCAATCTGACAGCAATCAGACCCATGTTCTTAGCCTGCCCTCCCATTACAGTGGCTAAAAGGCCCTCCTCCTATCAAAGGCAACCTACCGGCTTTCTACCTGTCAGCATATAACACCTGGCTTTAAAAAAAAAAAAAAAAAAAAGGGCTTCCCTGGTGGCGCAGTGGTTGAGAATCCGCCTGCCGATGCAGGAGACACGGGTTCGTGCCCCGGTCCGGGAAGATCCCACAATGCCGCGGGGCGGCTGGGCCCGTGAGCCGTGGCCGCTGCGCCTGCGCGTCCGGAGCCTGTGCTCCGCAACGGGAGAGGCCACAGCAGTGAGAGGCCCGCATACCGCAAAAAAATAAAAAAAAAAAAAAGAGAGAGAGAGAGGATAAACAACAAGGTCCTATTGCATAGCACAGGAAACTATATTCAATATCCTGTGATAAACCATAATGGAAAAGAATGTATATATATATATATATATAGCCGAACCACTTTGCTGTACAGCAGAAATGAACACATTGTAAATCAACTATACTTTAAAATAAATTTTAAAATACATAAAATTTTTTAAAAACAGAGAGAAAGCTACCCTTTGACCCCAGGCCTCCAGGCCCTGCCTATTCCTCTGATTCTCATAACAGCAAATATTTTCACCAAAAGACTTACTCATAGTCATGTCCCCTACTTTCTGACCTCTAATGCTCTCCAGCCCAACTCCACTGAGCCTGATCTCCAGGATCACCAATGACCTTCATGCTGTTACCAAAGCCAAGGACACCTTGGACTCTTCTACAGTCCTTGGCCAGGCAGCAGCATTCAACGTCCCCTCCTTCCGGAAACGGTGACTTCTCATGGCTTCCATGGCGTCTCACGTTTTCTCAGGTAGTTGCCTGTCTGGACCTTCCCCTAAGCTCAATCTTCAATGTTTCAGCGATCTCCTGCCCCTACCCTTCTTTCCTATCTGCTCATTCTCTTTATTGGCCCGACCCTTCCTGTCCCCTAGCTTTACACACCCTCTATTTCCTGATGACCCTAAATGCACTTCTCTAGCCCTGACCTTTCCCCATGTCCACCTGGCTACTTGCCAGCACTACACCAATGCTCAGGAGGAATCTCTAACAGATCCAAAATAGAGCCCATCTTCCTCACTTCAAAAAAAAAAAAAGCAAAACCAAGCCTGTTCTCCATGCCTCATTTTAGCAAATGTCACCATGATCCATCCTGTTGCTTAAGCCCCAAATCTAAGATCATCAGCTTCTCCACCTTCCCAATCCAGTCCCTCTCAGCTCCTGTCAGTCTGCCTCCAAAGCTCACCCAGAATCCACCCACGTTTCTCCATTTCCACTGCTGCCACCCTGTTCCCAAGGCACCACCACCACTCCCTCTATCGTTATCATGGTCTTCGGATTGGTCTACGACTTCCCCTCTTCACCCCCTACGATCCATTCTCAACATGGCAGCCAGAGCAAACTTGCAAAAACATTAATCACCTTCTAATTAAAAGCATCCAAAGGCTTTGCACTCCTCTTTGAAAAAAGGAATCCAAACTATTTAGCCTTAATTCACACAGCAATAAAGTCTGCCTTCTATTTACCTGATCCTCCTTCATTTTATACCACTTCCCTTCCAGCCACACCAACCTTCTTGCTCTGTGCCATGCAACGCAGTGTGGACCACAGCGTAGCTTGCTTTTTTATAAAGTTAGATTTAAATTCATGACAACTAAAATGTGAAATTCGGCTCCTAAGTCTTAACCAGGCACCTTTCAAGTGCTGAGTTGTCACACGGGGCTGCTGGCCACGTGACAAGTGCAGATATAGAACATTTCCATCACTACAGAAAAGCCCGGACACTGCTGTTTGAGCTGTTCCTTGGATGGGGAAAGTTTGGTCCTGCCTTATGACTTTGGCATTCACTGTTACCTCTGCGTGAAGTGTCCCTCCCCCAACAAATTCATTCCCCCGGCTGGATCCAGACATCAGCTTCGATGGGAGGTTCCCCCACAAGCACGGATCTAAAGAAGCCACCGTGGGGCTTCCCTGGTGGCGCAGTGGTTGAGAATCCGCCTGCCGATGCAGGGGACGCGGGTTCGTGCCCCGGTCCGGGAAGATCCCACGTGCCGCGGGGCGGCTGGGCCCGTGAGTCACGGCCACTGCGCCTGCGCGTCCGGAGCCTGCGCTCCGCGACGGGAGAGGCCAAAAAAAAAAAAAAAAAAAAAAAAAACATAAAGAAGCCACCGTTTAGTTACTCCCAAGCACACATGAACCAATTTAATTCTGCACAGCATTTACCACTGTGTCTAATGCTCTTCTTGTCTATTTGGGTTTTTCTGCTTATTGCTCAACTCCACACGCCTCCTCTCAGCCCAAAGCAAACTTCCAAGATCAGGGACCTTGTCCGTCCTGCTCACAGCATTCCAGCTCCCGACACACCTGCCCAGTTAGTATTAAGTGATTGATAGGCCCATGCCGTTCATATTTCCTTTTACATCACCTCTCGTTCACCTTCGCTGCCACCACCCGGCCTGGGCCTTCATCCAGGCCACCCCGACGCACTACAAACAGAAGGCTGCCTCTGCCCCGCCTCCAGCCCGCAAACACTCGCAGGTGAATCTCGTTAGCGCTCCTGTCACACCGATTCCCTGTCCCTGTCCATTCTGGCTCCGAACGGCCTCCGCGTCCCCAAAGGCGGCATGCTCGTTCCTACCTCAGCACTGCTGTCAAGTCTCTCCCTCTGCTTGGAACACCCTCCCCGTTTCTCGGTGAGACGGCACCTTCTCCTGTCTCCCAGGTGTGGCCCAGGTGGGGGATGCTCTGCAGACGCCGGCCCCTCCTCCAGCACTTCCTGGCTGCAGCCCGGCTTTGGCACGCACACGCGCACAGAGGACAAGACGTTCCACCCTCCGCGTAGACGCACGCAGACCATCCCCAAGATGACTCCTAAGAGCAATGCTTCTCAAGCTTTACGGAGGAAGAGAGTCACCTGGAGAGTTCATAAAGGGCACACAGGTCAAGGCTTATGGGAGCAGGATAAGATCGGGGCCTCTGTCCTTTTCCCACATTCCCTGGGCGACTCAGAGACCCACCAAAATATAAGCTGCACTGCTTTTTAAAAAAAAATTTATTTTATTGAGGTATAGTTGATTTACAGTGTTGTGTTAATTTCCGCCATACAGCAAAGTGATTCAATTATACATATATAAACATCCTGTTTCCTATTCTTTTCCATGATGGTTTATCACGGGATATTGAATATAGTTCCCTGTGCTACACAGTAGGACCTTGTTGTTTATCCGTTCTATATGTAATAGTTTGCATCTGCTAATCCCAACCTCCCCATTCTTCCCTCCCCCACCTCCCTCTCCCTTGGCAACCACAAGTCTGTTCTCTACATCTATGCATCTGTTGCCATTTCATAGGTAGGTTCATTTGTGTCCTATTTTAGATTCCACATATAAATGATATCATATGGTATTTGTCTTTGTCTGACTTACTTCACTTAGTATGATAATCTCTAGGTCCATCCATGTTGCTGCAAATGGCATCATTTGATTATTTTTTATGGCTGACTAGTATTCCATTGTATATATGTGCCACATCTTCTTTATCCATTCATCTGTCGATGGGCATTTCGGTTTCCATGTCTTGGCTACTGTAAATAGTGAGCTGCACCGATTTACAACATTAGATCTTCAACAGGAGTGGTTCAAGCCTTGTCCATTTCCACCAATCGGGAACACTTGGGAAGGGCCCGACTTGGTTAATGACCTTCTCTGACACAAACTTGCTCTCCTTCAAGTATTGAAAGCTACCCCTGGGGCAGGCTGAAAAATGCCCCCCCCAAAATGGAGCCACATCTTAATCCCTGGAACCTACAAATGTCACCTTATATGGCAAAAAGGGACTTGACAGGTGTAATTAAACTAAGGATTTGGGGACGAGAAGGTTTTGCTGGATTATCTGCATGGGCCCTAACTATAATCACAAGGGTCCTTATAAGAAGGAGACAAGGTCAAAGAGGGAAGAAAAGCCAATGGGAAGCCAGGAATGGGGAGAAAAGGTAACAGGATGTGCAGCCATGAGCCACGGAAGGAGCTTTTACAAGATCCAAAAGGAAAGAAATGGATTCCCCCCAGAAGAAGCCAGCCCTGGGACACTGACTTTAACCTCGTGACTCATCTCAGACTTCAGACCTTCAGATCTATGGAAGAGGATGCGTTCTTCTAAGTCACTATGTTTGTGGTGATAGGAAACTAATACACTGCCTTTTTCTGTAAGCATCCTGATTTTCTACTTAACTCATTACTGAAAGATACAAGAAGCTCCGTTCAGACAGGGCTGGCTTGCTTCCTTCATCTCTGTGCCCTCAAGGCCCAGCTCAGGGTCTGCCACACATATCCTCAAGAAAGGCCGATATTCCAAGTTGGAATTTGGGACCTTCCCCGATGCACCTGGTAGCCTAACCCCGTTGGTGTTTCCAATAAGGGAAATACATGAAGTTCAGAAATAGGTCACCAAGCTTGAACGTCCTGGGGAAGAACTACTGTTGTATTCTGACTCGAGGAAACCCAGGCAGATATGTTCTTCTTCTTAGACTCTTATTCTCATCCTGAAAAGTGTGTGGCGTAGAGCTGTGCTGTCCAATATGGTAGCCACTAGGCACATATGATGATTTAAATATAAATAAAAAGTAAAATGAAGACCCAGCCTCTCAGTGGCACCAGCCACAACTCAAGCGCTCACCAGCTACATGTCAGTGGCTACGGTATTGGATGGCGCAAACAGAGACCATCTCCACCATCGCAGAAAGCTCTACTGGACTATGCTGTCTGACAGCATCTCTCCAAACATGCTTGGCTCCGGCTCCAGACCCCAAACTGGAAAACCTAAGGGGGGAGAGAAATGCAGCCAACACACACCATCCTACCCTGGAATTCATTCTTGAGCGTGTGTCCTAAGACGCACAGCTTGGAGTGGTGTCCAGAGATTTTTGTCCAAGTCTGATTTTTTGTTGAAAAGACTCTATCATTGGAAAGTGAGAAGGAGAAGTAGCAGCTGAGGAAACTGCAAACAAGAGATCGGACCCATGCAGGGGTGAGGTGGGGAGGATGGAGATTAGAGAGGGAAGAAGCAGGGGAGAGTAAGGGGAGTAGCACGTAGGAAATGGACTCTAGTGATGGGATCAAGAGCAGAAAATTCCAATGTTGAAAAGGAGGCCTCCCTGGGGACCTGAAAGCACGTAAAGGAACCGCCAGCCTGCAGAGAGGCTGGACCACTGCTCAGAGAAGGGTCTGCAGGACAGACCTTCATCTGCCGTGGTTACCCTGGTATCCACTCACGGTCCCCATAGGGCAGCAATAGTGTGGGGAGAGAGATGGGGAGAAGAAATCAACTGAATATGCGAAAGCACAGAACTTTTCCCTACAGAACATTAAAAACTGGGAAGTGGGGGGCTTCCCTGGCGGCGCAGTGGCTAAGAATCCACCTGCCGATGCAGGGGACACGGGTTCAAGCACTGGTCTGGGAAGATCCCGCGTGCCGCGGAGCAACGAAGCCCATGTGCCACAACTACTGAGCCTGTGCTCTAGAGCCCGCGTGCCACAACTACTGAGCCCGTGTGCCACAACTACTGAGCCCGCGCTCTAGAGCCCGCGAGCCACAACTACTGAACCCACGAGCCACAACTACTGAACCCGTAGGCCTAGAGCCCGTGCTCGGCAACAAGAGAAGCCCCCGCAGTGAGGAGCCCGCACACCACAACGAAGAGCAGCCCCCGCTCGCCGCAACTAGAGAAAGCCCGTGCGCAGCAACGAAGACCCAACTCAGCCAAAAATAAATAAATAAATTTATATATTTTTTTAAAAACTGGAAAGTGCACAGTGCTGCCGAGGCTGTGGGTAAATGGGCACTCGTAGATGTAGCTGGTGGAAGGGTAAATAGATCTGCCTCGCTGGAGGCTGTCTGGCACTTTCTATCACATTTACAAACACACTCTTTGCTCCAGGCTTTCAACTTCAAGAACTGATCCTTCCCTGACACTCCCCCGTGTGCCGAATGATGGACACAGAGGGTATCCACAGCAGGTAAAGGTAACAGGTAAAAGATGAGAAGCGACCTCTATGCCCATCCGTGAAATGAGTCAGGAAGGTATTAAAAAAACAAAGACACTCCTTCTGTTGACTAAACTCCATGACATATTGTTACAGGGTTTAAAAAACAGCAGCAGCAGCAAGGTGAAGAAGAAAAAGGAAGCCAGCACAAGTGTGAAGGGAAATAAATGCACACGTATATTCATAAATATCTGTACCATTTCCTCTATACCCACAAGAAACTGGTCACTTGCTCACCTCTGGGGAAGGGGATTGAGAGGCAGAGGACAAAGGGTAGGAGGCAGGCCAACATTCACTCTATATTTTTTAGTGCCTAATAAATGTCAGAATTCATCTATATATGACCTATTCAGTAAGAGTAAAATTAACAAAGATACCCTTCTGGATATGTACACTCAACAAAGAGTTTAAAACTTACTCCGTGAACACCCTTCTGCATGGATGCCACAGCCTCAATGGGAAGACAGCAGCTGCCAGGGGAGTGGGCCCAGGGGACCAGCTGCACAGCAGCCTTGAGTCCCCGGGTGCCATGGGCGCCTCTGTCCCCTCGCCCTGTAGCAGGTGTCACCTCCCCTGGGGTCCCGGGCCTCCGAGGAGGAGCTCCCAAAGCCCTGGCCCTCAGCAAACCCCGGCTGTGTTCCAGCCTTGGAAGTGATCAGGAATAGCCTTGCTCCTGCCTACATCCCAGCTTCTGGGTCCATTTCCGACCGGGGTGCCACCCCACCGCAGGGCGCCCACTGCCAGGGAAATGATACCCCGCCAGCCTCTCACACTAGGGGAGCAAACGCAAGCGAGTTCCACGGCTGCGTCTGATAATCACTATGGACACCAGCCTGAATCAGGTCTGTGTCCAATTAGCCACGCCTGCAACACCACCATAGCAACTTAGGTAATATTATTGTTCCACGAAGAGAAAATGAAACACACACACACACACTCACACACACACTCACACACACTCACACACACACTCACACACACACTCACACACACACACACACACACACACGATGTGCTGTCCAACAGCTTCCAAAGCCACAGACGTAACACTTCTCCACGCCCTGCAACTTGTGCCTCTCACTTGGCCGTGACGATGCAGCTTCTCTGATGGGAAGTCACAGGCTCAGGCAATTACCTCTTCACACCCTCCACGCTGTGTGCCCTTCACAGGGCTGCACTCCTCCCTCTGCTGCCCACGGCAGGCTGGCTGGTTTCTCCAGGCCAGACCCAAGCTGGGCACTGGAGCTTTGGTGGCTGCAGGCATGAACCAACCACACACTAATCTTCAGACACAAATGTGGAAAGCATTAACCCAAGTGGAAAGACATAAATCAGGAGGGGAGCTTATGGCACAGAGGAAAACAGCTCTGCTCGGAGAGCCCAGGCCGTTGCACAAGAGCAGAGTGAGTCACCCGCCAGCAGAGGGAGGACTGGGGAGGGGGGAGGGAGGAGGGGGAGGAGGAGGGAGGAGGAGGGAGGAGGAGGAGGGAGGAAGGAGGAAGGGGAGGGGGAGGGGAGGGGAGGGGGAAAGGAGGAGGGGGAGGAGGGGGAGGGGGAGGGAGGAGGGGGAGGGGGAGGGAGGGGGGAGGGTGAGGGAGGGTGAGGGAGGGGGAGGGAGGAGGGGGGGAGGGGGAGGGAGGGGGAGGGAGGGGGAGGGAGGGGGAGGGAGGGGGAGGGAGGGGGAGGGAGGGGGAGGGAGGGGGAGGGAGGGGGAGGGAGGGGGAGGGAGGGGGAGGGGGAGGGGGAGGGAAGGGAGGGGGAGGGAAGGGAGGGGGAGGGAGGGGGAGGGAGAGGGAGGGGGAGGGAGGGAAGCCCCAGTGGGACTGGTGAGTGGATGGGGGGGGCGGGAGCAGTGCAAAAACACAGCTGTAGGTTCATCACCAACCACACTTCATCAGCAGCCTAGGGAGAGAGGGGCAAAATGTCACCTCCCCTCCCCAACTCAGGAAGTGTTTCAAAATGTGCCCTCTCCAGAGAAGACAGCAGGAAGGAGTCTTCCTAACAGTCAACGAGTCACCCTTTACAGCCTGCAGCTGTGTCCCCGGGAAGCAAATCCCAGGCCCTCTTGAAAGAAGGTCTGCCTTATCCTTCTTTGCTCCTCCCCGGCCGTGCGCCACGCTGTTTCGGGGTCCTCAAGTGTAGGTGCCCGACGTGGGCGCACAGCGCTTGTCCTACCTGCTTGCCCGTCGCTACCGTTTCATGCGTTTTCTTCCTTTCCTCCTTCCAAACACCCCATTCTCCACACAAGCTGCTGGGGACGAGACAAAACTATCAGCTTCCCCATCCCTGCTCCCTGGGGAGAACCTCCCAGCTTCCAGTGAGACACTGTCTCACCCACCAACTCCTCTGCCAAGACTGATTCCCAACCTTCAAGTTCTAAGCACCTGCTCCGAGCCACGCCCTGCTGTCCCTGGGTGTGGCAGTGGGGAGGCTGGAGAGTAAAAGCACCAGCAGGTCTGAGCCCTGGGGGCTCTAGAAATTACCATGGCAATGCCCTAGCTCTCAGCAGGACCCTCCCGGTCTCCAGGTCATCTTCATCTTGCTCTGATGAAATAAGAGGGTGCATTTAGAGATCAATGGGGTGGGTCCCTTAGACGCTGACAACGCTATGTAATGTAGTGGAACTTACACCCCTGTGAGTACAGACACACAACAGCCTGAGAGTGGGGTCAGTGACGCAGTGTTGTTGGAAGGTGACAAGTGACAGAGAAAAAGAGCAGCGCAGTATAAAGGGGTGGGAATGACAAGGTGAGCAAGAGAGTCGAAAGAGATGAAAGAGCGGGTTAGTTTCTGGTGGCTCTGTACCAAGTTATCACAAACTACGAAGCTTAAAGTCACAACACAAATGTATTGTCTTCCAGTTCTGGAGTCCGAAGTCTAAAAAGGGGTCTCCCTGGGCTACGGTCAAGGTATTAGCAGGGCTGGTTCCTTCGAGAGGCCCTGGAAGAGAATCCGCTTCCCTGCCTCGTTTAGCTCCTGGAGGCCGCCCACAAGTCCCGGCTCGCGGCCCCCTCCTCACATCCTCAACCTCTCGCTTTTGCTGTCACACCTACTCCTGACCTGACCCTCCTGCCTCCCTCTCAGAAGGACTCTCTGTCCTTACACTGGACCCACCTGAATAATCCAAAATCACCTCCTCTTCTCAAGAGCCTTAATTTAATCACACCTGCAAACTCCCGTTTGCCTCGCAAGGTAACACCCACAGGCTGTGTGGATTAGGGCAGGGACATCTCTGGGGGACCATTACTCAGCCCACTGCAGAGATCAGCCACGTGCGCAGGCCCTAAGGAGGAAGCACATGCCTGGAACACCCGCAGGAACGCCAGAGAGGCCGGTGTGCAGTAGAGGGGCGCGTGAGGTGCAGGGCAGGAGAGGCCCCCAAGGTCAGGGAGGTCACGGGCCCGACCCTGTAGCACCTTGTCAGCTGCCGTGAGGGCTTCTTCGGCTTTTACCCTGCCATCACGGGGGCCCATCGGGATGTTCTGAGGACGAGCGTGATACGATCGGCCTTATTATTTGACGAGAACAGGCTGGGGTCTGGCAGAGCAGTCTGGAGGCCGCTGCACTAGTGCAAGGGCACAAGGCTGGTGGGGTGGCTGTGGCTCGGAGCAAGATGACAGCGATGGGGGTGGGGAGGAGTGGTCGGATTTTTTAAGAAAATCAGTTTGGAAGGAGGAGCCCACATGTTTACCTGACAAACTGAACGTGGGACGCGAGAGAAAAGGCGGGGGGTGGGGGGCGTCAAGGTTTTTGGCCACACAGCAGCTGGAGGGACGGACTCTTCCCATTTACTGAGCAGGACAGGCTGCGGGTGGCGTGATGCTTGGCCAGGTTGAACAGCGATGCCAGCTGGATGTGGGTCAGGAGGTCAAGGGCAAAACTTAAGCAAAGACTGGAAATGGACTTGCCGACCACAGCCGAAGGCTCTCCCCGTGGCGGGCCTGGGGGCGGCGGCGGGGCTGCCAGGGGTCTGGGCTGGGTCCAGCCACCAGGTTGAGAAGTGGCGTCTGGACTGGACTCCGAGAGTCATGGGATGCACCCGGCCCCCACGGCGGCCCGGGGTGTGGAGCCAGCCGGGATGGCCCGGATTAATTCTGTGGGTCGGGCACCAGTTGCAAGACAAGAAGGCACAGGCTGAGTCAACAGGGATTGCGTCTCAGCCCTGGTTTGCTCAACCCGGCATTTTTCTACTTCTCACAGCCCAGAGGGTGGGAATCCCAGGTGCGGGGAAGGTCGGGGGAACGGGGCAGGGTTCAGGAATGGGGTCAGACGCCAGCCTCCAGGCTCCTTGGCTGTGGACAGCTCACCTCACTACCCAGTCGGTCTCCGCCTGGCCCTCTGAGGGTCCTCACTGTCCTGCCCGTGAGTCCTGGAAAGCGTTCCTGTGTCCAAGCTGCTGCATGGTATCAGCGTGGTCCTACCTGAGGGGCCCAGTAAATCAGAAGGACAAAGCAGGTCAAGGGCGGGAGGCCAGACTCTGGGGTACCTCCCAGGGGACAACGTGCTGGAACATCTATTGCAAGCTGGCTTCCCACGGCCCAACGGCACAAGCCAAGCCCTTTTCGGGCACTTTCATCCATCCATCCATTCATTCATTCGACAAATATTTAGTGAGGACCTGCCCAGGGTCAGGCACTGTTTCTAGACCTTTGGGGCATGGCAGTGATCAGATAAAAGGGGAAAAGAACCCCTGCGTTTGTGGAGCATTGCTTCCAGCATGGGGGTAAGGGGAGCACACAATAAAAACAATAAATAAGTAGACTATAAAGAGTATGAGAAGGTGATGGAGGAAAAAAAAAATAGAACAAGGGGAACCAGGAGGTCAGGGTAGACTGGGCGGGTGGGCAGCAACTTTAAATAGTTCGAAATGTTACAACTGCTTCCAAGTCACAGTGGACGAGCTTTCTCGCTCCTCAGCCCCTTCCTTCCCTCCCTCCCTCCCTTCAGCAGTCACTGAGTGCTCCCCGCTCTCATGAAGACGTTTTATTTTACAGTTTATTACACATTTTATTCAAGGAGACAGAAGTTAAGACAGCAAGTAATTCCAGAAGGGTGACAAAGGAGCAGAAACTCACGATCTCGCGGCATTCCTGCAAGCACGCCCAGCGCAATGGGGGACCCTCCCAAGAGTATCTGATTCTTGGTCCAAGTCCCCAGCCCACTTCCTCCCTCCTACTTCATGTCCCCATCACCACCATGACCTGGATTAGTAGAAACCACAACTCAGTGGTCTCTCTGGAAGCTGCCCACAGACTGTCCTTACCCCTGGCCGGGTCACCATCCCAAACCCGACCCCCCCCCCGTGGGCCCTGCCGGCCCTGCCCTCCCCTCCGCTTTCAGCACCTCTGTCGGGCAGGTTCTGATTCCTCTCGCCCGGCTGCGTTCACTCCCAGGGCCACGGCGGGCGGTCCGGGAGCAGGGGATGACAGGGGAGGATGTCACACTTGGGCTGTCTGGGGACAAAAGGCGTTTGGCAGCTCACGCCTCTGACCACAACGTGCGACTCTCTTATCAGCGGCGCTAACCACTGGGGAACAAGCGAGCTGGGCACAGAGGCTTTTCCTGTTTGGAGGAAAGTCAAGGCTGGCCTCTGATGCACGTCCCTGACCGTCTTTTGGCCTCTGGACCCTCCCTCTCCTCCCACTCTGCATCCAGCTGTGAGCCAGCTGGACCAGTGCTGGCCCCGGGCCCGGGGGGACGACACAGCCACCAGAAGCTGGCCCAGCCACTGTCTCGTTTCCCCCTGCCTTGCCATAAACCCTCCAGTCTTATTTCCCCCTAAAACTGTGGGGCACTCGGGAAGATGGGGCACCATCACTTTTCCCTCCTGCCGTGTTACTGAGTCTCCCCTCAATGGTTCCGCTAGACCACAACCGTGACAGTCGGCAGAGATGCTCTGAGCCCTCCCCACCTCACAGCTGCACGGAGCTTCGGGGGCTCCACGGCCCTCTGTGGGAGGCCGGTATGGAATCGGTATGGCAACCGGTGGGTCAGATCACGGGCTCTGGAGAGAGATGGTCTGGGTACAAACCCTGTTGCTGACTGGGTGACCCTGAAGAAATGATTTCACTTCCCAGTGACTCAGTTTCCCCATAGGTAAAATGGGCCTGGTAGTACTCATAGGTTTGTTGCAAGGATGAAATGAGTGAGTACATAAAGATACAGCATCTAGAACGGCGCCTGAAAAAATAGCAAGTGCTACAGAAATGCTGTCTAGTATTATTAAGTATTTTTGATTGGACAGATCTGTTTTAAAATAAACTAACCACGGGACGTCCCTGGTGGTCCAGTGGTTAAGACTCCACACTTCCACTACAGGGGGCTCGGGTTTGATCCCTGGTCAGGGACCAAACAAATACATTAATTTTAAATTAATTAATTAAAAAACAGCCTATCCACCTGTGTGGCCACAGGCCCGTTCATTAGTTGAGAAAATAAAGTATAGGTACGGGGAGAGTATTGACGATCTAACCGCGTACCACTGAGACTGCTTGCTTATTCCTCCCCAGCCTCTCCCAGCCTTCTCCAACCCCATCAAAGTCTCAGAAGGTCAGGGGATTCCGGGGTGCCTCTAGCACCCCGGCAAGGAACTCAGCAACCTTCCCACCCAGGGCACAACACAGACATCTCAGAATCCACAGAGACCCATCGTCTTAGGGGAGGACTTGGGAGGCAGTGGACCCAGGGCTGCCTGGAGCTCTGTGGGCCCCCGACACAAAGCCCCCAAAGCACGTGGCACGGCGTGCCACGCTAACAGCCACACAACATCCACCCTCCACCAGCACCATCAAAGCCCCATGCTCCAAATGCCATCAGCGCCATGGCCCTTGCAGGTGGCAAGACGGAGGGAGAAGAACACCAGGGAACCCCACTTAATGATGAGCCACGCGACCCAAACCCCAAGAGCGGGCTTTCCCATCTGTGAACTGTGGTGGTCTGGCTCTCCCAGACCCACCCTGCCAAGGACAGCGCTTCGCAAACAGTACACCCTCAGAAACGGCAGGCCGCCGTGTTTGCCTGCATCCTGCCCGGCCACTGAAGACTGGCAAGTAGTGCCTTCTCCTTGGAGAGGCAGCCAGTGCCTAAGCCAGCATCTCTGAGAAACCCTCACGTGTTGAGATAGGGACCCAGACATCCTTCACTGGAGGCATCGTCCCAAACCCTTGGGTTGATGTGTGTGGCGGGTTTGCTTCACAGCCGTGCGGGGGAGAGCGAAAGCCCCAGCTCCAAGTGGAAAGCCCTGGCTCCCCACCACGTCTCCACTGCAGAAACCAGTTACGGATTGGCACCAGCCTCGCTTTTCCTCACCCAGTAAACCCCAAACACGACCTGACACGCTGCAGAATTAACTGAAATACGTGTAAAGGTGCAGGCTGAGATCTGTATCTTTTCACGGTTAAATGGGGGACTCGATATTTAAACATATTTTACTATCGCTTTACCTGAATATCTTTAGATGGGGCTACGCACGCCAGGTTACCACAGCCTCAACGCTCATGAGTCACCTGTCGGACCCCGGAAAGCACTGAAAACTGTTTTGAGCAGGGGTCCTGGGGTTCCTGCACGCAACCGAATTCCCTGGAAAGCATGTTCAACACAGATATCGGGGCCCCACCCCTGCTCTTTGACTGGGCAGGTCTCGGGGGTGATGCTGGTCCAGGGACCACAGGTTGAGAAGCCCGGCCTTAGAATCTGAAGACTAGGAAGTACACTAGGAATCACCCAACGCGATCGCAGAAGAGCCAGGGGACACTCCATGCCCCGCGCCTGGTTAACAGCTCCTGGTCCAGTCCTGCTGTTGGCCTGATGCGAGGCTGTTCCGGCTCCCACCTCAGACACAGGCGGGGCTCAGGGGGAGGCGCGGCCCGGGCTGCTTCCTGTGCCTTGGGGGCGGCAGAGAGAGACCACGGGGTCCCCGGGCTGCTGCCTTCAATGCCCAGCCCGCTGGATGATCCTTTCCCTGGTCCCAGCTCCTCCCTTCCAGGAAGAGGCAGGCCTGGCACAGGAGGTCTCGAGGCTGGGAGGGTGGAGTCCTAGGCCCCAGGGAAGGGAAGTGGCACGGCAGGGCCCTGGGGCAGCTGATTCTAGGCCAAGCCCCTCCATCCTGAGCAGAGCCTGGAGACAGTGGGCTCTGAGGGGCGGGGAGCCGGGCAGGCGCACACACTGCACCCAGTGTCCCGGCCACACAATGCACAAGGGGCCGGTGGGGCAGGCGGCCAGGGCCCACTCATGCCGGTACCATCTCGAGCCCTTGCCAGGCCTCGGAGGGCCGGTGAAGAAGCTGGATTCTGTCCCGGGGCACAGTCGGGCTCTATTCTTATCTCAAGGGGGGAATGCGTGACTCTCCTTGCGGCGAACGGGGGGGGGCCCCCCCGGGGAGGTGGGAGAGGAAACAGGGCCATCACTGTGCCTGAGAGGGCTCCCCACTCGGTCCCCGGCTCCGACTGGCCCCTGGTGCCAGGGCCTCGCGCGAGCCGCCGACAAGGACAGGCCGGGCCGAAGGTGGACAAGGAGAAGCACAGCCCGGCACAGGCTGGCCCTCACCGACGGCAGGACTCAGAAACCTGCACACACGGGTCCTAAGCGAGAGCCAACAGGACGGGTCCGAGAGGGAAACACAGCCTCCTGGACACAGTTACTTACCAAATCCCAAAGGAAAGGGTCCAGATATCCTATGCACCCCCCACACAGGCACAAGTTCCTGCTGGCAGATATGGGTCCCTCTCTCACCTAGCCCAAAACAGCATGTGCAGGTGGCAACAGATCTCATTAAGGCCTCCCTTTAGTTTGACAGAAGGAAACACAATGATTCGGACACGCATTCATCCAACTTTCTAGGTGTCTGAGGGCCGAAAAACAACCCACTGAAGAGCCTGGGCTACTACCATGGACTCAAAGACTCAAACCACCCATAGCTTAAGTCTGCAAGTATAAAGGCGCCCCGTGGTGGATGAAGTGAAAGATGAGGGTGACAAGGGAGGTGCCAGGGGTCAGGGGGATGGAAGAGAAGTTACGTACACTGAAATAACTGAGGGATGATTAAAAATAAAGAAATGAATATTTAGCCATCACCCACTATGTGCTAAGTACGTAATTCTGTAAGGCAAGTATCAGCGTTCCCCCCCCCCTTTTTTTTTTTTTTGGCTGCGTTGGGTCTTCGTTGCTGCGCGCAGGCTTTCTCTAGTTGTGGTGAGCGGGGGCTACTCTTCGTTGAGGTGCGTGGGCTTCTCCCTGTGGTATCTTCTCTTATTGTGGAGCACGGGCTCTAGGTGCACGGGCTTCAGTGGCTGTGGCTCGAAGACTCTAAGGCACATGGGCTTCAGTAGTTGTGGCGCACGGGCTTAGCTGCTCTGAGGCATGTGGGATCTTCCCGGACCAGGGATCGAACCCGTGTCCCCTGCAGGGGTAGGCGGATTCTTAACCACTGTGCCACCAGGCAAGTCCCAGAGTTCCCATTTTAAAGATTAGAAAACAGAGTCACTGAGAAGTCAAGAGATTTTCCTTAAGCAGTTATGTACAGAGCCAAGATTCAGAGCTAGCTAGGCCTTCAAGTCCAGCCCTCTTTGCATTACAGCAGCCCACTTCCTGGGAGTGCTAGGGACGGACAGGAGTAAGACATGGAGGAGAGATTAGTGTTGCAGAGGGAGAAGGCGTCTCAGGCATAAGGGCGTTGGCAAAACGCACTGCCACCAATTTTCCTTCACACGTTTCTCCTTTAGGCCTGCAGATCCGAGTCTTGGCCAGTGAAGGGGGCGGCAGGCACTCTCCAGGGCTATAAATTGGTACCACCTTTCTGAAGAGCAACGCTAGCATGGGTCAAAATGTACAATACAGATGTAATTGCACAGCATGCTTCCTTCCAGGAGAGGATGCCTCACTAGGAATGTTGGCTTGAGCGATTTTAACAAAAGCCAAAAAAAAAAAAAAAAAAAAAAAAGGAAAAAGAAAAAAGCAACTTCAGTGTCCATCACTAGAGGATTATAAATAATAAACAGTTCATCCAAATGATGAACTAATAGTGAACACTAAAAATAATGCTTTAGATACATCTACTCATACAGAAAGATATTTAACATATATTAAGTTTAAAGAAAAAATGCCGCAGAGCAACTAAGCCCGTGCACCACAACTACTGAGCCCGCGTGCCGCAACTACAGAAGCCCGCGCGCCTAGGGCCAGTGCTCCGCAACAAGAGAAGCCACCGCAATGGGAAGCCCGCACACCGCAACGAAGAGTAGCCCCCGCTCGCCGCAACTAGAGAAAGCCCACTCAGCAACAGACCCAACGCAGCCAAAAATAAAAATAAAATTTTTTTAAAATGCCTTAAAAAAGAAAAGAAAAAAAGAAAAAAAAAAAAACAGGTTGCACAATTGCATATATAATATGATTAAAAGGGGGGAACAAGGGCTTCCCTGGTGGTGCAGTGGTTAAAAATCCGCCTGCCAATGAAGGGGACATGGGTCCGAGCCCTGGTCAGGGAAGATCCCACATGCCGCGGAGCAGCTAAGCCCGTGCGCCACAACGACTGAAGCCTGTGCACCTAGAGCCCATGCTGCGCAATAAGAGAAGGCACCGCAGGGAGAAGCCCACGCACCGCAACGAAGAGTAGCCCCCGCTCGCCGCAACTAGAGAAAGCCCGTGCTTAGCAACGAAGACGCAGAGGAGCCAAAAATAAATAAATAAATTTATTTTTAAAAGGGGGCGGGGAACAAGGAGATTGTTCTTCCTTTCCCAGTAGGATGAAGGACAGGGGTGAATGGTGACAGGGTGATGGGGGCGGGGGTGGGAGGGTCAGGGTGGTGGTGGGAGTGAAACCAGGGGGTGAGAGGTCAGCTGAGGGTGGGAGCCGTTAGAGAACTTAGACTAACTCCTGTTTGGCCTTCCTCTGGACCAGTCTTAAAGGACTAGGAAATATCCAGAAAATAGCGAACTAGTAAATCTTTTAGGAGCCCCTCCCCCCGCTTTACGTATTGATACTACTACCCCCCACTCCCCTCCCAGCCTGGTGTTCCACCTCAGTTCCCATCAGGGACGGAGCCAGAGGGACCTGGACAAGGTGGACGCGGTACGTAAGCTCCCGGGCTCTGCTCGCTGACGGTGCTGCCAGTCTGTGGCCTGGACTCAATGAGTGACACCCGCCTCTCCAACTCAGAGCAGTCCTCTCACACGCGGGGAACCCACAGCAGGCCCTGCAGTGACACTACCCGGGCTCCCCGGACACCGGCTCGCCAGTAGTGACCGACCCAGGGACTCAGGGAGGGCACAGTTAATCGGGCCTTTCCTGCAAAGGGGGAGCCGCTTCCCAGACAAAGGTACAAGCAGACCTCGGAGAGATGGTGGGTTCGGTTCCAGACCGCCGCAATAAAACGAGTCACAAGGTTTTCTTTTTCCTTTTTTGGTCTTCCAGTGTGAATGAAAGATGTTTACACTACAGTCTATGAAGTGTGCAACAGCATTATATCTAAAAAAAAAGTACATACCTTACTTTAAAGATGCTTTCTTGCTAACAAATGCTAGCCATCATCTGACAACGCAGGGTGGCCACAAACCTTCAATGGTTTAAAGAAAAAAACAAAAGGAAAAACGAGAAGGCAATACCCGAGGTGTGTCTGTATTTCCTTTCCCTTTCAACTCTCCAGTTCTCTTCCTTGGAGTTCTCAGGGAGAAAACCCAGGAACAATAAATGGGTGTGAGGGAGAAGAGGGAGAGAGAATCCACGTGCCCCCCCCCCACACATACATACACACACACACACACACACACACACACACACACACACACACACACACACTCAAGATCTCCTCTTGTTCCTGAAAAGTCCACAGAATTCGGGGAAGCTGCTCGCTGGTCAAAGAGCAGCCCTGTTTTGAGGGTCAGGACGAATCCCAGGGTGGAGCTCTGGGAAGAGGACGTGACCAGGACCAAAAGAGCCCACCTCCCACCCCAGTGACAGCAGAATGGCCAGAGCCAGCCAGTTCTGGGTTCAAACCCCAGCCCTGCCCCTTCCTAAGCTGGGTGATCTTCCTCAAGCGTGTTGGCCAGACACAGACCAGAGCCTGGGCGTCTAGACCCAGGTGAGTGCAGGCTCCTGACCAGCCTGGCAATCTTGGGCGGGTCGCCCCGTCCCCAGAACCCACCGTCCTCTGCGGGGAGACGGCTGCAAGCTGGCAGAGAGGTTGGTTAAGTTCCGGCCGGCACACTGCGTTGCTGGCTGTTGTCTTCAGTTTCGGTCAATTACCAACATTGCAAAACGGGGTGATTTCAAATTTCCAGCTGGGCACACGCTTCCTACGATTGGCTGTGGCTGCCGTTTCCGATGGCACATCATTCCTCGGCGCTCAGCGACCTACTGACATCTGAATCTGTCACCCCCGGCTCGAGATGACGCAACATTCCGTGACTGTGGGCACCTCTTTGCTCTGAACACTGGGCTTAACTCGGGGAGCCCTGGAAAGAAGGCAGCAGTGACCCCCGCCCTGTACAGAAGCCCCTTTCTGGATCCAGCTCTAGCTTACATCAGGGGGACTCGTGGTTTCCTGGGGTTGGTGGGGGGACTGCACAGCCTGCAGTTGGGGGTTGCTGGGGGGGCTGGTAGGGGGGCTTTTGCTACTGGCTCCGTGGTCTTGAGGAGACCTGGGCTTGAAGTACTACATGAAATACTCACTTTTTCTTTGTTCCAGAACCCTCATCATCAACAGCTCCACCCAGCTCCCCAGAAAGCATTTCAACTGTCAGCTCACAGAGGGACTGACTCCAGGCTGGAGGACATGCCGCTTACTTGAGAACTTTTATTTTAAAGACACTAACCTGACCCCAGGAAACACAGGACCCGGGCAGAGAAGTCCCCTAAGCCCAGAGCTCTGACCGGATTCCCTTCCAAGACCTGAGCCTCCACCTCCCTGGCCCCAAAACCCCCGAGACTGGGCAAGTTCCCACCAGGCTGAGCGGACCAGGGCAGAAAGCTCTGAGCAAATCCTGGAACCCCCGAGCCTCTCCCTAGAAACGGGGATGAAACACAAGAACCACACCAAGATCTGAGTGATTCCAGGACCACCTCCGGGGCCACATAAGCTCTCAACAGAGCACACACAAACACTGAGTCAGGGTTCTAAACATCTGGGGCTTAGCTAATCCTCGGCTCTGGGGCCTTCAGCTTGGGTGGACTCCCAGAAACAGCCGAGTCGGAGGGGGATCCGGGTCCAGTTTCCAGGGAGCTGGGCCAGGCCTGGGAGCCCTGCACCTGGCCCTGCCCCAAGCCAGGGCCCCGAGGCCCCACAGGCCATGCATGCATCCTCCTGGCCCACATCCGCAGTTCCGGGGCGGCTCCACCGCCCAGCCCACACGTGGAAGGCAGAGGCCTCAGCGCTCCAGGATTCCATTCTGTGGTGGAGGCTTCTAGAGGAAATAATTCCCTAATCCCCTGCCTAAATCAAGGCCAAGAAACAACTTGCGCAGAGTTCGCCAGACGACGGCTGCCCGGCTGTCCCTGCATTGACCTCCTGTAGCTAAGGAGGAATTGGGGGTGGGGTTGGGGGCGGGGCAGGACGTGGGGCCCCTCGTGCTCACGGACCCACACTTGATGCAGTCAGCTCTGATTTTCGGTCCACAGACCATGGAATTCCAGAGTAAGCCAAGGCCAAGTGCTTCCCCTGTTCACCCTAAACTGGTCCAGAAGACAAAACTCTGCGTTTCATGGCATATTTATTCAACTGCATTGTCTGTTGCCTATTTTCACTTGCAGTGAAAGTTTTCATCAAACTCTTGTTTAAAATTCCAACAAAGGCATCTTTTAATGTAAGTGATCCTACACTGATTTGATTTCTCCCTGTGGGTCAACAGACATACATGGGACATTTCCTTACCCGATGACTTAAATACATAAAATGGTTAAAAGATGCCTCGATGACAAAAGTGCCAAGATCATAAAACGGAGAGGGGACAGTCTTTGCAACAAACAGTGCTGGGACAAGACAGCCACATGCAAAAGAATGAAGCTGCCGCCTTTCTCTCACCATTTACAAAAATTAACTCAAAATAGATCTAAGTTCTAAATGTAAGAGCTACAACTATAAAACTCGTAGAAGAAAACACAGTGTAAATCTTCATGGCCTTGGGTTAGACAACAGTTTCTTACACAACAAAAGCACACGGGACAAAGGGAGAAAAAACAGACATCATCAAAATTAAAACTTTTTTGTGCTTCAAAGGACACTCTCAAAGAAAATGAAAAGACAACCCACAGAAAGGAAGAAAATTTTTGCAAATCGTCTCTCTGATAAAGGACTTTTATCTGGAGTACATGAACACATACAACTCAATAATAAAAAGACATTTGTTATTTAACTCAATATGAGGAAAACGGGCACAGGCTTTGACAAGACCTTTCTCCTAAGAAGATATATGAACAGCCTATAAGCACTTGAAAAGGTCTTCAACTTCATTAGCCTTCAGGGAAATGCAAATCAAAGCCACAATGAAATGCCACTTCACACCCACCAGAAGAGCTGTAATCAAAAAGACAGATAATAACAAGTGTTGGGGGACTTCCCTGGTGGCGCAGTGGTTAGCGCAGAGGCTACGAATCCGCCTGCCGATGCAAGGGACATGGGTTCGATCCCTGGTCCGGGAAGATCTCACGTGCTGCGGAGCAACTAAGCCCGTGCGCCACAACTACAGAGCCTGCGCTCTAGAGCCCACGAGCCACAACTACCGAAGCCCATGTGCTGCAACTACTGTAGCCCGCGTGCCCAGAGCCCGTGCTCCGCAACAAGAGAAGCCACCGCAATGAGAAGCCCGCGCACCGCAACGAAGAGCCTGTGCTCAGCAACAAAGACCCAACGCGGCCAAAAAGACTCCCCCAAAAATAAAAAACAAAGAAACAAATAACAAGTGTTGGCAAGGATGGGCAGACCCTGTACAGACAGCAATGTAAACTGTGCCCCAGCTTTGGAAAGTCCTCTGGCAGTTCCTCAGAAGGTTAAGCACAGTTACCCTCTAACTCAGCGATTCCGCACTCCCGATCATCCACCCCACCCACGCCGCGAATGTGCGTCCGTGTACGTGGTTGCGTGCCCACACCGATACTTGCTACTCACCACCAAACCCCTTGTCTTCACAGCCATGACCTCCCCGTGGTGTCACATTTGAAGAAACATCACCCAGGCAACCAAAATATGTTATAAAAGCAATTTGATCTTTACTAAAGTCTCTTTGAAAAGGAAGAAAAGGGCTTCATTCGCAACACGTAGCAAAACTTAAAATCTTCCCCTCCTCCCTTTCAATCTGACTCCCAGGCAGCAGCCAAAGCCCGAATCTCCTTCCTACTTTCTCCAGAAGACGTTAAATTCCTCCCACGCCCCCATGGCTTGGGTCTTTCCCCCCTGCAGACCTCCTTCTCCAAAAGACAGACAGACCGACCGACGCTCATACACAAGCCCTCAAGGTCAGTCCCTTCTCTTTTCTTCCTAAAACTACCCTTCCAGACTGCTCCAACTCTGTCCCTCTCTGCCCATTACTCAGATAGGAGGTTCTCCACAGTGAAGACCAGGGACGGAGCTGGCCAGATTTCTCCTAAACTAATAAAGGCAGGGGAGCAGCGATGAACATCCCATCACGCTCTGCTGGTTCACGTTTGTTTACGTTTCGACTTTGCCTTTCAAGATTATTTTTACGTGTGCCTTCCTGTCTCCACGTGGCGGGAACAAGCCCGGCGGCGCAGGCGCGACGCCTTTCTCTTTCCTGTCCACCCACAGCTCTGGTGCCACCTTCCGAGCTCCATGCCCCATCAGCACACAAGACGTAGGCTCGGAACTGGTTGTGGGGATGGGGGCGCCCGCCAGCCAAGGCGGGGGGTGGTGTCTGCATTGCTCCGAGCCGGAATGCCTCCGCTCTGGGAAGGAAATAAATTTCCAACAGAAGATCAAAGGAAGGAACGCTAGCAGAAAACCATGGGGGAAGACTTGAAGCCTCAACATTTGAGGAGAGATGAGACTTTTTCCTGGTTCAGAGCTTCAGGGAGGGTTTAAAGGGCAAGGACATAAATTAGCAACTTGGCCCCAGAGCAGCACGGAGTGCCTGCAGACAGGACGGCACAAAGGGACGTCTGCAGGAAGACTAGACGCCCTGAATTAAAGCAAGTGCTTCCCAAACGCGGTCTGTCTTTTATTAATCACCATGTCCCCCGTGGCGGAGTACCCTGTGACTACCGCCAACCGTAACGGGGGCGCGGTGCCAGCTTGCTCATCTTCCTTTCCAAATGAACCTCCCACGATCCACGGGAGGCGGAGCCTTCTTCCATGGATTCGATCAAACTGTAGCCTGTGTTTCTGGGCTTGGCCTCAGGATTTCTCGTGGGGACATCCGAACCCCCTTGGTTATTTTCATCTCTCAGTCCGGCCAGAAGTTTGGAGAGTCGCTGGGGTTTCTCCCAACTCAGCACAATGATGCTGTGAAAAATGCAGGCCAGATTTCCAGTCTTGGAGAAGGGGAGCTTGACACACTTCCTTCTCATAGGAAAAGCCAAGGAGCTGTCTCTAAGATGAGGCTTGCAATTCATCAGCAAATCCGTCAGCGCCTCCTCTGACGCGGACCCTAAATCTAACACTCCTTACCACCTCCGCTGTATCAGCCCAGGCCGGACCTCCATCCCCTCAGGTCTGCTGGCCTTGACTCACAACCGGCTTCAGTCCATCCTCCACTGGCAGCCAGAGTGACCCTTTAGGATGGAAAGCCTGACCATGTCACTCACAGCTCACAACACCCACACACCCCCAGGGGCAAACCATCTTACTATAAAAAAAAAAAAGAACAGAGCATCTATGACAGACCCACAAGGTCCTGCATCATCTGACCCTCCTCGACCTCTCAGCCCCCAAATCTTCGCCCTCTCCCACCAGCTCACCCAACTCAGGCTCCATGGGCACAGCTAACTGTCCTCAGGGCCTTTGCACATCCCTCCCCCAGATCTCCAGGTGGCTCATTCCCCATCTTCATTTCATTCTCTGCTCAAATGAGAGAGGTCTTCGCTGACCACCCCACTTAAGGTAAACCTCCCCCCTCAATTTGCCTCACTCACCACCCCCTCCCCCCCACTTCATATAGCTTCACATTATGTATCACTCAGCTGACATATGTTTGAAAGTGTGTGTTTATTGGGATGTCAGCTCTACTGCACAGGGAACTGGTCTACTTCGTTGACGGCTGTATTCCCAGCATCTGGAACAATTCCTAGCACTTTGCAGTTGCTCCATAAATATTTGTTGGAGGAATGAGTGAATGAACACGTGAATTCCTGCTGGATGATGGTCCAATAAGGAACATCGTGACGACCCTCATTTTACACTTGTGTCATGGTTCAGATGAGAAAGCATTTAAACAAATGTAAAGGAAAGAACTATTGATCCACTGCAATCCTTCCAACTCACTAGCAAGAAAGGGAGGAAAACAGAACTATGCCCACGTGACAGAGAAGGAAACGTTGGGATACTGTTAGAGGGAATAAGGAAGCATATGGGCTGGTCCAAGGTCAAATTTGTAACCAAGGAACAAACTAGAGCCAGAATCCAGCTTTCCAGACACTCTGTCCTATGCTCTTACCAGCAAGTTGCTCTGATTTCAACACTGACCTGCTAGAAAAATCTATTAATATCATTAATCATATTAATATTTCAAAAACCTTTTAAAATATGACTATCTTGAGAGATGCTGATAGGCATCATTTGATAAAATTCCACATTTATCTGTGGCTTCAAAAATAACTCTTCTTGGGCCTTCCCTGGTGGCTCAGTAGTTAAGAATCCGCCTGCCGATGCAGGGGACACAAGGTTCGAGCCCTGGTCTCGGAAGATCCCACGTGCTGCGGAGCTACTAAGCCCGTATGCCACAACTACTGAGCCTGTGCTCTAGAGCCTGTGAGCCACAACCACTGAAGCCCGCGTGCCTAGAGCCCATGCTCTGCAGCAAGAGAAGCCACTTGGTACCAAAGATCAGGAGTGTTTTCTGGAGATGCACAGCCAGGTCTCGAAAGGGAGGTCTCAACTGTGGCTGGCCATTCCATAGCCGTTCCACCAAGATGGCGCAAGAAACACTGGTTGCCCCAGGCAGAGGGTGGGAGACCAAAAGAAAACGCTCAGCCCACCCCTGGCAGAAAGCCTCGCTCCGCTGAAGGCTGCGAACTCGCTGGTGTCCAGAGCCATCTGCCATGGGTACGGGGACAAGTACTGGTAAGGAAAGTTCAAAGGCACTCACAAAGGAAAGAAAACAAACTGTATTTCAGAGAGGTGCTGAGAAGGGGGTGCAGAAAGAAGGACAGAACTCCCAGGTTTCTCTGGAGCAAGCCACAGCCAGCTTAGTCCAAGGAAAAGGTGCCCAGGGAAGCTCAGGCTGCACGAAGACCAGAAGGGCCCCCAATCAGATCATTCGAAAACTTAGTTAAGGGAGGAAGCAGCAGAGGCTTGGAAGAAACTTTCAGGGCCATAAAAGCAGATGCGGAAGCCCTGCCCTGGCCCTGGGGGTCTATCACATAGGTGGCATTGAGATGAAGCAGAGCCCAGGGCCTCTAGGACGAAGTTCCGAGTTCCTACAGGTGTAGCAGCCCAATCGGCGACCTGGTCCTGGTGTGGGGAAGAGAGGCACCCGTGGGTCTTCTGTCCCTGCCAGGGACACCATCACACCTGCTGCTGGACAGACAGTGGCTGGGTCAGGACCAGCAGCCAGGGAGCCAGTGCGTGGCCAGGGCTCAGGGAGGGGATGTGAGAGCAACGCCTTCTAAGACCCCCAGAAATGAGGGCCATCTCCCAGCCCTCAAAGGAGCATAATCCTGGAGCAAAGCCCCAGGGTTCAGTGAGGTGCAGAGACACATTATATTTTGTCTCTATGGGGCAGAGCAGCCACCTCGATGATAAAACTTGCCCCTGCTGGTCCAAAGCCAGGACTTTCCGGGAAGGGCCCAGAGTGTGCGCCCCAGGCCCTTTGAACCAGCAGGCTTTGTGACCAAAGCCCGTATTAAATAGAAAGGATGGATAAGAAATGGAATGTTTTGCCCATCCCAGCCTACTTCCTGGGTCAACCCGAGAACAGATGCCCCGGGATGGGGTCCTAGCCAAGTCTCCCACCTTGTGACTGATATTCACATCTTGCTTGACAAAGCAAAATCCTCTCAAGAGACAGAAAGTGGATTCCCTGCTACTCAAAGTAGGGTCCACAGACCAGTGTCACTAGGAACTTGCCAGAAATGCAGACTCCCAGGCCCTCCCACGGGCTCCGAGGCCCCATTCTGCTTTGATGCACCCCAGCTGGAAACTGACCACCTCGGCGTGTAACAGGCTACATCACCGTCAAGGGGTAATGGCCTAAAGAGCACTCCTTTCCTACAGTGAAACAGTAAAAATTCCTTATTTTAGGACCTACTATTTCAGAATCCATGCTCCTTTGGGCACGCTAAATCGAGATTCACCTATTAAGTCAAGAATTTCTACAAGCAAGGACGAAACCAAAAAGCCCTCTTCAAATGCTGAGTCACCCAGTTTACATTTTTTGTTAATGTGTTAATGGCAAAATACTTATTCATACCTTCCCAATTCAATTTAAAAAACATTTGAAAGTATTTTGTTCATCTTACTTGTGCAAAATCCCCTATGTGCCTGGGTTTTGGCTCATGAATAAATATTTGCTATCCCACTTTCAGGCAAAGCCAAGCAGTGAGGTTTAGTGTTTTTTTCTTTTTTGAGGGGAGGGCCATGTATGTGTCCCTGTGTTTAATCACAGCAAAGTATAAATATACAGCTGCATCTCTGAAACCCGCAAAAACTCCCAGACAACCTCAGTTAGGTAGATTTTTTTAAACACTCAGACAAAAGGAAACAACCCGAAAGTTTCTATAAACGGTGTTTGATCCCAGCTGAATCTATCTCCCAGTTAGGAATTTACTAGCTAGTTAAAATAACAGGAACATCCTTCTATTTCCTCTTAGAGCTCAAAGTGAGACTCTAAGATCAGCCAAGCAGGGTAAGAAACCTCACACATAAACACAGAAAATAAACTTGTAAAAAGATATTGGGTAACTGTGTTTGTACACACGGGGTGGGACTGGGGGTACACACAGACACCCCTCTCCCTCGTGCCAAAGATCCAACCTGAATTTTATCAAAGCTTCCTCAAAGCAAGCTCTAACTCTCTAACTTGATTCTTTAAAAAAAAAAACAAACAAAAAAACAGAGTACCTTTATCTAGATTTTAAAACGAGTGTGAACACTGCCAAGAGCTCGTAATAAAAGAGTACAGAACTCTGAGTCAAAGGGTCTGAATGCTAACTCTGTTCTTGACTAACGGCCACTTCCTAACCTGGAGCAAATCGCAAATTCCTCGCCTCCCGTGTCCTGGGCTGTAAAATCAGGAGGATGGGAGGAGTCGCTGCTCGCCCAAGCTCAAGGTCCTGCTGAGGACCCACCGTGAGTTACACGTGAGAACACGATAGACCTTAAGGCTCACGCAAACCTTAATTACGGTAAGTCCCCTCCATACGAACCTTCAAGTTGCGAACTTTCAAAGATGCAAACGTGCGTTCACGTGTCCAATCACGTAAATTAGTTCACGTGTCTGGGGTACACCGTCATGTGCGTGCATCCTCTACGAGTGGTTGTGTGTTGGTGTACTTTACCGTACAGTACTGTATAGAGTACAGCAGTACAGTATCTTTATTTCAAGCCCCGGTTGTCCATTAGCATACGTAAAAGCAGCAGTGATGTAGCTGGTACTGCTAAGAAGCTCCAGCTGTTGTACTGTACTGCTGTACTTTTCAAGGTACCGTCCTGTAAGATTAAAAATGTTTTATCTTGGGACTTCCCTGGTGGTGCATTGGTTAAGAATCCGCCTGCTAATGCAGGGGACACGGGTTCGATCCCTGCTCGGGGAAGATCCCACATGCCGCGGAGCAACTAAGCCCGTGCGCCACAACTACTGAGCCTGCACGCCTACAGCCTGTGTTCCGTAACGAGAAGCCACCGCACCACAACAAAGAGTAGCTCCCACTCGTCCCAGCTAGAGAAAGCCCACACGCAGCAACGAAGACCCAACGCTGCCAAAAATAAATAAAACTTTTAAAGAAATTTTTTTATTTTTTGTAAACGTATTATTTGTGTGAAAAGTATTATAAACCTATTACAGTACAGTCCTATATAGTCACTGTGTTCGTTGGATACCTAGGTTAACTTCGCTGGACTTAACGAACACATTGGACGTACGAATGTGCTCTTGGAACGGAACTCATTCGTAAGTAGGGGACTTACTATATTGCCAAGAACAGGCATTTCTGACTGAGCAGCTTGGGAAAGAGGCAGGATCGCCTGTTTTAAGGGTTTGGTTTTTTTTTTAATGTCTTAGCTGCATCTTGGTACTGGGGGGTCACTTTTTTTTTTTTTTTTTTTTTGCGGTATGCGGGCCTCTCACTGCTGCGGCCTCTCCCGTTGTGGAGCACAGGCTCCGGATGCGCAGGCGCAGCGGCCACGGCTCACGGGCCCAGCCGCTCCGCGGCACGTGGGATCCTCCCGGACCGGGGCACGAACCCGTGTCCCCTGCACCGGCAGGCGGACTCTCAACCACTGCGCCACCAGGGAAGCCCCTGAGGGGTCACTTTTGTGGGATGGGGAGTAGCTCTGTCGGTTTGGGTTAACCTGGGCCCTTCTCCACTCCACCCCTCTGACGACCCTCTCTTGCTGGTTACGAATCACCATGGGGGAGGCGGTGATCCTCCCTCAGGAGACTGCATCCCCAGGTGGCCTGGAGGAACCCACAAGCCAACCTCCTGCTGCAGAAGTTGGCACAGGGCATGTCAGCTTCAACGGAAGAGGGGCCACTTTAAAGGGCATACCGTAACCCATCTCATAGAATTTAGGACACTACAGCCAGAGAATGAAGCACCAGGCTACATTTTTACAACCTTCCAAAAATGACATTTAAGGATTAGAGGTTAAAGCGCTAGGAAAAGTTTGGCAATTCCTCAAAAAGTTAAGCAGAGAGTCGCCATGTGACCCCACGATTCCACTCCTGAGTATACACCCAAGAGAAATGCAAACTGTCCACACAAAAACTGGTACACAAACATTCACAGCAGCATTATTCATAATGGCCCCAAATCAAAAACAACCCAAATGTCCATCAACTGATGGATGGATAAATAAAAGGTATTCTATTCACACGTGGGATATTATTCAGTCATAAAAAGGAAAGAAGTGCTGACACATGCTGCAACATGGATGAACCCTGAAGACATCATTCTAAGTGAAAGAAGCCAAACACAAAAGGCCACACAGTGTATGATTGCATTTATATGAAATGCTCAGAGCAGGCAAATTTGGAGAGACAGGAGATTAACAGTTGCCAGGGGTGAGGGAAGGAGGAAGAAGGGGGTGACCATTAATGGGTACAGGGTTTCTTTTTGGGGTAACAGAAATGTCCTAGAATTAAACAGTGAATATACACTGAAGTGCACACTTTAAAAGGGTGAATTCTGTGTTATGTGAATTATATCTCAATTTTAAAAATATATTATAAAAACAAAGAGCTAAGAATAGTGTTTCACCAACTCATTAAAATGTAGAAGGGCAGCCCTAACCGGAGTTACTCACTACCGCCCAAGAGAAAATCAGGTGTGACATATACACTTGATGTCACCTTACCTTCAACCTCCTAACCCCACGTGTTCTTGGGCATTGTTTAACCTTTTCTTTCCCTTTCTCCCTCCCACCTCCTCCCTCCTGCATCTGTCTTTTCTTCCCTTTCTCTGTTTTTCTTCTACTTCTTTCTCTCCCTTAACTGGTTACATCCTTAAGAAAAAAAACGAATGACTGAATGCAATCTCGGTGGTAGTGGGCTTTTAAAATAATAACTTCTCAGGACTCCCCTGGTGGTCCAGTGGTAAAGAATGCACCTTCCAATTCAGGGGACACGCGTTCGATCCCTGGTCGGGTAATTAAGATCCCACATGCCAAGGGGCAACTAAGCCAGCGCGCCACAACTACTGAGCCCACGCACCTCAACGAGAGAGCCTGCGTGCTGCAACTACAGAGGCCACGTGCCCTGGAGTCTGCGTGCCACAACTAAAGAGAAGCTCACATGCCGCAACGAAAGATCCCACATGCCTCAATGAAGATCCCGCGTGCCGCAACTAAGATCCGACAAAGCCAAAAAAATAAAGAAAATAAATAACTATTTTAAAAAATAATAATAACTTCTCTCCTTTTAGACAGCAGTTAATAAATGCCTGTGAGAGGCAGCATCCTGGGACTGCTGAGCATGACTTGGGGGAGTGGCTGTTGGGCTTCAATCAGGCACGGCTGTGACTGTGGACAAGTCACTTTATTCCTGGGCCTCAGTTTCCTTACCCGTAAAATGGGGGCAATTGTAGAAACTACTTCATGAAGCCTCTGTTAGGATTAAAAGACTTAGAACAATGCCTGGCACATACCAAGTGCTCTATGAGTGTTTGATAAATAAGAAAATGAAAGAAAGAAACCTGTCAGCTAGGGCTGGCTCTGAGGTTCTCCAGACCTGACTTACAAGCACTCTTCCTGATGCAAAACTTCTCTTGCATCAGTTAGACTGTTTTCTCATTGCAAAACGAACACATGTTCATTGTTCCTTGGTGATATTTTCCCTTATTACATATTTTTCTACATCATTCAGTGGCAGCACAGCACTTGATTATAGGAAGATATTGTAGAAACACGATAAATAAAATCTTCCAGTTTTGATTTTTTACCTGCAACACCCTTTCTCTTTCCCTTTTGCTAACAGGACAAGAGAGACCATCGTTGCCTTCTAGGATGGAAGGAAAAGAGAGCCAGGGCTTTCAGTAATCCACAAGTTTAAGCCAGAAAGGATGGGGAGGGCATGGGGGGCGGGGGGACGGGGCTTATAAGCTCCTGTTACTGGGTGGAGTTCAGGGGTGACTGGCTCCAGGGGCTCACACAAGGTCAACAGGGTGCCATCTCTCCCCTCGAATTGGCTCTCCTCTGAGGGTGGACTCTCCCTAGTTTAGGGGGCATTGGTAACTCCCTCCAGCTTCACAACCTACCGCGGTTGACAAGCCCCACCAGGACTACAGGGTTGGGGGTGAGAGGGGGTAGGGGTGACTCCCCCCAAAAGATGAGAGAAAGAAAGGGCAGCATGAGAGGCTGATCAAAACCAATGCTACTGATGTGGCACGTATATACAATTTATTCAGCCATAAAAAGAAATGAAATTGAGTTATTTGTCGTTGGGTGGATGGACCTGTCATACAGAGTGAAGTAAGTCAGAAAGAGAAAAACAAATACCGTATGCTAACGCATATATATGCAATGTAAAAAAAAAATGGTTCTGATGAACCTAGGGGCAGGGCAGGAATAAAGACGCAGACGTAGAGAATGGACTTGAGGACAGGGGGAGGGGGAAGGGGAAGCTGGGACAAAGTGAGAGAGTGGCTTGGACATACATACACTACCAAATGTAAAATAGACAGCTAGTGGGAAGCAGCCGCATAGCACAGGGAGATCAGCTTGGTGCTTTGTGACCACCTAGAGGGGTGGGATAGGGAGGGTGGGAGACGCAAGAGGGAAGAGATATGGGAATCTATGTATACGTATAGCTGATTCACTTTGTTATACAGCAGAAACTAACACAACATTGTAAAGCAATTATACTCCAATAAAGATGTTAAAAAAATAGAAATATGGAAAAAAAATCTTCAGCAATGCACTTTGTAATTTTTTTTTTTTTTTTTGCGGTACGCGGGCCTCTCACTGTTGTGGCCTCTCGCGTTGCGGAGCACAGGCTCCGGACGCGCAGGCGCAGCGGCCATGGCTCACGGGCCCAGCAGCTCCACGGCACGTGGGATCCTCCCGGACCGGGGCATGAACCCGCGTCTCCTGCATTGGCAGGCGGACTCTCAACCACTGCGCCACCAGGGAAGCCCGTGTCCCTTCTTTAAATTCCCCTCGACCTCCACAATTATGTTTCTTTGCCCTCCAGACCCTGATGGATACATCCCTCCAACGGCGCAATCGGACACAACTGCCACCGAGAACAGGGTCCTTGGGAGACCATTTTGGTGACCACCGACTTCACAAAATGATGGCTGATAGGAAACAAAAAGCTAACCGAGGATGTGGGTGACCTCACTTCTCCCCCAGTGCAGCCCACTCTTCGTGACTAGGTCACATGTGCCCAGCTGCAGGATTAGACAGACGGGGCCAAGGAGGAGGAGGGGGAAATAGCCACCGCTTACAAGCCTGCAGCAAAACAGAGTCCTCACCCACTAAGCGAAGCGTGGGACAAGACCTGACCAGGGAAATTCATTGTTTTTAAAAAAATCCCTTTCTGTCAACTGCCCTGTGAAGCTCCACCCCTGCACCAGCACCCTCGCTTTGCAATATGAGGACAAGTCTGACACCAACGTGGGGAGCTCAGAGCCACGCTTCCTCTGGCAGCTGCTGGTCAAATCTCTTTATGAATCTGCTAATGATTTTGAGTCCTCCTGCTAGACTGACACTCATTGGAAGGAAAGTTATGTAACTGGAAATGATTAGAAGATAAGGCTTCGAGGGACATGCTTCAAATTTTCACTCCTCTAACCGATTTTTGGATGAGTTTTTAACGTATCAGGCATTTCCTCCTTGGGAAGTCTTACAGGGTATGAGTGTTGACCTTCAATTAATGGCAGACACCTTGGAATCCTATTGTTACAGGAATATACTCTCGGTACCCCCACCAATCAACTGGGCTCTTTCCCTCATCCCTTCGTCCCCCCACCAAATTAAAAGTCATCCTTAGACATGTTACAAGAGAGGAAACCCCAACGTCCTGTAAGCGTATTAAAAGGTGCTCAGCATTATTAGTCATCAGGAAGATGCAAATTAAAACCACAGTGAGATTCTAGAGCGGAAAAAAAAGATAAGAGCCATGGTTGCTTCTGGCGGGTGGGGGCAGGGACTAAAGAGGGTAAGGGGCTTTGGGTGACAGTCATGTTCTGTAACTTGATAGGGTCTGGGGCTGCACAGGTACAGGCAGTTGTCAAAACTCAACAAATGACTCTTACAATATATGCACTTGGCGGTATGTAAATTAAACTTCAAAAGAATGAAATAACTGCCAGCACTGTACAGTGGTTAGTGCTATGTGTGCTGAAGTGTTTACGGGGAGGTGTACTGATGTTCTCAGCTTACTCTGA
Source organism: Kogia breviceps (assembly GCF_026419965.1). NCBI lineage: Eukaryota > Metazoa > Chordata > Mammalia > Artiodactyla > Physeteridae > Kogia > Kogia breviceps. The sequence continues at coordinate 6,541,557 of NC_081328.1, read as the reverse complement.
AATGCTTTCCCCCAATAATACGACTGACAGATGGACAGAAGGATAGACACGTGATAAAGCAAGCATAATAAAACGCTAATGGTGGACTCCAGACGCAGGTGCAGGAGTGCGTGCTATGAAATTCTTGCAACCTTCCTGTACGTTTACAATTTTTCATAATGAAACACTAAAACTGTTCAAATTTAAAAGGTAAAAATAAAACACACAACATGAGACTACTACACACTCACCCAAATGACTAAAAGTCCACAGGCTGTGGCCAGCGCAGCCTAGGACATGGGGCAACGGGGACTCAGACACTGCTGTTCCAAGTAGAAAAACCGCAAAAGGTCCCAGGGAGAGAGGGATCTCCCTGGGCCAGCTTGGGGCACATGGCCGTGCCTGGGTCACTATGGCCAGGGAAGTCAGGTCAAGCCTGGTTCACATGTCCCTCCTCTTAGGGTTCACGGGGAGCACCAGCTCCAACAAAAGCATTCGTTATCTATGCCTCCCCTGCACCTGTGGTTCTCCAAAGACAAACTGAGGTGCTAGGACCAGAATAAGGAGAACAAGAGACAACAAAGAACAGATATGTACATAGTCACTGGCATCTCTGTCCCCAAACTCAAGCATCACAGCAGAATTCTACCATGGCCCCAGGAGGAAGGGCACAGACTTTGAACTTGAGTTTCCTGGGGGCTCATACATTTCAGCTGTCAATCCACTCAGTGATTAAGTATCCCATGTAAATGAAATATGCCCTCCGGTTAGCCAGAAACATCCAATGATAGATGAGGAAGCCAAGGCAGGCAGGCAATGTGCCCATCGGCCTCCTACACCTTCCAGGAGACCTTCCAGTCTCCTGCAGAGTCTTTCATGGGCTCCTGCTCTAAGCACTAACTTTCCAGGCACACTCTGGCCCCTCTGGGGATGCAACTGATGCAGCGCCTTGGCCGAGAACCATCCCTACTCTGGCAGCCGGGCCAAGGGAGCGGGAGCTGCCCCATGTTAGAACGACACAGTCTGTGTTCAGAGGGCTGGATGGACTTGTTTCAGAAGAAAAAAAAAAAATCCCATGAATCCTCTCTCTCTAGGAAGGAGCACCATATTTTATGAATGGTGTGAAACCACGCCTGGCTGTCATTTCCTAAATTTATTTGAAGGGCTTAACTTACCCTTCAAGTTTCCTGGGGTCCCCCTCCCAGGCACTCCTGACAAACATCCCGGGGGAGTTCATATCTTCTCTGTTTTTGTTTGTTTTTAAAGAAGAAAAAAAAAATTGCAAAGGTCCCAGTTTGCTCCATGGTCATTTTTTTTTTTTCAGTTCAATCTTTTCATGCACTGACCATTTTGACCATTTGTCACATTGTTTTTCCCGATAGGTACAAAGTAAGAAAAAACAGAGCCAGACCTGATCAAATCTGTATTTTTCTATGAATCCACAAGGTGGTATAAAAGAATAGCACAAAGGATGTTAAAAAGAAAAAGAAACAGGTCCAAAATGGAGTCACTTGTGCTAAGCCCCACAGCAACAAACCAAAACATAATGCCTAACCTAACAGGAGTTGCAGCCTCTCCCAGGAGTAGAATTTTCAACCAATCAGTCTGGAATTTCCTGATCAACACTAGGGAGGTAATCTGCATGACAGAACCCAGCCCTCCCGGCAAAGGATGGTGACCTTGCCCCCAAACAACCGTCTTCATTCGTTTATGGCTTCCTTGTCCTACGCACTCTCTGCCTATAAAAACATCCCCTTTTGTACAGCTCTTCAGAGTGCTTTTCTATTTGCTACCTGTCAGGATGCTGCCCAATTCATGAATCGTTTAATAAAACCAATCAGACTTTCAAATTTACTCAGCTGAATTTTTTTAACCATTATTTACCTATTAAAAATGTTTTAGAATGCTAAGTGAAATAAGCCCATCACAAAAGGGCAAACACTCTACGTACGATTCCCCTTATAAGGGGTTCCTAGAATCATCAAATTCATAGAAACAGAAAGTAGACCGGTGGTTGCCAGGGGCTGGAGGGGGGAGGGGGGAGGGAGAGTTATTGTTTAACGGGTACAGAGTTTCAGTTTTACAAGGTGAAGAGTTCTGGAGATGGATGCTGAGGATGGCAGTACAACCAAATTAAAGTACTTAATGCCACTGAACTGTTTAAAAAGGTGAAAACAGTACATTTCATGTTACGTATATAGTACCACTTTTTTTAATGGATAATGAAAAATGGACAAGGAAAAAATATTTTACACAGGAAAACATACACGAGAACAAGGTTTAAAGAAATAAAAATATTCAGGTATAAAAAAAATGCATTAGAGAGGAAAACACTCTGTTCTCACCCAGCTAGAGAGACCTTGTGGCACCAACGCAGTACCCCCATTGACCTCCACGGCCTCTTCGTTACTTAGCAATGCCTTCTGCCATCAGATTCTATGGCCTGCTTATCACGTCGGCAAGCTCTGTCCACCAGCTGAGTTTTTGCCGAGAGTGCCTTTAAAAAGTCAAACCTTCCCCTTCCTCCTCCCTCTGGACATCTTAAAACAGAAGTGCACTCCCAAAGTAAACACAAGCAAAGGGTCTGCCGCTTGCCTCGTTGTACTACACTTAACCTTCTCACACAGAGCCCCCAAACTCCAGTTCCTCCCACTGCAGCCTCCAGCAAGGTGGGGATCCAGGCCTGGAAACAGGACGCCCAGGTGAGCCTGGTCAGACATCCTTTCACCTTGTCCCATCCCAGGGGCTCCAGACACCCTAATATCACACAGAAAGGCCATTCTGCCCTCAGCCAGCCCCCCAGAGCTCTAAGAGCCGAAAGCATCCAGGAACACAGGGCCACGGCTCCTTTCTAGGGGCTGAGGTCCTGAGGGACCCCCTTCATCTCACTCCCCGGGAGAATTTAAGTTGTACAAATGGGCACCAGAGTTTGCACCATACCAAGGTAGGGACATATCCTTTTCCTTTCTCTGGTTTCCTTCCTTTTAATTTTTTTCAGTTTTATTGAGACATAATTGACATATTGCATTGTATACGTTTAAGGTGTACAGCCTAATGACGTGACCTACATACAACATGAAATGATTATCGCGAAAGTTTAGTGAATGTCCATCATCTCATATAGATACAGAACTTAAAAAATAGAAAAAAATTTTTTCTCCTTGTGATGAGAACTCAGGATCTACTAACAACTTTCATTAATTATCATACAGTCGTGTTAACCAGTTATCACGTTGCACATTACATCCCTGGTTCTTATTTATCTAATAACTATGTGTACCCTTTGACCACCTGCATCCAATTCCCCCTTCCCCAAGCCCTGCCTCTGATAATCACAAATCTGATCTCCTTTTGAGTTTAGTTTTTTAGTTTTGCTTTGTTCTTTTCAATTCTACATAAGTGAGATCACATGGTAGATGTTTTTCTCTTATTTCACTGAGCATAATACCCTCAAATTCATCCATGTTGTCGAGAATGGCAGATTTTCCTTTTTTATGGCTAAATAATATTCCTGTGTGTGTGTGTCTGTCTGTCTGTCTGTCTTGCATGTCTCTTTTTTTTTTTTTCCTTGCGGTACGCGGGCCTCTCACTGCTGTGGCCTCTCCCGTTGCGGAGCACAGGCTCCGGACGCGCAGGCTCGGCGGCCACGGCTCACGGGACCAGCCGCTCCGCGGCACGTGGGATCTTCTCGGACCAGGGCACGAACCCGTGTCCCCTGCATCGGCAGGCGGACTCTCAACCACTGTGCCACCAGGGAAGGGAAGCCCTACCATGGCATTTTTAATAGTCAAAACAAGGAGGGGACAGGGGAGAAGGAAAGAGAAACTCAGAAACACCCTAAATATCCATCGACACAAAATATAAAATGAACTACACCATATCCATACTATAGAATATCACACGGCTTTTATAAATAACCATTGATGTCTACGTACCAACAAGAAAAGACCTTCAAGATATACTACTGAGTGGAAAGGAAAAAGAAATGAAGAACTAATACACTCTCGTTCTTTATTTAAAAGAAGAACTAAACCCACGAATCATTAGGATATATTTCCACAAGGGGCTGGGGAGGTCATCAAAAGGGGGGAGCTTTAGTCTAATTTGGTTTCTCACCCTTTTTTTTTTTTTTCAGGATCACCCTTTCTTAGGTGTCTTTGAGGACGTCTTTCCTAATCACTGCCCCACCACCATGAAATTTTAACACTTCAGCTATACTTGTTGGTCTGTATGTGTATTATGACCCTTTGGAGGGTCACAAACCACAAGAAAGACCCAGGACATCCTTGCCGTCCAAGAATCAATTCCCTCCCACCCACTGTGGATGTATAGTTTAATTCATATGTGACTTGTGTGGTTAAAAATTAATAATTAGGGAACTCCCTGGTGGTCCAGTGGGTAAGACTCCGTGCTCCCAATATGGGGGCCCAGGGTTCGATCCCTGGTCGGGGAACTAGTTCCTGCATGCATGCTGCAACTAAGAAGCCCACATGCCACAACTAAGAAGACTGCATGCCACAACAAAGATCCCGCATACCGCAACAAAGATCCCGCATGCCACAACTAAGACCCGGTGCAGCCAAAAATAAATAAATAATTTTTCAAAACACCATAAAATTTTTTTTAAATTAATAATTGAAAGTTCCTTCCGCAAACTATTTGTAGATGGGGCTGCCAGTGAGGCCTGGGAGTACAGGAAATGCAAATATGACTTTAGCCGTACTAAGACGGTTGTGTTTATCGTAAAAGGATTCAAAAACCAGAAGAAAATTCTAACCATCCTATAAACTGCAAGCCTCATCTCAGATACTGTTTGGGATGTACCTAGCATCCCTTAATGCTGTCTAGTCCTTGAGAGCCCTGATGTCCCAATGACCCTGAGATGCTGTCTCAGAGCCCAGTGAGATTGCTGTGGTCTTCTGGTTTCCCTCCCAGCCACCCTGTGGCTGAACCATCTTCTTTGCGGTTGGTTTCCTCCTCACCCCCTTTGGGTTGCCTCTGGGCTCCAACCCTGGCCCTCTTCTCTTCTCTATCCACTGGACTCCATGGGTGACCTCATCTAGTACGGCAGCTTGAAGACCTACACCAGAAAGACTTCAAAATTTTAACTGCAGCCAACTTCACCTCTGAACTCAAGCATCCTCTTTCCAAATGCCTACTCAATATCATGACTTGACTCTATATAGGAGTCTGAAACTTGACACGCCAAAACAATCTCCTGATAGTCTCCCAAAACCCACGTCTTCCAATCCTCACCTTCTCATTTAGTACCGGCTCCTTCCTTCCAGTTGCTTAACCCGAAAACTTTGGAATTATCTTTAAGTTCTCTTCAAACCTTACACATCCAATCCATCACCAGATCCCTTTGGTTTTACCTTCAAAATACAGCCCCAATCCAACTGTACTACCCTGGTCAAAGCCACCATCACCTCTCACTTGTGTTACTGCGATAATCTCTCTATTCATCTCCTCCTTTCATCCTCACCCCTCACTCCATCTGCATCCCCCACATCCATTCTTAACAAAGCGGCAGAGTGACCCTTGCAAACAATAAATCAGGTCACGCCAATCCTATGCTCAATGGCTCCCCCTGGCACACGAAGTAAAAGTTAGGATCTCCTGAGGGTCTCCAAGGTCCTCCGGCCCTGGACCCCTCCCACCCCTCCCTCGAATACTCCCACACACATACACACACCCTCGCTTGGCCCAGCCACACAGATCTTGCTGCTCTGAACTGAAAGTATGCTCAGGCCACAGGGCCTTTGCACTGGCTGTTGGCTCTGCCTTCTGGCTAGAACGCTCTTCTCCCAGAAATCTACACTCTTACTCCCTCTTCCAGAGGCCTTTGCTCAAATGTCCTCTCCTAGTAAGACCTTCCCTGCCCATCCCATTTACAATTACAAATCTTCTTAATCATTACACAGTTTAGTTTTGTTTATCGTCTGCTGCCTTCAACTAGGATGTAAACTCTATGCTGCCTTGTTTACTACTGTATCTCCAGCTTTTATGTGGCACCTTACACACCGGAGGTGTTCAGCTCTCACTCAATGAATGAACTTATCTTGTTAATGTGCCAAACGGTTCCAATGGGAGGGAAGTGCCTTTTTATTATACCCAGCAGTTCTGTCACCTCAGGGAAGGTCTCTAAGCTTAAAAATACCACCTCCCCACCAATACATACCCACAGGTCCCTGAACAACTCACAGGTCAGCGGGCACTTTCTGTGGCTGAGCCAGCAAACACCACCGGTTCATATGTTTTCTAAGCTCAGCAATTTGCTGAGGGCCCAGCCAAGCAGAGGGCCCCTCGTAACTGCCAGGCACTGTTTTTCTCTCCACAGCTCCACCTGAGCCACGAAGAATCTAGGCTCCGTGGAGCTCTGAGCTCCATTCATGGAAAACCCTCAAACTTCCTTCAGCCCTTAAGTCAGAATCTATTCCTTTTCTGATTTGGAAGAAAACCAGAGGTGTTAAAACTGTACATCTTGACCCAATTTCCTCCGGGCACGCTCTCCCTGGGCTCACTCACTCCAGCACAACCCCGTCCCTCCCGCAAGACCCAGCAGGAGCCAGACTTCTCAGCGACTTCGTCCAACCCAGAGCTCCGGCAGTGAACCCGGAACCCAGTTCCAAGCGGCAATGTCATCCAGAGCTGGCCCCCACACCTGTCACCAGGAATGACAGCAGTTCTTTAAATCAGACCCTCTGCTAGCAAATGAGGAACACACCAAGATAGCATGAAATCAGCTTTCCTTGAAGCTTCTCTGAAGTCTGTTGAGAAAAGAGGAATCTGTACTGATTGAGTAATAGGGAAGGCCACCTGCAACTTCTACAGAACTTCTTCTGGACTTGACAATTCTAAGAGGTTAAAAAGAAAAAAAGATTTCCAAGATGAAAGGGGTCCAACTGTACAAGGATTCATTTCTCATCTCCCTAAATAAGTGCTGCCACATGGTTCTTATCTGTTGCAAAACCCCGGCGAGGGAGGGGGAAGCAGTGGGGAGCGCTGATCCCAAGCAGGGACCCGCCCCCCGCTGCTTCTCCAGCTGGCTGTGTGTCCAGAGCAAGTTCCTTAACCTCTCTGAGCCTTAAGTCTGTTGATTTGAGAAACGGAATCCACCTTGCCAGCCTGCTGAAAAGACAGACAAGAACTCCTGTGTGGAAGTCCCGTCGCAACCATTATAGGAGTGAACAAACGAAGTTCTTACCACATACATTCAACACTACTCATGTCCGTAATCTCCGAGGGACACGGTGGGGGGGGGGGGGATAAAAGACAGCCATCGCCCTTGCCTTCAAGAAGCTTCAACGTCACCTGGGAAAACAACACACACACACGACTGCTTTCCTCCAACTGTCCCTTGGGTCTGCTTATTTGGATTCTAATATCTGCTTAAGTGTCTATCAATCTGGCTACTTCCTGGACTACAAAAGGCCTCAGAGCTGACTGTAAATGAAGTCTCTAAAGCCAAGCCCAAGGGAAAGGCAGGGCCGTCTCGGCCCACGTTCTCCCGCTAAGGTCCAGCCGTGGCTGACTTCACCCCATCACCCAGCCAGTGCTACCAACCGCCTGCCTCTGTCACCCATCCCACCCTTCCCAAGGGTGCCCGTACGACACCCATCATCTTGTTCGTCTCCAGTACAGCACTGGACAGAAGACCACCTCCTACATACCCAGGCCAGCTGAAGAAAGAGGAAATGAGAAGAAAGGAAAAGGGAGCCCAAGGGCAGCCATTAGTAAAGAGAGAAAAGAGGAAGCACAGGGAAAAACGGAAAGCAAGAAAAATCCTAGGAAAAATGAGGAACATCAGTAACCCTCACTTGACATCTGACTTTGCAGCTTCAGAAGGGCTTAAACTTACGTTCTATGATTTGCGCCTCATACAACATTCTGGCTGAGTAAGGCAGGCAGAGAGTTCTACCCCATTTTGGAAGTGAGCCAACTGGGGCTTGACAAGACCTCAGAGATGGAGCGAGAGCTAGGACCGGGAACCTGCCTTCTCATTTTACAAGTGCTTTTTCCACCACCAGTAACCTGTGCGGCCTGGATGTAAAACTAAAGTGCATTTGGAGGTAGAAATGGAGACGGAAAAAGAAGTGAAAGGTACTGGTCACGACAGCCAAAATGTGGAAACAACCCACACTCCCATCAACTGATGACTGGATAAGCAAACGTGGTGAATCCATACAATGGAATATTATTCAGCCATGAAAAGGAATGAAGTCCTGACTCATGCTGCAACGTGGTGGATAAACCACGAAGACATCGTGCTAAGTGAAAGAAACCAGACACAAAGGGTCACGTGTTGTTTGGTTCCACTGATACGAAATGCCTAGAATACGCAAATCCATGGACAGAAAAGAGTAGCTGTCAGGGGCTGGGGTGGGGGGGGGGGGTGATGAGGGGATGGGAAATGGCTGCTTAATGGGTATGGGGTTTCTCTGGGGCATGATAAGAATGTTCTGGAACGGGACAGCAGTGAAGGGTGCACAACACTGTAAATGTATTAAATGTCACTGACCTGTATACTTTAAAACGGTAAATTGTGATGTGGTATGTGAGTTTTATCACAATTTTTTTAAAAGGTGGGACTATGAAAAGAGAAATGAGAAAACTGGATGCAGAGTAGGAAGAACAGAAAGTGGTCAGAAATTCTTGGGCAAGTCACGATTTTCTCCAAATCAGGGACCCTCTCTGCACGTCAGACCAGGGGAACTCTGCCGTATCAAAGGAGACGTCTCTTCTTACACTGAGGAGGTAACAGATGCCTTAACTAGGGGCTGCAGACAAAGAACCACCAGCAACAGCCTGAGAAGGAAAACAGCAGTTGAGCAGAGACGAAAGGGGCTCTGAGGCAGTGGGCTGGTGGGGGGGCGAGGTTCCTGCGGAAAGACGAGCTGTATCCCCCTGGGAACTGCCGAGCATTTACGATTTATCTGCACTTTATATTGATGGAACTGTTGACTCCCCAAATATAAGTCCCCAACTCTGGGCCAGCAACTGTCATCGGTGTCAGGGACGCTGCAGGGATCGAATCCCTGGCCTCATAGAGTGAACCCTCTGGAGGGTAACGGCGCTCAAACCCTTTGACTGGTATGACCCAGCTTAATATACTCTGTGGCTCAGTCCACCAGGTGTAAAGAAAAACTAATCAATGAACTCTTCTTCTCTGATTTTGTAATACATTTTAATCACATTTGGTGGCTGGGTAGACATTAGAGAGACCTGGGACATAGTCTGTAGAAAAAGCAGGAAGCCACCTCACAGGGTGGGCTCCAAGCAGAGGCCTGGGCATGGAAAACCAGCCATTTTAATTAAAAATTCTTTTAGGCCCAGAGTGAGGAATTTGACTTCAGGCCATTGTTTCAGACAGAATTCATCCAAAAGACGTGTTCCAATGCCTACATGGACCCTCACTTGTGCTGGATTTTAGGGACCCTGCAGTGAACAAACCAGAAGCACAGCTCTGCCCTCGTGGGGCTCACATTCTAATGAAGGATCTGGAACATAACGTGTTCACAAGGAACACGCGTGAAGGAGAAAAACAGGACAAGCACAGTGTCCAAGGTTTTGATCCCAAACTTATTACACAAATAAGTCTCCCACCCAAATCCAGGTTCAGGGCCCCGTAGGAGTCGTCTGTGGCGGTCAGAACAAAGTACCACAGGCTGAAGAGACAAGAGAAATCTATTGTCTCCCAGTTCTGGAGGCTGGAAGTCCAAGATCAAGGTGTCGGCAGGGGTGGTTTCTCCTGAGACCTCTCTCCTTGGCTGCACTGCAGACGGCAGTCTTCTCCCTGGGCCTTCATGTGGTCACCCCTGTGTGTCTGTGTCCTAACCTCCTCTTCTTCTAAAGACATCCTAATGACCTCGTTTAACTTATTACCTCTTAAAGGACCCTATCTCCAAATGCAGTCACCTTCTGAGATACTGCAGGTTAGGACTTCAACATATGCGTTTGCTGGGGGGGCGGCCGGGGGAGCAATGCAGCCCATCAGGGGCCCCAAGTACTCCCACCACCCCGGACTGCCTCCTAGGGCCCCTCACTACTCGGGGCATATCTCCCTAGCCACTCACCTGGTTCCCCATGGGTGACGAGCCCTCTGACCACAGGGACCCGTGAGTCTTGGACAAGACACCAGTCTCATTCTCAGCTACATCCCCAGGGCCTAGAACACGCACAGCTAGTGCCTCAGAGGGGCCCAATTAAAGGCCACAGGGATAAACCTGATGAAGCTTTTAACTCCAAATGCTTAAAGCTTGTCTGGGACAAGAATACTGACAGTTTTTTTAATCACCCAAGCAGGGGATGAGGAGGTAGCTTCAAAAATAAATTCAAAGGGGACTTCCCTGGTGGTGCAGTGGTTAAGAATCCGCCTGCCAATGCAGGGGACACGGGTTTGAGCCCTGATCCGGGAAGATCCCACATACCGCGGAGCAACTAAGCCCATGCGCCACAACGACTGAGCCGGCGCTCTAGAGCCCGCGAGCCACAACTACTGAGCCTGCACGCTCAGAGCCCACGCTCCGCAACAAGAGAAGCCACCGCAATGAGAAGCCCGTGCACTGCAATGAAGAGTAGCCCCCGCTCGCCGCAACTAGAGAAAGATTGTGCACATCAACGAAAACCCAACACAGCCAAAAATAAATAAATAAATTAATTAATTAATTAACTAATGGGGGGAAAAAAAAAAGTTCAAAGGGTCCAGTGCAGAAAAGACCAAAGCAGAGTGCTGAGAGGTTGGGACAAGGCCACCAGGGAGAGTCGGGACTTTGGGGTCCAGGAGCTCCAGACCCTCCCCCGTCACCACCACTTCCTGCACAACCTCTGGTAACAGGCCTCACACTCATCACCAGCTCACCCTGAGTTTTTTTTTTTTTTTTTTTTTTTTTTTTTTTTTGCGGTACGCAGGCCTCTCACTGCCGTGGCCTCTCCCGTTGCGGAGCACAGGCTCCGGACGCGCAGACTCAGCGGCCATGGCTCACGGGCCCAGCTGCTCCGCGGCATGTGGGATCTTCCCGGACCGGGGCACGAACCCGCGTCCCCTGCATCAGCAGGCGGACTCTCAACCACTGAACCACCAGGGAAGCCCCACCCTGAGTTTTAAAGCATGTTCACACCCACCATCATCTTGAAAATTCTTCCAACCTAAGAGGCAACAGAACGGGTGTCACCTCCCTTTGGCACAGGTGAAGAAACTGCAAGTCAGAGATTTTTTAACGAATTTTCGAAGTCAAAGAGCCAAGAAGTGTGTGCGGGTCCTACAATTAGAACCCAGGCCTCCTGACCACTGTCCACAGAGCCCTCAGCTACACCTAACTGTCCCTGCAGCAGCCCCGCTGAGAAGCAGGACGGGGAGAGAGGACCAGCCCACGGGACACCTGCTCACCCTTACCCCTGTCACTCCGGGGTGCCCTGTCCTGTGGCCCAAAGTGCCTCGTTCTCCAGGACCCAGTGGCCTGACTTTGATGTTCAGTGCTGAGCTGACCTGGCTATCCGCCTTCTAACCTGGGCCTTCCCATGACCCCACTCCTCACACCATGGCAAGGCCATTCACATCTTTTCAGAGAAAGACTGCTTAGGCCATGAACCAAAATCACAGCAAGATGTGCCCAATTCTCTAGGGCAAGCTCTCTCTTCATCCTTTCAGTTCACCCATCCATCCAGCCGGCCAACCCAATAGTTACCGAGCCAGACGTCATGGATGCCAAGCACTGTGCCCGGCCAGGCCATCGCAGAGGTCTGGGAAGCAGGTTTCCTGCCCCGGAGGAGCTCCGAGTGCAGGAGGGACGCGACTGCAGCCCAGCGTGCCCAGTGCCATCACAGTGGGAGGCCCTATGGAAGCCAAGGAAGGAGGACCGGTTTGCCTGGGGAGAGACCAAAGGCCACGCCTGGGCTGGTTCTGGAGGTTTATCATTCCCCACGCAGGCAAGAGGGGGAAAGGACCCCAGACAGAGGGGCAGCCATGCAAAGACACGAGGGTGTAGAGGTGTGTGCCAACAGAGGGCAAGGGAGGAGGTCGGGCCGGGAGGCCAGGTGTGGTCTGTGAAGGCCCGTGTCTCTCCCAACAAGGAGCATCCTGACACCAGAACAACGGAGTCAGCGGAGAGGGCTCTGTCGGACTCAGGTTTTACTAGTTCACTGCGGAGGGCCACGCAAGGCCAGGGGTGGGTGGGGACACTGGCCCGGCCTGGGATTCCTGTCTCAGCGGAAATACAAGGAATATTTACTAAGAAGCAGGTTAAAGGAAAACGTGTCCACTGCCGGGGGGTATCGGGCAAACTGCAAACTGCTTCCCTCCAGCCGTGGCCCTTGGGGTACAGCCCTCCGAGAACAGCTGTTGTTCCTCCTCCCCTCTCTCCCCGACAAACCAGGGGAGAGCCAAGTGCAGGTGACTCTGTGGCCATCCATCATGCCAGCTGCAGGTCCCCACGGTGACCCTTTCCAACTTGCCTGCATTTCACATCGGTCCTCATTTGCAAGAGACTTGCCACTGTAGCTGAATATAGACAGTCTTGATGATTTGCAGTGAAGCGTAATTTACACCTTCTGCTGCATCTCCGAGGAATCCTCTCCCAAAGACTAAATAATAAAGCAGACCTGGGGGCTTCCCCGGTGGCGCAGTGGTTGAGAGTCCGCCTGCCGATGCAGGGGACGCGGGTTCATGCCCTGGTCCGGGAAGATCCCACGTGCCGCGGAGCGGCTGGGCCCGTGAGCCATGGCCACTGCGCCTGCGCGTCCGGAGCCTGTGCTCCACAGCGGGAGAGACCACAACAGTGAGAGGCCCGCGTACCGAGAAAAAAAAAAAAAAAAAAGCAGACCTGGCACCTAGAGTAACGAAGCACCCCAACCAACCCCTGGCACTCAATTTCAAAACAAACCAGATTGGCACTCGCTGTGCCATCTCCCAGAGCAATGCTGATGGGCAAAGAGGAATGCTGGCATTTAGCGGACCATGATACTGGGCTTTTTAAATAAACCGTCTCCCCCCAGAGCGCTAGGGTTTCCTGGAGGCATCCCCTGAGTCATCTGAACAGGAGAATGATCAAGGTCCCCACCCACCCCCGACCACGGTCCCGGGAGGGCGTGTGGAGCCAGAAGAGCAGCACTTGTGTCAGACCCCCCAGGAGCTAGCATCAGTGACCCCAGGTCTGGGAGATTTGGAGACTTCAAGCCAGCTCTCTTCCCCCCACCCATTCACGCCTCATCCAAGCCATCTTCTTGGGCCGGGGACACAGTCAAAAGCAAAGGGCAAGAGGCTCAGGCCAGAGGTAGCTCCACAATCCCCCCGGAGTGGCCGATAATGCTTTGGCCAGGCTATTCGCCACCCATGCCCCACTGGCAGGGCTCCCCACCCACCAAAGGTGCTCGGCATGGCTCCACTGGGGACTCTGCCCAGGTGAGGAAGAGAGCCGGCTACACTTCTACTCTGGCTATCTTCTCCTGGGGGAAGCAGAGGAAGCCCATCTGAAACCCTCCACACCCGCAGCATCTCCGCAGCCATGCCCACCGCAGGGCTCCTTAAGGGCACACACGGAGCAGGTCTCAACCTACTGCCGTCCGTAGGAACCCCCCCAGACCCCAGCTCGCTGTCTCTCTGATCCCAAATTCCCAGTCCGCGTGCATCAGTCATCCGGCCCGAGTAGCAAGAAGAATCCTTTAAAAGATCCACACCAATATATTTTTTTTTCCCCCTGAAGACCAGACTGTCTCCTCTTTTCACGAAAGAGAGTCAGAAGCAAGAAGACCCTCCCTGCTCTCTCCTCTGGGTGGGCTGTCGTGAGCCCAGAGAGATGACTTCTCCTCTGTGCCCTGGTTTGGGGTGGGGGGTGGGGGCCGGGGGGATGGACAAGGACGAGCAGAAAGCCCTGCAAGTGTCACCATGAACAGTCAGATAGATTATAGGGCCGGAGCAGAGGGGAACGGGGGCACAGGCAGGGTTTCCGGCTACTGTGCTCCCCTCCTGCCCCCAAAGAACCTACAACAGCCATGCTCAGAAATTCGGCAGCTGGCGGGCTGAAAGAAGGAATCAAAGGCCCCACGGCCACATCACAAACACATCAACTTGAAAATATCCGCGGGTGCTGTGACCCCACCTCGCTCTGAGCAGTACCCTACCCACAGGCCTCAGGATGCAATCTTCTGCAGAAAAATCTGCCTTTACAGGTGGGTTTCTCTGCCACAGGCTCTACGATAAAACTCCCCTCAATTACTGACCTGCAGCTAAGATTCTAATCTTGGTCACACCCAGGCAGGTTTATCACACTCAGCGAGGGTCCGGATGGGAGGAGATTCAGACAACTGTGACATGTCAAAAAAGGAATTTCTAGCTTAAGTTTGTTGTCGAAATACACCATGACAAAGCTGTGGGTCCATCCACAGTAGGGCCGTGACTTCCTCTGGCAAACACATCTTCAGTGATGATGCAAAACCTGACGGAAAGGGACTTACTTGGAAGAACCAAGATGGGAACTGAGTTGAGGTGACAAGAGCCAGAGAGACAAGGTCTCCATCAGAATTGGTGACCAAGAGGTTTGGACTGACAGCTCAGGGGAAACAGGTTTTTTTTTTTTTACTAAGAAAATAATGGTAAGAACGCTGAGTAATGGATGGCCACCAGCATTTCCGGAACCTTGACACTAGGCTCCCTGCAGAGCATTTACAAACAAAGGACACAATTCTAACTTTCACAACGACTCTCTGATATGGGTCTTAAAGATACGGAAACTGAGGTCCAAGGTCAGGTAAGCAAGGGGGCCCAAAGTCTCACACAGCCAGCACTCAAACCCAGGGCAGCTCAGCTCTGAACACCATTACACCAGACTGTCTACAAACTGAGGACAGTCCCATTTGAGGATTCCAGGATTGTTGCAGAAAAACAGGGTCATCCTGGAAAATGAGACAGGCCCCAGGGTGTATGGGGTTGTTAGTTTTTATGGGCTGGCTAATTTCATATACTAATGAGTGGGAGGAATATTCTATCTTGGAGATTTCCAGGAATTGGGGCACCACCCACTCCTGGCCTCGAACTGCCATGGCGCCAGTGGGCGTGTCCTTAACATGCTAATATATTACAATGAGTGCATAATGAGGCTCGAGGTCGAAGCACCGGAAGTCAAATCATCCGCCATCTTGGACCGAGTAGGTTCTAACCAGTTTATGGCGTATTCTCAACGGCTGCGTCATTGTTTTAACGGTTGTGCCCTGCCCCCTTCCCTCCTGTCTCAGGGTGACCCAGCACGGTTTGCTGCGCCTTACGTACAAGGTGACGCTACTTCCCAGCATCACGCATACGGAGAAATGCTAAAAACAGCTAAAAGCACGGCTGAGGAGGGAGGCAGCGGCCAGCTTATAAACGGCCTTGTAAGCAAAGCTAAGTCAT
Source organism: Kogia breviceps (assembly GCF_026419965.1). Lineage (NCBI taxonomy): Eukaryota > Metazoa > Chordata > Mammalia > Artiodactyla > Physeteridae > Kogia > Kogia breviceps. Next base: position 6,526,196 of record NC_081328.1, on the reverse strand, counting down.
ATTATATCATAAAGGCGACCAAAAAGCTAAGAAAAGTCTTCAGCAGGAGCGTTCCGTGGTCAAACTGGTCCGGTTCCGAGCCCTAGAACACCGGCCCTGTTGTTCTGAGCCCCGTAACAACGCTTTCAGGAGAGAATTTCCATCCAGGCCCTTGAAGCGAACCTTGCCTTCGGCCCAGGACCAGCAAAGATGAAAAGGAATGTCTAAGTCCTTCAGCAGCCTCCTACATGTCACCTCTCCCGACAAACAGCCTTTTTCTCATTATAAGAGCCTCTTCGGGGTGTGTCCGGGCAGCCAGAGGCCCATCTGACCCAGGTAAGAAGCAGTTAAGACTAATTAGCCCAGCTTGAGCTGTGGCAACCATCACGCAGCAGTTTCAAATAAACCAGAACGGGCCAGAGGCTGCAGCTTCCCTTGCTTTAAATAATAGGATCTGTGTCCTGAAACACGCTCAAAGGTGGTCTCCAGTCGTGCTAGTCAAAGTGTGGGGCCCAGACCAGCAGCATCTCCTTGTCAGACCTTTTGAGAAATGCAGGCTCTCAGGCCTCACCCCAGACCCTCAGAATCCAAATCTGCATTTAGTAAGATGCTCAGGTGATCTGTACCCATACGTCAGAAAGCCTTTTTTTTTTTTTTTTTTTTTTAAATTTTCTTGGCTGTGCCACACGGCATATGGGATCTTTAGTTCCCCAACCAGGGATAGAACCCATGCCCCTTGCACTGGAAGCACGGAGTCTTAACCACTGGACGGCCAGGGAAGTCCAGAAAGCCCTGACCACGGCGCTGCAACCAGGCAGCCTTGTACTCGATCTCAGAGGGGCCCAGGGAAAGAGGTTTCTCTCACCCAGCAGCACCCCATCAATGGAAGCCCAGTTAACGAGCAGCTCTCAGCATTCAACTTGGCATGATCCCTAGAACATGTGGGATGTAAACTCCACTAACAGAGTGTATACAAGATGCCAGCTTCCCTCAGAGGAACCCTAGGAAACTTAGGAAGATTCTGCAACTTGCCCAGGGTCTCACAGGCAGCACGGGCTGCTGAGGCAGGATTTGAACCCAGAGCTGCCAGCCTCTTGCCCTGCACTCTGCAGCCCACACAGTGGGGGGGAGGTTCTGCCCCCATCTCTGAACACGGTCAGAGGCAGTTCACACCAGTGGTAGCCGCAGGGCTCACATTCCAGCCCACAAACCAAAACACACAATACATCTAGCATCCCCTTGGAAGCGATAAACTGCCTTGAGATGTGGTGGCCACATCCCCACTGCATGTTTTTCCTAACACAGTTGGTATCTGGCAAGACCACCGCGGGGCTCTCTCTCTGCCATCAAGTTCATACTGCAGTCAAGACCCTGGGCCGACTACCATGCCCATGTCACTCACCACTCAGCCCCCAACCTCTCTTCCTCATCTGGCCACGGTAAAACATGCCTGAGCCCCACCTCCACCCCCTAACTGTGATCAAGGGACACCTCTGGGCAAACAGGAACACCAGCTACCACCCTCCCCCATCCTACCTTTTTACCATCTCCATACCTCTCTTCTCGGATTAAACAGGCTCAAAATGAGGTCTAATTCCAAAACCTGTGTTCCTTCCATGACCCTGTGTAGCCTCACATAATCCATGAAGAAAAAAGGAAGTAAACTAAATCCAATCTAATTCCAGAATTTAATCATGACTTGCAAACTTTAAAACCCCTTAGGGTACCCGAATGCTTTCCTACTCAAATTGTGGCTCAGAGGCCAGCAGTATCAGCATCACCTGGGAGCTAGTTAGGCAATGCAGCGTCTCAGGCCCCACCCCAGACTCACTGAATCCAAATCTGCATTTTCACAAGAACCCTATGTGATTTGCATGCACCTTAATACGTGAGAAGTGCTGTCCTTAATGTCCTACGTGGTAATGTTGTACAGGTAGATCCTATGTGCCCACACCAAGCGGGAGGCCCCAGGCATCCAGGACCTTCTTTATAATACGAAAATATTAGACTGAGTACCAGATTAGTAGATTTTGTGTGAAGTATGTCCTTGATTATCCAAAACTCAACACAGTTTTATTTTTCACTCCAAACACCACAAAGGCTTGTAGCTATTTATCAATAAAACACTTGCTAAATGAGAACAGTGGCCTCCAACTTCCTATTTCTATTTCTACATTATATAGTGAATCAAAAACAAATGACACTCTTCCATGAACCACTGCTACAATAAGGAGCCTCTGTTATGATTAAATTAGGACAAGGACTCATTTCTGTAGAATTTTTGAAATATCATCTCTAAAGAGTTTTTACAACTTAATTAGTTTCTTTGTTGACTAATCCGGGAGTTCTCTGTGCATCTGAGGGAAGGGTGGAGGAATTAAGGCATTGGAGAGAGAACAATGGATGCAAAATGTCTGGAAGGGCTTTCATTCCAACAGAACAAGTGTGAAACTGAAGTTTCTCAGAGAAATCACCTGCCAGAGTCACCCGGAGGGGCTGGCACATCCCCCAGGCACACTCCAGAGAAGACCTTGGCTCCAGGTCTTGACTTATCCCCTGAGACTTGCGGAGAGCCTGGCCGACACAGTAGGTGCTCAAATATAAGTATTTGCTTTTGTTGAACCAAACGTTGACAGATGTATTTACCGCAAAGAAAAAAAAAAAAAAATCACAGGAAGTCTGGGATCAGGCCAAGTATCACTGGTGTGCCCAGCGTCAGGCTAGATGCCAGGAGAGCTCGTGGGAGGGGGAGCTCATTTGAAAGCACAGTAAGAGCTCATCCTGGTCTCAGGAGCCATGGGCACCTGCTGAGGCTGAAGTCCAAGGGAGCTCATCAGACATGCCGAGTCCCAAGCCTCACCCCAGACCTACAGAGTCAGAATCTGCATCCAACAAGATCCAGAAGCCTTGCTCTAGAGGCACCAAAATCAGCTTGAGAAGCACCACTCTAGGCACGGCCATAAAATACTGAGATTGAACTGGAACGGAAACGGGGCATCCCCCTGAGTCAGGACACGCCTGGTGGCCACCAGAGCTGTCCACATCCATTCAGCCCACTCCTCTCCTTCTGGGCACACGGCAGGACTGCATTTCCCCACCCACTTGAAGTTAGGCGTGGCTGGGCTTTCATCAATGAGATCTGAGCACAAATGCCATGTGTCACTTCTGGGAAGACGCTTTAAGAACCATGTGCTGTTGATCAGCAGCAAGATTACAGTGGTTGCTCCCTCATCTTGGCTCCTGGACGGTCTTGCAGCCCCAAACCAACTCGCAACAGACTTGCAGCATGAGAAAGAAGCAAACCTATGTTGTTTCTAAGCACTGAGATTTGGGGGCTGTTTGTTATGGCAGCATTTCCTAACCCATCCTGACTGACACAGCATGTCAGCCCCCAACACTGCCATCTTCAGAGCACCTCTGTTACTCCCCCATTGAGATCCGCTTAAACACAACATGACTTGAGGATGGATAGGGCCTCTTTTTAAATCCCAAACAGCACTACTTAACTCAGTTACCTTCTACACTCTTCAGACTTCACTCCAACCATCATCTTTTCTCCTTTCCCCAGATCTCCCCACATAGTAATGCTTTTATCTTACCATACCGTATGCTTTTTGGTAAGCTGCTTTACATCCTTTTCTCAACAAGGTGATAGACAGACAGTCACACATACAGACACACCAGACGTGGCTCCAAATGAATTTTGGCTGTTTCCAAAAAATCAAATTCACCCCCTGAAAGACAAAGATTTGCTTTTACTAAGGATATCTAAAAGAACGTGGCCCTGGGCCAGGCAAGTATTCCTTCAACCTGTTCTTTGCACAGAAGGATGCATGGGACACAGTCTCTGCTCTTAAAGAGCAATTCATTCTTGGAAACACGATCTCTTTTTGCCTTGTCATAAGGTGAAATCTGAACCATGCTAACTCCATGAAAACACTTAGCATCATTGACAAAAATGTTTTATTCTTAAAATTCTTCCGAGCCCCTTTTGCGTGGCCGGCCTTGTGTGAAGAACAGGTGAATCTTATTTTAACCAGTTCCTCTCGGTAGGCAGGTAGGGTGTGGCCAATTGAGCTCTATTAGAAACAGGCTGCAATGGGTATTCTGAGGCTTACAGCTTATCTACCAGATGCTTTCTGAATCCAAATTTCTAGATGTGGAATTGCTGGATCAGAGGGCACGTACGCTGTTAAGGTTTTAAGGTATATTGCCAAATTACACTCCAGGAAGCACAGGGCAATTTTCCTACACCCTTGCCAATACTCACTCTTTTTTTATTTTGACACTTTTCATTAAAGCTACCTTTTTAAAAAATGAGCAATTCTTTGACTACTAGTGAGACTGAATATGCTGATGACGTTGCATCTTTTATTATAAAGTGTCTATCCAAGTTCATTGCCCGTTCTTGTACTGATGTGTTCCTCTTTGGCTTTTTAAAAAATAACTTATAAAAGAACTTTCTGCATTAAGGACATTAACTTTTTCACAATTTTTATTTGCCTTTTACCTCAGTTTTTAAAGGAAGAGGTCTCTGGTGGCGGAACGGGCGATTCACAGAGGAGGACAATACCACAGGGACAGCGCATCACAACTCACCTGCAGAGGTGAGGCCCCCTCGCCCTCCGCAGTCAATCTACCGGCAAGTCCTTTCGACTTAACCCCTTAAAATACACTCCAAATCCATCCACTTCTCTCTCAGCATCTCCACTCCCACCAGCCTGCTCCCAGCTTCCTAACTCAGCTGCTTGCTTCCCTCCCTCCCCTCTTCAAGTCCATCCTCCACACTACAGCCCAGGTGAGCTTTCCAAAACAAATCAGAGCACGCCAAGCCATCAATCAAACCGAAAGCTACCAACCACTAAAAAGAAAGGAGAACTAGGGAATGTGACAGAGGTGCTAAATATCGCTATCATATTACAATATGTACATGTATCAAATTAACACGTTGTATACCTTAACTTTACACAAGATGGCCTGTCAAATGTATTCAATTAAAAGAAGCCACTGGTAGCTTCAAATCAGCCATGGCAGGAGTACTTACACCCTAGAAATTGGCAAACGCGACAAATCAGAACTTCTCTCACTCCACCTCCCACCCTCCATCCGCCAAAGCTGATTGTTAAACATTTACCAACACACCACTGGAGGCAAAAGAAGCTTCAGCCAGTGTCAGAGAATGACACTCCAATTTTGTCCTCCCAAAAACTGCTGAGAAGGAGGAAAGGGAGCTCCAGATGGAGGGACCCTTCAGACAGGAGACTGTCTCTGGCAAAAGTATCGATAGACAGAGACCCACGCGGGGAGCACAGCTCAGCAGGTGCCCAAAGGACATCAAGGAGGGCTTCCCTGGTGGCGCAGTGGTTGAGAGTCCGACTGCCGATGCAGGGGATGCGGGTTCGTGCCCCGGTCCGGGAAGATCCCACGTGCCGCGGAGCGGCCGGGCCCGTGAGCCATGGCCGCTGGGCCTGCGCTCCGCAGCGGGAGAGGCCACAACGGTGAGGGGCCCACGTATCGCAAAGAAAAAAAAAAAAAGTAAAGGACATCGAGGAACAGCTGGGCCCTTGGAATGATGCTTTTTGCAGTTAAGCCACGCAGACCATAAATGCAAACCTGGGGAAAGGCAAGCAACCTCAAATTATTCGACAGTTCATTTCTTCCGCCATGCAGGATAGTGACTCAAAATACAAGTTCGTAAAGAAAAACCAAGTTACATACCTGGGGGCGGGTGGAGACAACTATCCAGCTTACCTGCCTCCCTCTCTGTCACATCCCCACCTCTCTCGGCCTCGCTCCCTGCTCTCTAACCATTCTGGAAGATTCTGGTTCTCTCAAATCTATCAAACATACGCCCCCTCCTTCAGGGTTATCTGCATCTGTAGTGCAAGTGCTCACACGGCCCCCAGACCCTCACATCAGGCTGGCTCCTGGGCGTCACTCAGGTCTCGGCTCACACATACCCTCCTTGGGGAAGCCTCCTCTGACAGTTTCTGGAACCCCCCACTTCCTGCACCCCACACCCCTCATTTGTCACAGTACCCTGTTTTATTGGCCCCATACCACTTTAAAAGTATACACATATATATATATATTATTTTTTTTTGCTAGTTTATCATCTCCCCAACTAAAAGGTAAGCGTCTTTTCTATGCCTCTCACCGCTTCACCTCCAGCAGCGCTCACAGCCCATCGTCCGCACTTAGTCAGGGGCTGTTGGACTGGCAAACTACACACAGCCCATAAGCTAAGAACGGCCTGTCCATCTTTAAATGGCTGGAAACAAAGCGAAAGAAGGGTACTGCATGGCACAAATTCAAACCTCAGTGTCCCTAAATAAAGTTTTATTGGAACACAACCACACCCGCTGGTTTGGGGCTCCTCTCTAGCTGTTTCGTGCTCCGCGGGCAGAGCTGAGCGACTGTGACAGAGACCATATGGGCGCTCTCACGGCTTCTCACTGCCTGCGGCGCACTACACATCGCAGTGATGCAGCAGCTGTAACTCGAGTGTGCCTCTTGGCCTGCAGAGCCTAAAATGTTTCCTGGCCCTTTACAGAAAAAGTTTGCCAATGCAGGTGAAGAAGGAGAAGGCTTTGAGAAATGTTTCTAAGGGAGAGCAGACCAGGCTCGCCACCCGAATGAACAGGAGAGAAAAGGTAAGAGGGGGGCAGAGTCAGATGACACGGTAGAGAGATGGTGGTGACATGCACAAGGGTTTGGAGGGTGCGGGGAGAAGGCAGTGAAAGGAGGGGAGAGATTAAGAGTTTAGTTTGGACATGTAAGTCCCTGGGGACTGAGTCTGGAGACCAGCTCAAGACCCGAGGGGAATACAGTGAACCGGGAAGTTAACCTGACAAAACAGATCTTTACCAGATGGAAGACAGGAGGGACACTAAATGTGGACGGAGGAGGTGGGTGAGTCCTCTGAGGAATCCACACGAACCTGGCACAATTCACACACCTGTCGCAACTGAACCTACACAATGTCACCCATGCTCTGGTCCTCCAAAGGACAAGCCAGGCCAACCTGCTGGCCACCATTTCTACTTCTCTCCACGGGGACAAACACCACCCAGAAGCCTTGCCACTGTAGGAAAGAGCGGAATCTACTCATTTTGCAATTAAGGACCCGGGGACCCGTGCTGACATTCTGCTAGAAAGCTTGTCACGTGCCACCTGGCTGCTGGGAGTAATAAGCGGGCAAGCTGGGAGAACGCCGTCCCCTGGAGTGGCCCGACAAAAATCCTGACACCTAACTTGTATCCAAGCCTTCCTGGTTTACCAAACCTCTTCTTTCACCAGCCACGTAGGGACCAGCATCCGTCCTCGTAGACGAGGTCAACCAGGCTGTCAGATAAAAGCTGGGCTTTTTCAGGCTGGGAAGAGCACAAGCGGGTCAGCATCTCGTTCATGTTTCTAGCTGGTGACGGACCGCAGGGATTCCCATGGCGGTTAACAGATGTCAGGGATTCCTGCCGACTTGTTGCTAAGGGAACTTTTGTGAAGATGCCCCGAATCCAGAGAATCCAACAAGCCCTGCCGACTGCTTTGAAGTCCTGAGGGGTGGCCAGTTGACCAGACCAGCACAGAACAGTGCAGAGGGGGACGCCCCTCCGGATTAGAGGCAGACAGAGTACGGGCCAAAGGTAGAGTTTCATACAGCACAGGAGCCACAAACGCGGGCCAGAGCCCCCAAATCAAAGGGCAGGATGACTTTGTGAAGATGGCAGAAAGCCCCTTAACCTTTTCGATCACAGCTACATGCTCCGCGAACCCCCAGCCCTAATTATACCTTTTGTGAAAGAGCTGACGACCGCCTTTAAAAATACGGGCGTGAGGAACAAGGTCACACCCATTTTAGGTAATTTCCACGTAACAGAAAGGCCCTGTATTAAAATCAATTTGTATAACGTATCAAGCATCTACTAGATGTCAGGCAGCTCGGATGCACCATGTCCATTAACAACCAGCACCAAATAGCCCCGACCTGAAAAAGCTGGGCTGGTTTGTCAGTGGCCCGGGGGACAGACCCAGGCTTCAGGGACAGGAAAATCTAGTTTCAAAATCAGCTGCACCATTTACTGTGTGGCCTCTATAAATAAATCCCTGGCGTCTTTAAAAACAAAAACGAACAACAAACAGCAAAATCCTCCAAGGATGGCGATGGAGAATCTCCTAGCAGAATGGCCAAATCTGTTCGTTCTACCCCCCGGACGCTCTCTCAACGGTCTGGCCTGGCGCTGCTTCCTCTCTAATGCATCATCTGTCCCAAGGTGTCCTCCCTACCCTTCTGAGGTAGCTAGTCTGCAAAACAGCCCTCAATGAAGCTTGCCTCGCTGTGTATACACACCTGTATGCACCTCTCTCCCACACTGCGACTCACTTTACCCGTGGAATGTGGCAGAAGTGATGCGCCAGTTCTGAGCCTAAGCCTTAAGAAGACCTGGCAACTTGCACTTTTGTGTGAAGAAGCCAGCACGTTAAAACACTCCAACTGCCCTGCTGAAGAGAAAGGCCGTGCAGAAAGGCACCCGAGGATGACACCACGCAGAGAAAAAGGCCATATGGAAGGCACCAGGCGTGCGAGTGAAGACACACACTTTGGAGGTTCCAGCCCAGCTGAGCCTCCAGGACCCCAGCTGCGGCCACCACCTAACTGCAAATGCGTGAGAGACACCAAGATCGACCAGCAGAGGAAGCGCCCGGCCAAGCCCCACCAACCCACAGGAATGTGTGAGATAATAACAAATGGTTCTTTGGCCACACTGAGTTTTGGGGTGGTTTGTTACATAGCAATGGATAAAATATTTTTTATCACACTTAATGATTCACAGCACAGCCCACCTCCCCAGCCCCACATCTCTCTGCCCCAGCCACACCTTGTAAACTCCTGCAGCACAATCACCTGAACCCAAAATGGGAGAACAGAAGGTGAAGAGAAGGAGGTGTAAGGGTGACCCTCTACAGCTGAGCAGTTCAGCTGGCAGTGTCATATTCTGTTAGTACCTCTTGAGTACCTTGCAAGTGACCTTGCAGCCAGATCGTGGATTCTGAGAACAGCACCTCCGTCAAGGAAAGCTCTGTTGTGTATGCATTCCAATCTTATTACCCTCCAGAACTGTTTCCCAAAAGCTCTGGTGGATTTTTGCAGATGCCTTACAGTATCTTCCAGAGCCCTAATTTCTTCTCTTCGTTCGAGGGAAGAGCATCACCTCGGCTCCTTCTAGACACCATGTCTCTCTCAGCTCCTTGACCTCTTCATGGCTGAACAGACCCTCAAGAGAGATGTTTCTAGCTGCTTTTATCTAAGGGCCTTGATAACTCCTGGGCAGCTGTGGGTCTTATCCGTTAGGCCTCCTCTCTTTTCTGGGAGGAGCTGGCTCCCCTCCACCTGGCACCCTCTGGAAGGCTGCCCTACTCACTGAATAGCAGGATCCTTGTGGCCAGTCCTTGCCCACCAGGGCTTCCCCCAGCTCTGCTTGGCAGAGGTTTTCCTGGAGGCCGCCCTCTGCAAGCCAAGTATGTTCTGCCCTGTCACCCCATTTCCTTGGGGTCTTGACCAAAGAGATTTCCCCAGGAACCAGGACCAGAACCTCCACCAAACTGGCCTCTCCGCAGGGGCAGGCCACCAGGGTGGATCTTTGGGCCCTCTCAGTTAGCTCCCAACTCCCCGCCACGGGGTATGCTTCCTGCCAACCAGGGCCTCTCAGTTCCCCTTTTTTCATATGAACAAGGAGGAAATCCTTGGGGCGTGTGCATTTTGCACACACCGCCCTCAATCTTTAGCACACTCCTGCCGAGATGGGGTTTCCTGACGTCACTCTTTCCGCCAGAGAGCAAACAGTGCACTGGGGTGGGGGTCATGCTGGCAGTGCCATTCTCAGCTGTGCACCCACCGTCCCACTCCTGCCGCAGGAGTCTGGTGTAGCCCCTTCTGCCTGCACTTGTGTCTGCAACAGCTCCCCGGGCCTTCTGAACTCCATGCCCCCAGCAAGCTCAGTGCCAGGCGCCCACTAGCAGAGGCTTACCACCTCTCGTAAGTGGGCCCTCCTCTGGCCTCCTGGCTTCTGCACTAACACCTGGCTGGCACCCCCCTCGGGAGTTCTGCATTCTCCCCTAACCCAGCCTGTCTCTGGGGGGTCACCCCGTTCCAAGGGACCCTGCCTGCACCTCCTCCATCCCTCCCCGGCCTCAGCCTTGAGGTCTGGCCTGCTCAGGGAAGAGGTTCCCAGAGACAAAAGGGCCTGATGTATGATCCTCCCCATGGAAGATGCGTCTGCTTTGGCCCTGAAAAGAGTCGCAGGGCTCAGGCCCACTCCTGTCTCCACCTGTGGGAAAACAAGCTGGCTCTGAGTGAAATCACACTCCAGGCTTCGCAGGGGAGATGCTCCACGTAGGAAGGAGCAGCTGCCCTCATTGGAGCCCCAGCATCCCTGCCTCCCTTATGGATGTGGCCACTGGCAGGTGGACCTCGGGAGCTGCACTGGCCCTTTCCCACAGGGATCCAGACCCTTTCTTTACTTGCCTTCTGGTACAGCTGGGCCAAGGATCTTGGGTTTAAAAGAGACATAGGCACAGAGGGTAGCATTCAGCCAGCTGAGCTGCTAACCAACTACGCAAGCATTACTCCCTGGCCAACTGCCTTCACCTGTCTCATATTCAGTTTGCCTGCCTGTAAAATGCGGATAGTACCTCCCCCTTCCCAGGGCTGTCCGGGGAACTGGTGACACCGTATGGACCGTGCCTGGTGCCTTGTAGGTGCTTAACAAACGTAAGCCCCTCTAGGGGTACGACTCACACCGATGGGCACTTGTCTGAAAGCACCTTAGGCAACGGACATGCCATGAACTCTGACTGACACACCCACAGCTGTCCTAGCTGGTCACTCTGCTTGTCCGCTGGGTGCTCTGATTCACCCTCCCTTTCCCCCGGGGAAGAGAAAGCAAAGACACTTCACTCTTGCTAACACAGCCCACAAACCCACCAGTCTCACCCCCACCCAACACACAGCTGGCCGAGTCCAGCCAGGGATACTCCTCACCAGACTTCCAACAGCCAAATTTCCACTTCAGTGTTTCCTGGAAAAGCGTGGCCACCAGAGGACTCTACCACAGGAGTCTCTGCCAGGGCTGCTGGGCTAGAAACAAGGAGGCTCCGGGTCTTCGTAAGAAGCAGATCACTCGCTTACTTCCACACCTGGATCTCAGGAAGGGAACTAGGAACGCTGAGGAACACCTGAACCTCTCCTAGGCAGCCAGGCTCTCAAATGACAGAACCACGAAGGTGCTGGAATATACTCAGCTGACAGCCCTGGAAGGCTCCTTCCAGCCTCAACTTTGCTCACATGCTACTAACCCATGTAGGAGGGATTTTGTTCTCTGGACCTGAAAGCAACATCACGCACCTCTAAGAGGCCCGGCTCTATTTTGATAATGTTGCCACAGGACATTTCTCAGGCAAACTGACCCATAACCGTTTCACCACTATCTAGCTTTCTTTCTGTCTTTTTTGAGTTGCACAGAGCATTTTCAGTCAAAATTTGCTACTTTGTTCTTTGTGAAGTGGGGGGGGGGGTAAATTATTAATCAGTTCAGCCTCTATGATTTGGACAGTTTTGCCAGGATACTTCCGTCTACTCACAGCCTTCACAACAATCTTGGGGTCGGGCAGCCTTTCACTAAAGGGAACAACCTGTAAAAGCCCACCCCACACGCCACCAAAGGACTTGAGGAACTTAGAATCCCACTCAGGCTAGGACCATGAGCTCGGCGATGAGAGGACATCGAGGCCTCCCAACTGTCACCCAGACAATAAACAGCCAGCCGACTTGGCTCAGCAGGTCCTGTGAAGCACGGGGCCAGGCCAGAACACCAGGACAAGGCACTTTTCAGGCTCTGAACCCTGGCCTCGGGGAGCTGGGCCAGGAGACGGGGCGCTGGCCGGGGGCTGCGGCACCCCTGGATCAAGCCTGCTGACGGGTCTCGGGCTGGTGGCTAGCCAGGCTCAGCTGACCAGTAAGTGGGCGGCCGGGAGGCGGCCGGGCAGCTGACCCGCCGCAGCACGACCGTCCACGGGTCGGCAGGCTCGGGGCTCCGGGGCCCAAGCGGTACCCCTTTTCCCAGCCCCGTCCTCCGCGCGTCTTCCCTGGACCGCCGGACGCCGCAACCCTCCTGCGGCCCCGGCCACCGCCGGAACGCGCCCGCCAGCTCCCGAACTCACACTGGCAACAAGTTCTCGCTTCCTCAGGGCGGCCACGATGTGCTCGGGAGGCCCGGCACGGGGAGCGCTCGGAGGGCGAGCCCCGCGCTGCCCACGCCCGGAGAGGCGCCCGCCGCCTCCGCCGCCCCCAGGAGCGCGCGGCTCTGGGTCGGGCGCGCAGGGGCGGCTCCGGCCTCCCGGGCGCGGGCAACAGGTATGCGAGCGCGCCGGTCTCCCAGCCCCGGCCCTCGCCCCTTACCTCCAGCAACTGCACGTAGCTCGCCGGGAACCAGCCGCGGAGCCCGTCCTCCTTCTCGCCTTCCCACCAGCCGCCGTCCGGGACCTGCAGCAGCGTGATGAGCTCGCCCGCGGCGAAGCGCAGCCCCTGGCCGTGCCGCTCCCCGGAGAAGGGGTACAGGGTCCGGCAGCGGGCGCCGGACATGGCCTTGGCGCCCGGGCTCACAGCGCAGCCTGCATCCCTGCCGAGCCCCGCAGTCTGGGCAGCGGCTCCGCGGGGTCCCAGGCGCCCGGCGCTCCGGGCTCCCGCGCTCTGGGCGCGCGCCGTCTCGGGGGTGCGCGGGGGTCCCCGGCTAGGCGGGGGACGCGCGCCCCGCGCAGGGAAGCTGAGACTTGCTGGCTTCGGAGCGAGCGGCAACGCCCCCGGGCCGGGCGGCTCGCGGCTCCCAGCTCGGGCCGGGGGGGGGCGGGGCTCAGGGGGAGGAGACCCAGGCGCCGCGGGCTCCGGAGACAACTTCCCGGGGACGCGGAACGCGGGCGGCCGCCGCGAGGGCCGGCCAGAGCCGGGGCCGCCCTGGCGCGCGGAAATGCACAGCTCCCCGCGGAGGTGGGACCCGGAGCATCCCCCTCGGCCCCGCTCCGCGGCGAGGGAGTGGCGGCGGACGTGGAGAAGGGGCTGGCGGCCGGGTAGCCTGCTGGGGGCTCTCTCGGAGCGAGGAGGCGGGACTGGGCGGGGGCTGGGCCGGGGCGGCCACGCCCGCTGAGGGCCGGGCGCTCCCTAGCCGAGCGGGCGGGTCAATGGGGAGGGGTCTCCCGGCTCACACCCCCACCATCGAAAGCCGCGGGGATAGAAACGCCCCTCGCTACGCGTTTTGTAGGCCTCGTGGCCGGTGGTGGGCGGGCGTCTCCTCCGGGGTGCCTGTGAGGGAATGTGTTTGTGGCCGTCACTAGGGTTTGAACCTGGGGTTGAACTTGACTCACCGGAAACTGGACAATGGGTGAGAGACAGATTTGAAGCAGGGCGCCTGAGCCGGGAAGCCAGGTGGCAGCGGGTTACACCAGAGGGACCGAGCGGCGAGAAGACGGAGTCGGAATCCGAGTTGGTAGAATTGGAAGGAGATCATTACGGATACGAGGAGAAGAGGGGAAGGTGAGAGGAGCAGTCCCCGTCGCTTGTGCATGCAAAGGGGAGGCTGGCCCGGGGTGCCAGCTCTCCTGAAATCGAGATGGGCCAGGCTGAGGAGTCTACACTCATTTACTCAGTCAACAGACATTAGCGGGAGGCTGCCACGTTCCACGCAATGCGCCAGGTGCCTACAAAATTCATTTGGAACAGGCTCCTGCTCTGCTGGTACCAGTGGACCAGGGTGCTGAAGGAAGCTGACCTTGAACTGATGGCCTAGAAGTAAAAGAAAGCTTTCTTTGTTCGTCTACTCTATAGGAAAACTTAAATTCCATTTCCTAAACTGTAAATAGCCGAACCCTTTAATCTCTCTGCAAACTTCTAATTGCCTACCCTTACATCCTGCTCAGTAACCTTCCATGGCTCCCTATTACCTTTTACATTAAACTGAGACTTCTCAGCTTGTGCGTTTCAGGCCCTCCACAATACCTCCCCCACCCTCATCTCTCAGCCAGCCCAGCTGGGCTACGAGAGCCTTAAGATCTCTTTCCACACTTTGAATCAGTGGTTCTCATTAGAGTCACCTGAGTAACATTAAATGCTCATGCCCAGGCCCACCCTAGCTTTGAGAATCACTGTTGAGCCAAGTTCTGCATTTAAGCCATCTGCCCTAGCAGCCTCAGCCTGGCCTCTGGCCATGGGCAAGTTGACAAATGCAGATTGTTTATCATATTCCATCAGTTGCAAATTCACAAACCCTTGCTTGTCTACAATCATGGGGAAACAAACTCTTGACCACGGTCACCACTAAGAGTCCCTTAAAGCAGAGCAGAGCTGCAAAATTTGATACAGAAAAGAGTCACTAAAAGTAACTGACCTGGGCTTCCCTGGTGGTGCAGTGGTTAAGAATCCGCCTGCCAACGCAGGGAACATGGGTTCAAGCCCCAGTCCGGAAAGATCCCACATGCCACAGAGCAACTAAGCCCATGCGCCACAACTACTGAGCCTGCACTCTGGAGCCCGCGATCCACAACTACTGAGCCCACGTGCCACAACTACTGAAGCCTGCACGCCTAGAGCCCGTGCTCCGCAACAAGAGAAGCCACCGCAATGAGAAACCCTCACACCGCAACAGAAGCTGGAGAAAGCCCCCGCACAGCAACGAAGACCCAACACAGCCAAAAATAAATAAAATAAAAAATATATTAATTAATTAATTTTTTAGAAAAGTAACTGACCTAATCAAAGTCTTAAACAGGACTAAAATGCTCTATATCAGGGACATTTGTGCAGGCTGACCTCAGGTTTCATATCTGATGATATGGCCCAGTTCAAGTTAGGATGGCTGGTCCAGAGCCTTCCTGCAATCCAGACTCCTCTGGGGTACCTGTAAACAACCTGTGATCCAGTCTGGACTTGTGAAATTTCAGCTGACACAGCATGCCATACACTTCAGTTCCAAATGACTGGCCCCAAACAGTTCTGCAGCACCAAAATTGATCATGGCTGTCAACTTCTTCAGTTCTCTCATTTTATTCCTGTAGTCCTATGAGCTGGTGTGGTTACTGTCCCCAGTTTACAAGTGGAAAAACTGGGCTCAGAGGGCATGACTTGCCCACCATTTTATGGCTGGTCAACAGCAGAGGTCAGGCCTGGCTTATTTTACATGGAGCACTGCTTCCTCTGGTCCACTCTGCTGGGGTCAGAAAATGCATTGTGGCTCATCCACAAATAGCATCTTAAAGGGCTCTCTGGTGATACCCAATGTCACTCTTGATAGAAGTAAGACTGCACTAGCAGTCAGTGGAACTCCTGTCGCTGATCTCAGATAAATCCCCTGACACCTTGGGGTCTGTTTCCCCATCTGTGATTGGAGGCTGAATCCAACAGCTGGACTATAGGACTTGAGGTGGTTAAATGTATAGGCTCTGGTCTCCCTATATCCAAAGTTCAGTTCTGCCATTTTCTAGCGGTGTGCCCTTGGGCAATGTACTTAACCTCTTTGAGCCTCATTTTCCTCATCATTAGAAGATGATAGTAGTCTTTCTATCATAGACTTAATAAGAGGATTGAATGAGTAAAAATGTAAACTGTTTAGAGCAAAGGCTGGCACATGAAGTACTCAAATATTAGCAGTCATTATTATCTACCTAGCCCAATGGTCCTGGTTATTTATTATCCAACACTTCTTGTTGAACTAAGATTTCCAGGGTAATAATAGAAGTGGAAACCCTTACATCTTTGGAATGCCAAAAATTTTAAAGGAACACACTCTGGGTTTCAGTTTTCTCACAAGATCTTGAAGGAAAGATGAGTTTCTCCCTTATCTATTTTCCTCCTTGCCTTCCTCCCCCCATCTTCTGTTATTATCTTGAACTTGTATTTAAATCTCTAATTATTTAACTTCTTTGATAACTGAGTCTTATATTACTGATTAGATGCTTAGTAACTCAGGGGAGGGTTAACATGTTTGTTTTAAATTTCCGTCTATCCTTCCTAAAGCCTAAGATTGCAAAAAATAGGCATTCATGGGCTTCCCTGGTGGAGCAGTGGTTGGGAGTCCGCCTGCCGTTTCAGGGGGTGCGGGTTCGTGCCCCGGTCCGGGAGAGTCCCACGTGCCTCGGAGCGGCTGGGCCCGTGAGCCATGGCCGCTGCGCCTGCGCGTCCGGAGCCTGTGCTCCGCAACGGGAGAGGCCACAACAGTGAGAGGCCCGCGTACCGCAAAAAAAAAAAAAAAAAAAAAAAAAGTAGGCATTCAGTACTTCCTCAGTTCGTTTTGCACAGATAGTTTGGACCTTTGTGCAGATTCAGATTTTCCATATTGCCAAGTTACTCTATAAACACATGTGTTAGAACGTCTGGATTAGACTGTAAACTCCCAAGATCAGGCTTTACTCCCTTTTTCTTAGCTTCCTCTCTACACTGTGCACTTGATAACTATGTGCTGGCGGATATTTCTTTTCTACTCGAGACGGTCTCATATGCCCTTGCACCAGCAGCCTATGGATGGCAGAGAAATACAAGAGGTTCAATTTCTTAAAGAATTAAACATGAATTTTACCGTATGACCCAGCAATAGTCCTAGGTATCTGTGTAAGAGAAATGAAGACAAATAACCACACAAAAACTTGCAGCGAATATCCACGCGGCACTTTTTCTGAGAGCCAAACAGTGGAAATTATCCAAGTGCCCACCAGCTGATGAGTAGAGGAGATGTGGTATACGCATACAGTGGACTCAGCCACAAAGAGGAATGGAGTCCTGCTACAGGCTACAACTCGGATGCATCTCAAAGACGTCCACCGTGCCAAGTGAAAGAAGCCAGTGTTGTGCGATTGCATTTATATAAAATGTCCAGAAAGGGCAAATCTATAGAGACAGTAAAGAGATTAGCAGTTGCCTGAGGATGGAAGTGGGAAATAGGGAGTAAGCAAAGGGGCAGGAGGTTTGATGACAATGTTCTAAAATTGGGCTGTGGTAATGGTTCTGCACAGTTCCAGAAATCATTGACTTGTACACTTAAAACAAGTAAATTGTTTGGTATGTAAATTATACTTCAGTAAAGCTGCTAACATAAACCAAACAGTAAACAAAAATATGCAAAGGCCTCATTCATTCAACAAGGATGCCCTGGGACTTCCCTGGTGGTCCAGTGGGTAGGACTCTGTGCTCCCAATGCAGGGGACCCAGGTTCAATCCCTGGTCGGGGAACTAGATCCCACATGCATGCCGCAGCTAAGAAGTCTGCATGCCGCAACTAAGACCTGGAGCAGCCAAAATAAATAATAAATAAATATTTTAAAAATTCAAAAAAAACAAACAAGAATGCTCTTCCATACCCACGGGCCAGTTTATTCAGCAACAACCTGAAGAGGTGTTAAGCCCGTGCAATCAAATGGACAGTGTGTTGGGCCTGGGATAGAGAGATAAGTATGGAGCGTATATAAAGAGTTCCTATCAATCAAGAAGAAAACGATGGATGACGCAGTAGAGGAAAGGGAAAAGACTTGAACAGGCATTTCATAAAAGAAGACATCCAAATGGCCAATAACATTAAAAGGTGCTCAACTTCATTAATCATCAAAAAAAAGCAAATCAAAATCAAAAGGAAGTAACACTATACACTCACCAGGTGGTAAGTATTAAAAAGTAGAAAATACCAGGTATTATGAGGCTCTGAGGCACATGGGGTGCTCATGCACCGCTGAGAGGAGCCCGTTGGAAGACGTGATATTTAGCACAGCTTCAGGGAGCATCCTTTATGACTCATTCATTCCCCTCCTAGGTATAGAGCCAACTGAGAGCTGTGTTCTTATGTTCATGGAAAGACATATACAACG
Source organism: Kogia breviceps (assembly GCF_026419965.1). Lineage (NCBI taxonomy): Eukaryota > Metazoa > Chordata > Mammalia > Artiodactyla > Physeteridae > Kogia > Kogia breviceps. The sequence goes on along the minus strand of NC_081328.1, from coordinate 6,508,322 downwards.
TGCACAGCAGCACTATTCATAAGAGCCCCAAACTGAAAACGGCCCAGTGTCCATGTACAGTAGAGTGGATCAAATGATGACATAGTTATACAATGGAAAACTTTACCCTTTGAGGATGAACAAACTATTGCTACAGGTAAGTGAATCCCACAGATGTAATGTTGGCCAAAAAAACCACTAAAGAGTACATAGAGCATGATTGCATTTATATGAAATTCCTAGAAGTCGGGAGAGTCGTTATTTGAGGGAAGGGTATTGAGGGCGGGGATCTGGGATCCTGGTAATAATCTACTTTTTGATCTGGGTGTGAGTTACACAGGGCTATTCTCCAGGCTGTATACTTACTTGTGCACTTTTCTGTATGGATGCTATGCTTCAGTACAGTTTTGTTAAAGAAAATAATATAGTCCCTGACCTCAAAGAATATATAGTATCTTGATTCTAGAGCGATGTTGTCCAAATTTTATTGACTGTGCACCTCTATCAGTAAAACTCCCCAATATATGTATTTCTATTATTTATAACTTAAATACATGAACCACTAAACTAATGTGTCTTATAATACACAAGATTAAAATTTTTAAAGTTATATTAAAATATATATTATACACAATTAGAGGTTCTAAGACTGTCTTCCTGCATTGTAGTGGATGTTTTGTGCATTTCTTGGGAATCAGTGTTCTTGAGAATCAGCTTTAAGAAGACACTGGGAAGGAAAAGAAAGTTAGTGTACTGAAAATAAGCATTTTGAAATCATGACTTTGGAAAAAAAATAAATGGGTCCAGTTCTCTTGGAGTCTGGGAAAAACCTGGCATCGGGCCTACAAGGAAGAGAAAGCATTCAGAGCTCCATCCATCCTCGCCCCACTTCTCCCGTGTGAAGTCTGAGCCAGAGGTGCAGCCAGAGCCTCTGAAACTTCAGTGTGTATAAGAACCACCAAGGGGACTTCCCGGTGGTCCAGTGGGTAAGACTCTGCACTCCCAATGCAGCGGGCCCGGTTTCGATCCCTGGTCAGGGAACTAAGATCCCACATGCCGCAAGGAAAGATCCCACAAAAAAAAAAAAAAAAAAAAAAGAAAAGAAAAAGAGAGAGAAAGAAAGAAAGGGGAAAAAAAGAATCATGGAGGAGCATGTTAAAAGTGATGCCTATTCTTGGAGATTCTGATTTACTGGGTCTATGATAGGACCCAGAAATCTGTGTTTTTAATAAAACCTCTGAATTATTCTACCGGAGTCCTTACACGTACTTTGAGAAACACCATCCTTAACGCTAAGGTTGCCACACGTTTTCAGGTAGTCTTTGTACCACTGGAGAACGTTATAATTTATAAGTCGGAAGCTTTTGCATTTGCATCCTGTTTGGCCAGGCACCACCAATTAAAAAGATGTCGAGGGAAGCAGAAGCGGAGCCAGAGGCAGGCAGAAAATGGAAGGCAGAGACGTCATAGATAAACGAGGAGAGGAAGCCATTGTGGGGAATGGGAGAGACGGAGGCTATAGAATAAGGGAAAAGGGATGGGATAGAAGCGAGAAGGGGAGGGGGAGAGAGACCAGGGAGGGAGGATGGAAGAGAAAAGACAGCCCTGCTTTCCCTCGCTCCATTCACCACCCACATGCACCCACCCACCAGGCTCTGAAGGCAGAGCCGACTCTGGCCAGACCCCGCTTCCCTGGTGAAATTCATTTGCAAAAGAAGCATGAAGAGAAGAAAAGAGAAAGGGGAGGAGAGAGGAAAAGAAAGGCCACAGAGAAATCGTCAGTTGTGGGACCAAAAATAACATTTAGAAATAGAAGAAGTCCATCTTTACATCGGTCCTTGGCAGGTGGGTGGCAAAGGAGTGTCTGCCCCATTCCCACAGGACCCTGGCGGCAGCTGGAAGTAAGGAAGTGATATTCCCCTTTGGGAGAAAATAACAACAAAATATCCACCGAGGAGCCCAGCAGAGAGAGGCAAAGCCACATTAAAGAGACAGCAAGCCTCCAGGGCCAAGACCCACCTCTAACTAGATGGCGGCTATTAACATATGTGAAGCCTGGAAAAATCCACCCAACGTGGGCTGGGCTCTCTGGAAGCTTAGAAAAGAAATTTGAGAGGTTTCTGAGAACTGCTGCCCCTCCAGGTCTCTGCTGTCTTTGAAATACACACACACACACACACACACACACACACACACACACACACACACACACACACAAACACACACACACACACACACACACACACACGGGATGGGCTTTTGATTACCATCCAGCTTGCTTCTCTTACCCCAAAGACAAGTTAGACCCTAATTCCTTTTCCCCAGCTGGGGTTTTCATTTGGAGGTGCTATTCCTCTTATCAAGGTGTGAAAACAGTTCTCCAAAGTCTCTTAGGCGGACACAAACCGCTGGGGAATCTTGAGCTTTGAAAAAGTAGACACGGATTACCTCACTGCTGGTTGTTGGTTTCCTCGTGGGAAAGGGAGCCGGCCTGGGGAAATTGTCAGCAGTAGCACGCTTCTGGCTCAGAGCAAAGCCCCACCGTGAGTCTCCATTCTTTTGAAGACTAAAAATAAATTCGGAATTAATCACAACAGAAAAGGAACAGTCTCTTCAATGATTATAATTATTAGGCTCATCCGAGTCCCAACTTTTTTGCTTACTAATTACATGGCTAGGATAAGTGACTTCACCTCCCTGAAACTCCGTTTCCTCATCTGCAAAAGGCGGGAGTGGGGAATGGGGTGGGTGGTGATACCTGTTTCGGGAAATCGTGGGAAGGATTGGCTCACAGGAGGCCCTCTGGTGAATGTTCTCGGTCAAGAGTCCAGCTCTAGCGAGTGTGCCCTGGGTTGGTTCAGACTGGAAGAGACTTTACCCAAATCTGGGATTTGAGAAGGCAGAGAGCGGTGTGTGAAAACTTCTAGGCTTGGTGTCATAAGTGGGTGGAATTCATGCTTATTTACTCTCTAGACTAATAAAAATTCCTTCCAGAGTCTTCCAGAACAGCCTTGGGGAGGAAACAGAACACAGGTTTACATTCCTCCTGACCTCACCAGCAGGATCTCCCAGCCAGGCAAGTGCTCTCCTGTGGTCACCTGGAGGTCAGAGCCTGAGAAGCAGGAACTACTCTGTGAGGACCCTGGGTGCAGCCTGGAGATGGGCCAGAACTCAGGGTGCTTCCTGAGAACCTTGTAGCGAACTGCCCTTCAGAGCTGCCCATGCCAGCATCTTGAGTGACAGCTAAGAAAGGAAAGGGTGCATGACGGGCGTCCTCTCTGGGTATTCAAAGTGATAATAATGGTACAGGAATATCCAGATACGTCAGGAATCCAGAATTCAACAAGAACTGCGCAAAATGGAATTTTGAACAAACAAGCCAAGAAATGCATGTACCATGTTAATTGTAGAAGGCGGGCTGCTTCAGCGGGGGTGGGGGTGGGGTGTCATTATTCTATTCTCTCCTTTTTTATAAGTTTGAAAAGTTCCATAATAAAAAAGGAGGTATAGTCCCTGAGCCTCTTCCATATACCTAACTCTTAGGAAAGTCCTTCAGAATCTCAGTGAGAGCATATTCACACCGTTTCCAAACAATTCTAACAAACTAATTTTCCTTCGCTAGCTTTTCAGTCCATAGTATATGCGACAAGTATCTTGACAGCAGGAGGAAGTGCCAGGTGACAGTTGACACTGGCAGGGAGAGGGATCTGGGAGAATCACTGAAAAAGACTCAAGAAAATAAAAAGTGCCTTAGCCCAGAGGTGTTTCTAAGATGTTGGTGATGGGTGTTCATTAACACACAGGGCAGCACAGACAGTGGGGGCAGAGGTGAGTAAGCAGATCCTGAACTAAGCTTGAAAAGCACGTGAGGGGGATGGTGGCCCAGGCTCTGCTCTTCTAGCCAGAGCCTCCGTCTCCTCATCTGTGTCTGCCTTATCCTACAGGCCCGTCAGAAAAACCAAAGTAGGCCATGCATTGAAAGGTGGCTGGTGAACTATAAAACATTCTCCAATATAAAGTTTAGGAAGAGTGACAATGACCCTGAGCCCTTCCATTTCCAAAGTCAAGGCACTGTGTAATACTTTTCGGAATGATCTTTATCTTAGTCCATTTCGGCTGCTGTAACAGAATACCCTAGACTGGCTGGCTTATAATCAGAAATGTATTTCTCACAGTGCTGGAGGCCAAGGTCCAAGATCAAGGCATCAGCAGATGCAGTGTCTGGTGAGGACCCGCTCCTTTGTTCATAGACGGCTGTCTTCTCACTGTGTCCTCACAGGGCAGAAGGGACAAGGCAACTCTGTGGGGTCTTTCCGGTAAGTGCACTAATCCCATTCATGAGGGCTCCACCCTCATGATCTACTCACCTCCCAAAGGCCCCACCTCCTAACACCATCACACTAGGGGTAGGTTTCAACATATGAATTTTGTGGGGGCACATTCAATCTATGGCAACCTTCATCCACAGTGCTTAAACTATCTCAAGTTATTTCAAGTGTTTGCAAGTAAAAGGGACAGGGTTTTTCTTTAAACTGAAGTATAGTTGATTTACAATGTTTCAGGTGTACAGCAAAGTGATTCAGATTTTCAGATTCTTTTCCATTATAGGTTATTAGAAGATATTGAATATAGTTCCCTATGCTATACAGTAAATCTTTGTTGTTTATTTTTATATAGTAGTGTGTATCTGTTAATCCCATATTCCTTATTATTCCCTCCCTCTCCCCTTTCCCCTTTGGTAACCATAAGTTTGTTTTCTATGTCTGAGAGTCTGTTTCTGTTTTGTAAATAAGTTCACTGGTATTATTTTTTTAGATTCCACCCATAAGTGATATCATATAATATTTGTCTTTTTCTGTTTAACTTACTTCACTTAGTAGGATAATCTCTAGGTCCATTCATGTTGCTGCAAATGGCAATATTTCGTTCTTTTTTATGGCTGAGTAGTATTCCATTGAATATGTGTACCACATCTTCTTTATCCATTCATCCGTTGATGGACACTTAGGTTGCTTCCATGTCTTGGCTACTGTCAATAGTGCTGCTGTGAATATTGGGGTGCATGTATCTTTTCAAATTAGAGTTTTTGTCTTTTCCGGGTATACACCCAGGAGTGGGATTGCTGGATCATATGGTAACTCTTTTTAGTTTTTTGAGGAATGTCCACACTGTTTTCCATAGTAGCTACACCAATTTACATTCCCACCAACAGTGTAGGAGGGTTTGAAAAAAGGGACAGTTTTGATTCTTAGACAAATCATTTATGTGGAACAACTCACTTCTTAACAAAAATTAAATGAGGTGGCTGTGAGCCTTGGTCACTTGCGGGAAAAGGTGGAGGGAATGGAGGGGAGGGTGGGCAGAGATTATCCCTTCTTTATAAATCTTGGCATTGTTTCATTATTTACAATGGGCACATATGACATATAAACTAAAGCTAAAAAAAAGCAGTAAAAAATTAAAAACTCATAATAAACAAGGGAATAATGATCAGAGATTTTGTACCTGTGGCCCTTCACCAGGTCAGGTTGGGGGTCTGGACACTTTAGCCTGAGGTGAGTCCTGCCTTCCAGCAACGCTCTCCTCATAGGGGCCGAGCCTGTTCACCTCCTGAGCATCAAGGAGCGTCAAGCCTTGAAGCTCTGAGCAAATGGCTGCTGAGAAGGGGGATCCAGGTCTATGCAGGTCGCGGCATAGGATCAAGAATCAACGTTGGGACGATGACTCCAGCCGGTGCTAAAACTGCATGTCACATGCAGATAACGCTGCGGAGCTGCCTGGAACCTCGACCTCTGACCGAACTCTAGGCCCCCACCTGCCTGCCTCCTTACAGAAGCCTCTGGAGACAGTTGTCTTCTAGTGAGTTGGTATTAGATTGAACTACTCAAAAACAAGGCCAGATCGTCTTCGGTCTACACAAATAGCAGTCTTAACTTCACAGTTTCAGTGCCACATCCCCCATCCAGACCTACCCCCAAGAGGTAATGGGAGGCCCACAGAAGTCTCCAGTCCATCCCGTTCCTCCCACATTCCTTGCTGGCCCTCCACTCTACAAAGTTTGGCCTGAGGTCATGCTGGATTCATGATATGAAAGGCCAGCAGTTCCCTGGAATCACTGGGAGCCTGTGACAAATTCCAATACCTGGGATTAACTATGGAGACTTTCATCATTGAGGTCTGGGGTGTGTGCATGCTTAAGTTCCCTGGCGGTTCTCATGCACAGACCTGGCTGGGACCCTTGGCTAAGTACAAGGCTTCCCACCCTTTGCTGTATGTTAGATTCACCTGGAGATGTAAAATATCCTGATGGCCAGGCTGCACTCCATACCCAGCAAGTCAGTATCTGGGAAGCAGGCATCAGCATTTTGTAAAGACCTCCAGGGCACGCCAGTGAACAGCTAAGTTTGGGAACCACTGACTTCGCTGGCCTTTATTTCCAGATGCAGGAGTCACCTGCAACCCAGCACTGACCGCATCATCAGGGAGTAAAGACAGTGCAGGGAGGACAGAGAGCTGGCTATGTGGGGCTCCGGTTAGGGCCTGGGTCAAGCTTACCTGTTCGTCTAGTGCCGGACTCGCTGGCTTTGTCACCTGGCTGGCCGCCTCTTGAGATGGGACACCTGCAAAGCCTTGCTGCCTCAGCCCCTTCTATTTCCCGGGCAGCTCGCCTTCTGATGCCCACAGTGACAGACACACTGGGAGCTGCTTCCCCTGCCTGGGAGTGCGGCCCAGGCCCCACCAGGGAGCGTGTTGCCATGGCGATCATGGCATACTGCTCCCTAGCCCCTTCTGCCACTGTAAAAGCCCTGTGAAAAATTAGAATTCACAGGGCTTCTCAGGCTGCCTGGACTTCTCCACAGGAAGGGGATGTGGGAGATTTTTGCCCTCTGTGCTTTGGGAAGATGGGGCAATGAGGGAGGGGACAGCGGCCTCAAAACAAAACCCCAGGTTTCCTGGTCTATTGGGATATATGAAGACATCTACTTTCTTAGAGCAAGAGTTGTCAGCCGTACCCCTGTCAGGATGTTTGTCAAGAGGAAAACGAGTGGGGATGTAGGAAGGAGAAAGAGCCATTTCTGCAGGTGGAGGAGGAAGGCAGAGATGGATGGAGGGAGAGGAGGGGGTGGGGTGTGGGGGCTGCATCGAAGGGTGATCCATAGAGAGAAAACCACAGCTGAAGCAAGAGGATGAGACTGAAGGGCTGCATGGAGCAGTGGTGGGTAACCTGGTGAAGAAACCAGGGAATTTAGCCAGAAAGAAGAGATGGATTGGGGAAGAGAAGACTGATAAAGAAGTGTGCACTAGTTACCTATTGTTCTGGACCAATTCCTGCAAAATGTAGCGTCTTCAAACTGTGATAAATATCTATTACCTCACAGTTTCTGTGGGTCAGGGATTCGGGAGCAGCTGAGCTGGGTGCTTCTAGCTTGGGGTCGCTCATGAGCTTGCAGTCAAGATACTAGCAAGGGAAATTCCCTGGCGGTCCAGTGGTTAAGACTTGGGCTTTCACTGCCGCGGACCTAAGTTCAATCCCTGGTCGGGGAGCTAAGATCCCACAAGCTGTGTGGTGCGGCAAAAAAAAAAAAAAAAAAAAAGATACTAGCAGGGGCTGCATCATCTGAAGGCCTGACTGAGGCTGGAGGACTAACTTCCGAGATGACTCACTCATGTGGTTGATGAGCCGGTGGTGGCCCTTGGCAGGAGGCCTCCGTTCTCAACACATGGAGCCTCTCCAAAGGGCTGCTTGAGTGTCTTCATGACGTGGCAGCTGGCTTCCCCCAGAGAGAGTGATCCAAGAGCCAGTAAGACAGAGCCGCAGTAATTTTTGTGATCTAGCTTCAGAAGTTATTCATCTTATTTCTACACTATCTTATTGGTTACACAGCCCTACGTGGGGCTGGGAGGGATTATACAAGGGCATGAATACCAGGAGGGGAGGCCCACCGGAGGCCCTCTTGGAGGCTGGCTACAACAAGGAGAAAATCCTTCCTGAGTCATGGGACTACTGAGTATATTGTGCAACTTAATCCCTGCACAAGGACACCAGGCATATGGGACACGTGGGGATTGCAATCCAGGCTGAACTCTGATAGACTGGCCATGTCCCAGCCTGAGCAGGCAGGTATGCCTTTTTGCAATGTGCCTCTCTAGAAGAGGTACGTGCACTATTCCTACAAAGGTATAGCTTGTGCCTCAGTCTCAATTTATCAGGGCACTTTTAATTGTAAGTAACAGAAAATCCAACAACAACAACAACAATAACAAAGAAGAATGTATGGTATTGATTTCTATAAATGAAGGATGCATGGATATGAAGCTTCAGGCATGGCTGGATCCAGGGTCTCAAACAGTGTCCTGACCTCTCTGTATCTTAACTCTGCTTTCTTTTGATTTGATGTTACTCTTTCAACTTTCTTCTTTAAAGCTCTCTCATCATGGCAGCCAGCATCTCCAGTCTTACTGACTCTCAGATTCAGCCTAGGTATGGAGATTCTCCAAGTATTTGAAATAAAACTTCTGACCCTGACTCTCTTTGACCCCTCCCTTGAACATGCGCCGGGGGCAAGGAGATGGGACTCACTGGTTGGCCTAATCTGTAATATAGGGCCAACCCTAGAAACTAAGGGGGCTGGCTCAGCTCCATCCAGCCATTTCAAAGAAGTCTTCCCAAGGGGAGGTCCTGGACGCTGGTGCCAGAAAAAGGAGGGATAATGCCAGGAAGGTAAAAAGTCACAGTGGTCTTCCATAGCTCCAAGGCAGTATTTGACCGAATCAGGAGGGAGAGTGTTCCTCCTGGAGCCTTGGGGTGATGCCCAGATTAGCACTGAGATAACGGCAGTAAAGGAGGAAACATGTGACTGTTCACTTAGGTGAGGTCAGAGGCCTTGCTTTCCCTTAGGCTTGGCTGGTGGAACCCTGGATGATAGGCTTGTGATCTGAACTACAGACCTTTTAGAATTAAAAAAGGGGATTTTATTTTCAGATTACTTTTCCCAACAGTAATGTATAAACTAAAAGAGCGAATCTATCCACTTATCAGCTTTTCCATCAAACACATTTGAAGTACTTCCTCCTCGCCATGACAACTTGTGATGAAACAATGCTTTAAAAAAACTGGGGAAATATAGGTGCAAATCCAGGACTGGCCCGGTTTAGAATTTAACTGTCAGTACCCGCTGCTTATCCATCCATATCTACTCCCAGGCATGAGCTAGATTAGCCCGACTCTCTTTTTGGAGTTGGAGACCTCCCCAGATATGCCCGTTTGGGCAGTTCCAACTTTGGTGATGAAATTTTCCTTCTTTGTCTGTTCCCCTGCTTGAGTCATGGGAAACTTCAATAATCAACATATTCTTCTCCAGTTGGGGACCTTATCAATTCTACCACCTCACCATCCCTCAGCGTTAAAAATCCTTGCCCCTTCCCTTGCGCAGCAATTCCTGGTTCGCTAAGTATCCCTCTGTCCCCGAGGCAGAGAAGAGAGAGAAACACATGGAGACCAGCAATTCCGGTTCGAGCTGGGGAAACAAGATTCCTGTTAGCTAGAGGCTGCCGTCAGATCCAGCCTCCTGCTGGCACACTCTATGGCTCTCTCCTTTAAGGGTCCTTATCTATATGTTAGTAACTTTACCAAGAATGATTTAAGATTCTGCTAAATTCTGCATTTTAAAACCTGACTCTGCGAAAATTTGCTGGAGAAATGGCTTCTATTTTTAAAGGGGCTGATTCTTTCTTTTTTCTGATTATTTTCAAGTGAAATTTGAACTTAACGGAGCAGTTTTGAGAGCCCAGCTGCACCGTGAATCCTTCCTAAACTGTGCAGAACTGGGTCAGTGTTTCATAAGTGAGAGGCACTTCTATTGGTGGTCTGGTGATTTAGCAGACAATTGTAGGGGGCGTGGGATGAGCACTTAAAATGATGTTAAACTGAAAATTCTACGCGTATCAAACTTAGGATTCCATGGAAGTATTTTTCTAGCACGAGGTGAAAGTAGAAAGCTATATTATTAGCTCAGAATTTATTTGAAGACAAATGTTAGTAAACGGTTACCCTCTTGGGGCTCAGACTTGGCAAAAGTCACGAAGGGGACTCTGTTAATTTCCCACGGCTGCTGTAACAAGCTACTACAAGCTCGGAGGCTTACAAGAACATGCCTTTCTTTCTCTCACAGTCGTGGAGGCCAGAAGTCTGAAATCAGTTTCACTGGCCTGGTCCAGTTTCACGGCCTCCGAAGGCTGTAGGGGAGGATCTGTTCCTTGCCTCTCCCGCTGTCTCTGGCGGCTGTGGATATTCCCTGGCTTTTGGCCACGTCACTCCAATCTCTGCCTCTCTGGTCACGTTGCCTCCTCCTCTTCCGTGAGGAGCAAATTCTCCTTCTGTCTCTCCTTTTATAAGGATGCATGTGATGGCATTTAGGGCCCACCTGGATAATCTCCCCATCTCAAGATCCTGAATTTAGGAAAAAGAAGAAGGTCCTGTGCTGCAGAGCACAGGGAACTAACATTCAATATCCTATAATAAAACATAATGGAAAAGAATATATGTGTAACTGAATCACTTTACTGTACACCAGAAGCTGACACAACATTGTAAATCAACTCTACTTCAAGTTTTAAAAAAATCTTGAATTTAATCACATCTACAAAGTCTTCTTTGGGGAATTCCCTGGCGGTCCAGTTGTTAGGACTCAGTGCGTTCACTGCGGAGACTTGATCCCTGGTCAGGGAATGAAGATCTCACAAGCCACGAGGCTCAGCCAAACAAAAAACCAAAAAAAAAAGTCTTTTTTTTTTCTTCCCCCCCCCAAACAAAGCAACATATTCACAAGCACCAGGGATCAGGGTGTGGATATCTTTGCGGGGAAGGGGGCTATTATTCAGCCTATCACAGTGGCACAGGAATTTGGAACAGAGCAAGTTAAGAAATGAGGCTTCCTGCCTGCAGAATTCATACACCCACCTGCGGGTCTGCACCTGCGGCAATGGATGTTGCCCTCTGTTCCCACCTCCCTCTCACTAAGGACACTGGAGGACAGGGATGTACACGGGGAAGGACAGTCTCCCAGGCTCCTGTTGCCTTTGGAGAAGAGACACTTGTGGGAGCAACCCTGGACCCATTCATTCCCCACAGCCGGCGATTCTTGGACAGATTCCCTGGTGCACACCTCGGCAACAGCTACCCTGAAAACTATGACTTTAAAATTTCCCAGGTTCCAATGCGTGTTGTTTCACTCCATACAGATCCCTACCTTGGGGCCCCCTCTCAGACTTGCACTGTATTTATTTAAATTGCTTTTGAAATGTTAATAAACAGTAATTATTCTTGATTTTCCTTATGCGTTCCATTTATTAACGGGAACTGATACTATTCATGATTTCACAAGGAAGCATGAGCTCTAGAAGTAGGCTAACGGGCTTGTCTTGTGAAATTAACGAAGACGTCTTCTTATTACATAATCAGTAAATTCGACACGGGATGATGGCATTTCAGGGAAAGGTGCGGGAACAGCTTCTCGCGGGATCTGATTAGTGCGTTCACGGCGAGAGCTTGCTCTTGGGAGCCTTCCTGGAAGGAGGGTTTATCAACTGAACTCCCGTAATTCAGCACGTTGAGTGAAAGTGTGCAAACGAGGCAAGTGGGAGGGACAGTCTCTGTCTCCATCAGCTTTGATCCCATCCGGCCTGCTCCGCACCCCCAAGCCCCCGCCGCCCTCCGGGCATCTGCATCTGCATGAGCCTGTTACTGCTCTGACTCCAGTGACACCAGCAAATGACGTCTCCTTTGGCCAAGCAGACAAGAGCTGACCAGAGGAGCCAGGGAGCTCCAGGGCAGAGGCCTGACGGTCTGCAGCTGGCGAGAAGGAAGCTAGACCAGCGTTAGGCATTAGCTCTTCCTCAGAGCCAAGACTGAGAACCTTGCCAGGGAAGAAGCTTGTTCTAAACCCCCCAAAGGTGAGGCCTGAAGATGACCTTTCTTTTTTATTTTTGGCAGCGCCCCACGGCTTATGGGATCTCAGTTCCCCAACCGGGGATTGAACCCTGGCCATGGCAGTGAAAGCCCGGAATCCTAACCACTAGGCCACCAGGGAACTCCTCTGATGACCTTTCTTTGACCTTGACCTTCTTGGGGCTTACCAGGTGAGTGAGAGATGCTGACAGCAGACACCCCGCATTTTCCTGCTCAGCTCCTGGGGCTCCCAGTGATGCTGATTCAAATCCCAGGGTGGGGTCTTTTCCCTACACAGGGTCCTTTTATATGAAAGATGTGCTGTTCAGGAAGATAGGAGGACCCTGAGGGCTTTGGTCAGACACAGAGCAGACCTCCTCAGGCAAAGAGGATAAAGTGGTACAGAGGCTGGGGTCCTAGCTTACAGGGAGACAAAGTTCTGATCCCAGCTGGTTAGAGACACGTGGGGAGGGACATCTTGCTGGATTTTTTCACAGGACCTTTCACTAGTGACCAATAGTTAGAAGCAATAAAGATAGGCCTCAAGCAATAAAATTTTAAAAAAGCAGCTTGAACATTATATACATATTTACATATAATAAATGGGGATTGATCTCACTAAAAATTATGCAGGAAGCATATAGAATTTTTTTTTTACCTGAAGTATAGTTGATTTACACTGTTGTGTTAATTTCTGCTGCACAGCAGAGTGATTCAGCTATACATATATATACTACCTTTTTTTTTTTTTTTTTTTTGGACTAGCCGCATGTGGGATCTTTGTTCCCTGGCCAGGGATTGAACCCGTGCCCCCTGCATTGGAAGTGTGTTGTCTTAACCACTGGACTGCCAGGGAAGTCCCTATACATTCTTTTTCATATTCTTTTCCATTATGGTTTATCACAGGACATTGAATATAGTTCCTTGTGCTCTACAGTAGGACTTTGTTGTTTATTCATTCTATTTATAGTAGTTTGCATCTGCTCACCCCAAACTCCCGATCCATCCCTCCCCCACCCCCTCCCCCTTGGCAACCACCATCTGTTCCCTGTGTCTGTGAGTCTGTTTCAGTTTCCTAGATAGGTTTATTTGTGTAATAGTTTAGATTCCACATATAAGTGATATCATATGGTATTTGTCTTTCTCTGTCTGACTTAGTTCACTTAGTATGATCATCTCTAGGTCTATCCATGTTGCTGCAAATGGCATGATTTCATTCTTTTTTATGGCTGAGTAGTATTCCTTTGTATGTAGGTGCCACATCTTCCTTATCCATTCATCTGTCGATGGACATTTAGGTTGCTTCCATGTCTTGGCCATTGTGAATAGTGTTGCTATGAACATAGGGGTGAATGTATCTTTTTGAATTATAGTTTTGTCCAGATATATGCCCAGGAGTGGGATTGCTGGATCATATGGTAACTCTATTTTTAGTTTTTTAAGGAGCCTCCGTACATTTTCCATAGTGGCTGCTCCAACTTACATTCCCACCAACAGTGTAGGAGGGTTCCCTTTTCTCCACACCCTCTCCAGCATTTGGTATTTGTAGAATTTTTTTTTTTTTTTTCGGTACACCGGCCTCTCACTGTTGTGGCCTCTCCCATTGCAGAGCACAGGCTCTGGACACACAGGCTCAGCGGCCATGGCTCACGGGCCCAGCCGCTCCGCGGCGTGTGGGATCCTCCCGGACCGGGGCACGAACCCGTGTCTCCTTCATTGGCAGGCGGACTCTCAACCACTGTGCCACCAGGGAAGCCCCTGTAGACTTTTTAATGATGGCCATTCTGAATGGTGTGAGATGATACCTCACTGTAGTTTTGATTTACATTTCTCTAATAATTAGTGATGTTGAGTATCTTTCCATGTGCCTATTGGCCATCTGTATGACTTCTTTGGAGAAATGTCTATTTAGGTCTTCTGCCCATTTTTCAGTTGGGTTTTGTTTTTTGTTGTTGTTATTGAATTGTAGGAGCTGTTTGTATATTCTGGAAATTAAGCCTTTGTTGGTCGCATCATTTGCAAATACTTTCTCCCGGTCTGTAGGTTGTCTTTTCATTTTGTTTATTGTTTCCTTTGCTGTACAAAAGCTTGCAAGTTTAATTAGGTCCCATTTGTTTATTTTTGCTTTTATTTCTATTGCCTTGGGAGACTGACTTAAGAAAACATTGGTATGATTTATGTCAGAGAATGTTTTGCCTATGTTCTCATCTAGGAGTTTTATGGTGTCATGTCTTATATTGAAATCTTTAAGCCATTTTGAGTTTTTTTTGTATATGATGTGAGGGTGTGTTCTAACTTCATTGATTTACATGTGGCTGTCCAACTCTCCCAACACCACTGGAAGCATATAGAATTTGCCTTTTTTTTTTTTGATAAATGTTCTCCAAACTATCATGTTTATAACAAACAGCATTTAAATAAAATAAATTTATCTTCTGACTTAGAATATTAAAAAAAAAATCCCAAGTCCAGTGGGGTGATGAACTCAGAGACTTTAAAATTCCCTCCAGTCCTAGGAGTCTGATTTCTTTATGAGTCACTCATGCCTTCCTCCTGGGCAGAGCTGTGGGGTGGACAGAACCTGGGCTCTGGCATCAGACAGCCCCAAGTTTGAATCAAATCCCAACACTCAGAACTGTGCGGTCTTGGGTTTGTCACTTCACTGGTCACTTGTCCTTGTCCACAGAAGTGGAGGTACCACGTCCCTTGTGAGGTTGTTGGTAATTACGAGACAGAAGGACATTGGGCCAGGTTCCCGAGTCCAGTCCAGAGCCCTGAGTCAGGTTCCTGGGTCTTGACAAGCAGCCCGCCCCCTGATGTTGGTTCATGAAGCGGCCATCCAGCCCCCTGGTGTGTTCACTGAAGCTTGTGACCTTCCTGGCCCTTCCCCACCCGGCCTCGCCCGCCCCGGCCTGGTTTTGCAGGGGGAGGTGCATCTGGGCACCTAGGGTTGGAGAGGCAGGAATCCAACTAGAAGAGCCTGAAAAATTCCAATACAGGGAGGGCCCAAGAGAAGTCCCAACAGAAGACGGAACAGACTTGGCCGCATGGACCCCAGAGCCTTGGAACACTTTGCTTGTTACACCAGTTGCGCCTCCCTCTGGGGACCTCCAGCCAGTGTTTCCTGGTTAGGGTTCCATCAACAGTTTCCTCCATGGCTGTGGAGACTGACCAGGTGTGATCTGAGGGGAGGTAGTGGGGAGCTCCCCCTAGTGGCCATTGCCGAGCATGTCAACCAGGGGCCTCTTGGGGCTGTTACTCCCACCAACACCCTCTCCATCCCACCTTCTCAGTGCCTTGTCCTTTCTGAGCACATTTTCCCAACCTGGCCACCACCTCGCTACGCAAGGCCAGAGACCATAAGTTAGAGATCCACGGCTCCAATTGACTTGGCCAGCACAGTGTTGCTGAAACATTTTATTACACGCCAATACTTAAACATCAGATTTGACATAAAAATCCAGATATGTAATTTCTCTTGAAAAATCAGAAGCTCTGGCAGCACTGAGCTTGGGCTTCTGCCTGGCAACAGTGGTGAAGGCAGTTTACAAAACAAGCAAAAATCCCTGCCCTCTCGGAGTTTATGGTCTGGTAGGGGAGGGGAGAGAGAAGGAGCCCTTAACAAAGCCAATTATGATGCATATGTAGAGAGAGGGGAGGTCAGACCAAGCAGGGCTTATAGGCCACTTAAAGCAGCGGTCCCCAACCTTTTTGCCACCAGGAACCGGTGTCGTGGAAGACAGTTTTCCCACAGAGGTGAGGGGAATGGTTTCGGGATGATTCAAGCACGTTACATTTACTGTGCACTTTATTTCTATGATTATTACATTGTACTAGATAACGAAATAATTATGCAACTCACCATAATGCTGACAGGAGGGGGAGCTCAGGCGGTCGTGCGAGTCCTGGGGAGTAAGGGCAGAGGAAGCTTCGCTCACCCGCCTCCTGCTGGGCGCCCTGCTTCCTAACAGGCTGCGGACCGCGCCGGCTTGGGGACCCCAGCCTTAAACGACAAAGGCTTGTACTCCAGTAGACTGGGAGTCACAGAAGCCTTCCGGGGAGGCTTATGTTACTTTCAACTAGGTGGTTCTGGCAGCTGTATGGACTGGAGGGTGAGGTATAGGGGCAGAAGGTCCCGCTGGGGGGCTGCTGTTATCATTCAGGTGGAGGTGACTAGGATGGTGTTAGTCAAGGAGATTGGAAGTGGTGGTACGGGAGAGAATTAAAACCTCCCAAGTACGTACAAAAGCATCGCCCCGCCCCCGTATCTCCTGACCTCTGTTCCCCCCCCAGGCAGAGGGTCCCTGGTTGCAGCCCCATCAGCTGTGGCCTGAGCCACTATCCACTGGACTGACGGGTGACCCTCCCCCCAAGATTTCACAGGTAGCCCATGTTGGTACAGTCCCAGGGGGTCACTCACCAGGACCCAGAAGGATACCAGTCTGTACCCCCAACATTTAGAAGACACAGGCAAATGCCAGCCCCCAGCGTGACCAACGGAACAGTGAATTTTGTTAAAGTGACTTCTCTCATTGAGTCCTGATAATGAGGGATCTTCTGGAGGAGAGCAGAAAGGTCGTGACAAGCAATACAGCTGCCACCTGTGTGGAAAACTCTGAAACTTCTGAAGTTTTCAGCTATAAGCAGCACAGCTGTCCTGAGGCCACCATGCTGTGAGGAAGGCCCAAAGCCCCATAGATGGAGAAGCCCTGAGACTAGTTGAAGAGAGAGGCCCAGCCAGCCCCCAGCTGCTCTGGCCACTGTCTGACTGCAATTACATGAGACCAAGGCCAGAACCATGCAGCTGAGAACTTCCTGAATTCCTGACTCATAGAAATGACTATCTTTATTTTAAGCCGCTGAATATTGGAGTGGTCTGTTATACAGCAGGAGATCACTAGAATAGCTCTTGACTTCAAGGAACTTAAAATCGAGTTGGAAAAAAGCCAAGAGGTAAGTGAACTTAGCCAAGTTTATTAGACAGTGCCAGCAATGTGGATGACCAAGGCCCAAACTGTAAAGCCCTATCTATGTAAATATAGCCACCCTCGCACCCCACCTCTTCTCTCCCTCCACCTATCTTGCTCCTGTATGTGTTCCTATCTTGAGTGACCTTCCAGATCCTTGGTTCTCATCATAGGTTTGCAGTTCTCTGCAGGGCTGACACTTTCTCAAACTCACAACCTGCTAAAGCCCTAAATTAACAAGCTACCTGCTCTCCCCGACTTCACTTTGGATACACTACTGCCAAGAGTGGGGTCAAGGATGTTTAGACCACAAATCCCTGGTTCTGGTTCCTAGCTCTTGGCAACAGTCATCACATAAATTTTCCAACAAGAGACACATCCGCATAATTAGACCAACGATATCACAGACTCAGACACATGCAAAGAGGGCAGGGCTGAGAGAAGGGTACTGTTTATCAAAACCTCATCATAAATTCAAGTTGAAGGATTGAAAAGAAACAAAACATGGACACTACCCAAACCCGGCAGCTGGACCTCTCACTGAAATCCTGAAATCACTGCCACTCAACTCAACATCTGGGAGAGAATAAAAAATAATAAAGATTTAAAAAGAACAGATGCTGGACAATTACCAATTGAAGTGCGGATTGGGAATATAAATTCTCCAAGAGCCTAAAGACAGAAATATACATTGGCACGTGGGTCTTAGGAGTGTGAATTTCATCCAGCTGTGGCCACCGTTCTTTTTTATTATGGCTAATATTTAGTTAGCAAATGCACCTTCTAAGCAATGAACATAATTATGTTCAGGTTGACATGACCTGAATTAAGGTTACTGAATTTTTTTAAAAAATATTTATTTATTTATTTGGCTGCACCGGGTCTTAGTTGCGGGATCTTTAGTTGCAACGTGCGAATTCTTAGTTGCAACACGTGGGATCTAGTTCCCTGACCAGGGATCCAAGCGGGGCCCACTGCACTGGGAGTGCAGAGTTTTAACCACTGGACCACCAGGGAAGTCCCAGTGTTACTGAATTTTTACTTACTCATCACTGGCAGTGGAATACAATGTCCAAAAAGAGTTGGGTGCTGAGCAATAGCCCCAAAGAACATTGGGAAGAATGTTATATTTACATTTGAGAGACCTGGGTTTAATTCTCGACTCTTCCATTTACTAATTGCATGAAATTGGCATTTTTTAACCTTCTGAACTTGTGAAGAAATCTGTCAGTAGAGATAAGACTTGCCTCACAGAGTTGTTTTTTTTTTTGCGGTATGCGGGCCTCTCACTGTTGTGGTGTTGTGGCCTCTCCCGTTGCGGAGCACAGGCCCTAGACGCGCAGGCTCAGTAGTCGTGGCTCACGGGCCCAGCCGCTCTGCGGCATGTGGGATCTTCCCGGACCGGGGCACGAACCCGTGTCCCCTGCATCGGCAAGTGGACTCTCAACCACTGTGCCACCAGGGAAGCCCTCACAGAGTTTTTTTAAAAATATTTTTTAAAATTTAATTAATTAATTTATTTTTGGCTGCATTGGGTCTTTGTTGCTGTGCGCCGGCTTTCTCTAGTTGCGGCGAGCAGGGGCTCTCTTCGTTGTGGCGCACGGGCTCTAGGCGCGCGGACTTCAGTAGTTGTGGCACACAGACTCAGTAGTTGTGGCGCACGGGCTTAGTTGCTCCACGGCATGTGGGATCTTCCTGGACCAGGGCTCGAACCCATGTCCCCTGCATTGGCAGGCGGATTCTTAACCACTGCGCCACCAGGGAAGCCCGCCTCACAGTTTTTATGAGGACTAAGTTAGGTAATTTATCTTCAAAACTCCTGCCACATTGCTTTTAGCTTCTTTACCTATGAAACAGGAATAATACTTCTGTCACAGAATTGAGTTACTTTGTAAGGATTCCTTAGCTTATGATACTACTTAAGCTACTCTCAAGACATGTAAGAAACTTTTGGTCGTAAATAACAGAAAGTGAGACATAGCAGCTTTAAAATGAAAGGTTTTGAATTGTTATAGTCAAAGAGAAGGCAGGAGGTAGGTGGTTCCGCAGTAGGATCAATGATATCAGGCAATGAGTACAAGTCTCTGCTCTCCATGTGACCCTCCCCTTACGGTGACAAGATGGCTGCTTCAGTGCCAAGCATCACATCTTCACACCAGCACATCCAAAGCATGAGAGGAGAGGAATCTATTCAGACATGTCTCTTATCAAGGAGGAGACATTTCTTAAACACCTCCCACAGATTTCCCTTTACATCTCATTGGCTAGAACTGGCCCATGGCTATCTCTTGCCGGCAGGGAATCTGGGGAAATGAATGTTCAGCGTTTCCAAAAGCTAATATGGGAAGCCACTTCTACCAGCAAGGAAGAAAGGAGAGAAGAGTAACTTTGGGGTAGGAAACACACATTCTGGGCCCTTCACCATAACATACATGAGAGTGCTTACTACGAGGGGACCCATTAAGTGGAGGTAGCATTTATGGAGTACTTACTGTATACTAGGCGTCATCCAAAGTATTATACATGCATCACTCATTCCATCCCCTCAACAACCCTATGAGGAGGAACTACTCTTATTCTTGTTTTATAAATGTGGAAACTGAGGCACAGAGAAGTTAATAAACTTCCCCAAGGCTACCCAACCCATGAGTGTTGGGCCAAGATGTTGATGTGAGTCACAGCAGATTGAGTCTTCACGGGAGGACCAAGGCGGACGCTCAGCTCACGTCTAACATCTTGCTCGTCCTGATGTCACCTCAAGGTCCAGTGGGTTTGAACTGTCATGTGGTTGTTTGCTTACCTGTTTGTCTAAGAAGTGATCATATTCATGAAGCATTACCATAAAGCAGTGAGATCTTTGAAATTGTGCAGAATTTACATGTTTGCATGGTGGTGGTCCTTGGGGGGTGGGGACCTCATGGTTAGATTCACTGGGTCAGTGAGGTCAGCGGCCCCGACTCACCCTGGGATAGATTTGCACCCATCACTTTACCTGGGGGCTGAGAGACCGTCTCCAGAGATGCGGACAGCCAGCTGTGGGACGCGTGGGCTTTAGCTGTGCTCAGGAAGGTCCCGTGAACTGGGCGTGGAAGGAAGACCCGAGCACAGACCACGGGGCCCCGGGGAGAGGGTGAGAGCCTGAGGTTCTGGGTGCAGCACGTGGATCTTCCCTGAGGGAGGAGGTCTTATGCAAACGTAAAGAAGCACCTCTAACCCTGCGTGATCCCAGGCCAGGGAGCAGAGAAGGGAGGAGGAGAGCTCTTCCCCAAGCTGTTCTGGAGGTAAAAGCCAGCCCGGCATTCCCGGGCAGAGCAGAGCACAGCAGGGCCGGCTAGGGTGCGGGGCTGGAAAGCGGCAGGGCCTCTGTGCTGATGGGGAGCCCCCCGAGCCTGGGGAGAAACAGCCCCGGGCGCGGCCAGCTGTGGCCAGAGGGCTTTCTTTGACCTCCTATTTTGTGCCAGGCCTGCGCTGGCTGAGCCCAGGCCCTCTACAGATTTACTGACCGGGGAAAAGGAAATTAAAACAGTGTGCTGAATTCCGGGACGGGGAAGTGCTGGGTGCCAAAGTGCCGTCAGCAGGGGCAGGTCCCAGACAGGCTTCTAGAAGCCTTCTTAGTAGGGCTTTCCTAATCTCTGTCCTGCCTTTTCATGCCTGTGCTTCCCTACAGCACCCCGGCCTGCAGCGGGCAGCCCGATTTGTCATCCCGAAGCAGTGTTTTCTCAACCTTTTTACCGTTACCACCCCTCCCCCACCCCGTGAAATTTTAACACTGCAGATATACTGTATGTCTGCTTCTGTATTGTACACGCCTCTGTGCTTTATGCATACAAAGGGTAAGATTATTCCACCTCCCGAGAACCAATTTTTGGTCCCTTGTTGGCAAAATCACCCCTACCAGAATAAGCCCATTTCCCACTGCCTGGTAATAGGGCGGTCCTTGGCTAGGCCCCAGTGTATCTTGTGTAAAGCCCTTCGGTCTTTCCTGAGGGGTGTCTAGCAGAGCCCTTTCATCTGGTGCTGGAATGTTAAGGTGCAGACGAAGGGCACACCCAGCGAAGACGGCAGTCAGTCCTTGGACCGGTAATCAGTTGCTCCATGACAATTACCCTGAAGTGAAGCAACCCAAGACACACATTACCTTTTGGTTTCTTTGGGTTAGGAATCCGGTGAGGCTTAGCTGGGTCCCCCGGCCCAGGGTGTCTCACAGGCTTCAGCCAAGATGTTGGCCAAGGCCAAAGTCATCTCAGGCTCACCTGGGGAAGGGTCTGTACCCAGGGTCATTAGTGAAGGATCATTGGCCGGCTTCAGTTCTTTACAGCCTATTGGACCAAGGACCTCAATTCCTCGGTGGCTACTGTTTGGAAGCCCCTCTCAGTTCCCTGCCATACGGGCCTTTCTGTAGGGCAGCTTATAACATGGGAGACAGTGGGCGGGAGAGGAAGAGGGGGAGGGAGACAAAGGGAGAGAGGCGGAGCGGGCAAGCAGGAGAGAGAGTGCGTGCGAGCAAGGCAGAAGTGACGGGCTTTTGTGTCTCAAGAGCATCACGTTTGCGGTGCTCTTTCCCTTGGGAGTCGCTGGGTGGGTCCCAGGAAGCAGAAACTTCGGGAGCCATTCCAGAAGCTGCCCAGTGCAGTGGCCACGCGGAGATCAGGGAACAGACAGGTCCCAACAGTCAGGCCGTGGGTGGCCTCGGGAGGGCAGAGGGTCAACATCCCGGCAAGCAGTTTGGGACCTGTTATTAGGGCAAAGCCACGGGCCGGGACCAGAGGGGTGACCTGGAATCAGGCATCTGCAGGAGTCAGAACCCCAATCCAGGTGCTGGGTCAAGTTGGGAAGGATTCCCGTGGCCCCAAGCAGCCCCAGCAGCAGAGATGACCCAGGGTGGCAGGAAATGTGTAAAACCTGGGGATGGCTACCGCCGCCGGGAAGCCTCTTACACGCCATCTGCTTGATAAAGGTGACCCCAGACCTTGGTGGGTCCAGGGGGCAGTGGCGCTCTTTAGGAAGGAGGGGAATTGGGCAGCTAGAGGCAGGGCTCAGAGCAAGATAGGGAAGCAGCACAGGAAAGGCTCTGGAACTAAGCTAGCGGGCCTTGTATCCTAGCCCAGCTGTTTGCTTGTTGTGGGACCTTGGGGGAGAAAATTTTTCTTTTTTATAAATTTATTTATTTTATTTTATTTGTTTATTTTGGGCTGTGTTGGGTCTTCGTTGCTGTGCGTGGGCTTTCTCTAGTTGTGGCGAGTGGGGGCCGCTCTTCGTTGCGGTGCGTGGGCTTCTCATTGCGGTGGCTTCTCTTGTGGCGGAGCACGGGCTCTAGGTGCACAGGCTTCAGTCGTCGTGGCATGCGGGCTCAGTGGTTGTGGTGCACGGGCTTAGTTGCTCCGCGGCATGTGGGATCTTCCCGGACCGGGGATCGAACCCATGTCCCCTGCATCGGCAGGCGGATTCTTAACCACTGCGCCACCGGGGAAGCCCCTGGGGGAGTATATTGACTTCAACCTGAGTTTTCTCCTCTCTAAGGTAATACCTAACTCCCAATGAGGCTGAGAAGATGAAATGAGATACTAAAAACCCTTAGTACAGTATCTGCTGCAGGGCAAGCACTCAATAAATGTTCTTTATTGTTATTATCATTATTATATAAAAGTAGTACGCTTAGCAAGGAAAATGAGTTCATTCCTTAAAATCAAAACAACAATAACAAAAAGAGCTGAAGCTTTTGTGGTTGAGAAGATGCCACTTGAAGGTCTAACACAATTTCATATTTACAAATGTGGCAGGCATGGTGAGAACTACAGCTGTTGAGTGGCTATTCCATGTCAGACATCGAGCGAGGTGCCTTATAAATTATCTTTGTGCCATCCTTTCAACTCCCATAAATGATGGGTTATTATTCCCATTTCACAGATGAAGCAACAGAGATCCAGAGAGATCCAGTATGTTGCTGAAGGCCATGCAGTTAACAAGAGTCAGCTATAATTTACGTTATAATTTACATACCATAAAATCACCCATTGTAAGTGTACAATCCAATGATTTTTAGCATGTTTACGGAGTTGAGTAATCATCACCACAATCTAAGTTTAGAACATTTTTATCAACCCCCAAAGAAATCACATACCATTAACTGTCACTCCCCTTTCCTCTTCTTGCCGGCTCCTGGAAACCTGTCCTCTTCATTCTGTCTCCGTAGATTTGCCTATTCTAGACATATTGTGTAAGTGGAATCATACAGTATGTGGTCTTTCATGATTGGCTTCTTTCACGTAACGTGACGTTTTCTAGATTCATCCACTTGTAGCATGTATCTGCGCTTCATTTTTTTTATTGTTGAATAATATTCCGTTGTATGTATACATCACATTTTGCTTATCCATTCGTCTGTTGATGGGTACTTGGGTTATCTTCACCATTTGGCTATTGTGAATAACGCTGCTTTGAATATTGGTATAAAAAGATCTAAGTTTCTGCTTTCAATTCTTTTGGATATATACCTAGGAGTAGAATTGCTGGATCATATGGTACTTCTATGTTTAACTTCTTGAGGGACTGCCAGCCTGTTTTCCACAGCAGCTGCACCATTTTGCTTTCCCACCAGCGATGCACAAGGGTTCCAACTTCTCCACATCCTTGCCAGCGCTTGTTATTTTTGATTCTAGCCAGCCTAGTGGGTGTGAAGGGGTATCTTATTGTGGTTTTGACTTGCATTTCCCCGGTGGCTAATGCTGTTGAGCATCTTCTCGTGTGCTTATTAGTCATTTGTATTATCTTCTTTGGGGAACATGTCTATTCACATCCTTTGCACATTTAAAAATTGTGTTTTAAAAAGTATTTTTAATTGAATTGTAATAGTTCTTTATATATTCTGAGTGCAAGTCCCTTATCAGGAAAAGAATTTGCAAATATTTCCCCTCATTCTGTGGGTTGCCTTTTCACTTTCTTGAGGGTGTTGTTTGAAGCACACAAGTTTTTAATTCTGATGAAGCCCAATTTCTTTTTTCTTCTATTGCTTACGCTTTTTGTGTGATATCTAGGAAATCATTGCCTGAGCCAACTTCATAAAGGTTTACTTTATGTTTTCTCCTAAGAGTTTTATAGTTTTAGCCTTAAGTTTAGGTGTATGATCTATTTGGGGTTAATTTTTAGATATGATGTGACGTAGGGGGGCCGAGTTAATTCTTTTGTATGTGGATATTAGTCTTTGTTGGTATATATTGAGAGTTTTCCACAATAAAAAAATTAATTTTAAAAAAAGGCAATGACAAACAAATCATATACCAGGTAGGAACTATGTTTAACTGCTAATAACAACTACTTAAAATAAGAGTGGCTTCAGCAAGATATGTTTGGGTTTTGTTTTGTTTTGTTTTGTTTTTGCGGTACACGGGCCTCTCACTGTTGTGGGCTCTCCAGTTGCGGAGCACAGGCTCTGGACACGCAGGCGCAGCGGCCATGGCTCACGGGCCCAGCCGCTCCGCGGCATGTGGGAGCTTCCCGGACCGGGGCATGAACCCGCGTCCCCTGCATCGGCAGGCGTACTCTCAACCACTGCGCCACCAGGGAAGCCCCTATTTGGGTTTTTTAACTTATTTATTTTCGGTGAAAGAAGTTCAGAAGTAGGTACAGCTGATATGGCAGTTCTATAATCATTATTGAACCAAGATCCTGCTCTCTGTTTGTTTCAACATTCCTACATGTGGCCTCCATCCTCAAGATTACCTCATGGTCACAGGGTAGTTTCTGGAACACCAGCCAACACCTCTGCATTCTGAGCAGGAAGGAAAAAAAAAAGGCAAAAAAGGCTCTTTAAATAACTACACCTGAAACCAATTTCAAAACTTGGGTGTGCATCTCACTGGTGACTCCTGTGGTAAGGGCGGCTGGCCACCTTAACATACTCATCAATGGAAGGATTCTGAAAGTAAGCCAAGTGCGTATGCACAGATATCAAGTAGCCGAAGCAACAGGCCATGGTGGAGAGTGGCAGTTGCCTACCCAATATCTGTTCTTCAGCATCCTTAGTGGCAGGTAGGACTGAGGGATCGTGAGCTTGGTATTGCCAGAGCTTCCAAGTTTTACAGGCTTGGATTCTCCATTTTATGAGCCCTCCAGATTTTTCAGTGTTGGCAATTAACCAAAACAAATATCTAACTTTGCCTGGGCCAAACACAATACATCTGCGGCCCGTATCCCATCTCTGTGCTGCTCATTGGCAACCCCTGCTTTCAGGTGAACGTCGGAGCCCTTTAAACACCTGAAGGGTATGGGAGCCATATTACACTTCCTCTGTGTGGCTCTGAGCCAGTGCGTGGAAGTCACGAGCAAGGAGGTGTTGGCTCCACGGTAGGAAGAGCTCCATCCGCAGAGCTGTCAAAAACAGAAGGAGCTGCCTGGGGAGGTATGAAGTTCCCTGTTGCTGGAGGTGTTTGAGCAGATGCTGGAGAACTGCTTGGCAATGACTTCTAAGGTCTCCCCAACCCCAGCAATCTCTGAAAATTACCACGATGACCACTGCTGCTGTGGTGACTTGCTGAAAGGAGATGAAAAGAACGCAGGGGGCTCTGCATCTGGATTGTTAGGGAGCTGGCAGCCCCCCCAGCTGCTGTGTCCTCACCCTCCCAAGGACAAGGAATATGCCCTCACCATTGAGATGACCTCGAGTCAGTTTCGCCAGTAGTGGCAGCAAAGGCTGACTTCCTGATATTCACAAGCGTGACTTGATTCTTCTCCACTCATTGCATAGTGTACAACAGATATGTGGCTTTTCTTATGGAGGATGATTCAGGCTATTCAATTCAATTCAATTCATTTATTTATTCAAACTTTCAGAGCTGGTTTCATGGGCATGTGACCTGTGCAGGTGCACAGGGACCTGCATGCAGCAGGACCCCATGTTTGGCTTGATGCTTTTTTCCTTCAAATTATTAATCCTTTTGGAACAAGAAACCCCACATTTTCATTTTGTGATGGGCCCTGCAAATTAAGTATCCTGTCCTCCATACTTTTACTCAAAGTGTATTCACTGTCTAGCCAGTGCCAGCCATTGAGGATACAGAGCCACCCCCAATGCGTCCGTAGCCCAGTTGGGGGCAGAGAGATGGGAAAAGCCGAGAGGTGAGAAACTACTGAGCTAGCTGCTATGGAGCACACTGTTTGCAAGAGGGACATCTCACCTAGGCAGAGAAGTCAGGGGGTAGAGAAGGTTCTTCAGAGGAATCAAGGTCTGAACTTCAACAGTTTGTTGAAATTCATTACTCTGTTCTAAGAGAACTACAGGCAGGCACATGGCTGCTTAACTAAGGACTACATTTCCCAGCATCCCTGGCAGTTAGTTGTGGTCACGTGACTATGTTATCACCAATAGCATGAGTGGAAATGATGTGGCCCACTTCTGGGTCTGGACCGCAAAATACCTCAGGGTTCCTTCTCCAACCTCTCTTCCTCCTTTACCACATGGAATCCACATGTGGTGGTGACCCAGCGTCCATCATGCAGATGACCTGAGGGCCTGGGGGCTGGCAGAGTGGAGACTGGAAGGAACCTGGGTTTCTGAATGACCACAGGGAGCAGAGCTTCCCACTCACCTGGACTGCTCAACTCAGAACTGCTACCTGAACAAAAAGGAACTTATATTCTTTAAGCCGCTGCATTCTGGGATCTTTGTTAGCCTACTCTCCCAAATACAGTAAGTACACAGGAGCTAGCCATGTGGGAAAAGGGAGACAGACTCCAAAGCACCCAGTCAAGAGAGAACATGGCACTTCAAGATCCTGAAGTGGCGGCTGTGAGAGGGCCGCTGTGATAAAACGCCTTAGACTGCGTGGCTTAAACAACAGATACTTATTTCTCACAATTCTGGAGTCAGGGAAGTCTATGATCAAGGAGCCTGTAGATTCAGTTCCTGGTGAGAACTCTCTTCCTGGCTTACAGAAGGCCGCCTTCTTGTTGCGTTTTCACTTGGTGGGGAGACGAAGCTCTGGTCTGTCCTCCTCTTCTCATAAGGACACGAATTTCGTTAGTAATTTCATCACTAATTTCATAATTTCCACCCTCATGACCTCATCTAACCCTAACCACTTCCTAAAGGCCCCACCTCATTGGGAGTTAGAGCTTCAACATATGAGTGGGGGCAGGGGCACAAACATTCAGTCCATCACAGGTGGGAGGAAAGAAGACTGGGCCACATCTTGGACCTTGTGTGCCAGGCCCTTGCCTTGGATGTCATCCTCTGGGCTGTGGGGAACCTATCGGGGAGTGACATGATCAGGGTAGCTTTTTGTTCTGTCAGCTTGAGCTGGAACCTGCAAATTTTTTAATTTATGAAGTATTTCAGAAGACCAGCCAATAGTATTGGGCTGGCCAAAAGGTTCGTTCAGTTTGCTCCATTAAGATGGTTCTAGCAGTACTTCATTGTCTTTAACTTCATTCAGAACAATTTTGTTAGATTGTTTGTGACAGCTGTCATATCAGTGTGCATTTAAAAAAAGACATAAAAGTTGGTGAATTTTTGTGTAGCCATTTAATACTGAAGATGGAAGAAGAAAAGCAAAGTTTTCAGCATATTATGCTTTATTATTTCAAGAAAGGTAAAAAAATGCAACTGAAATGCAAAAAAAGATTTGTGCAGTGTATGGAGAAGGTGCTGTGACTGATCGAACGTGTCAAAAGTGGTTTGCAGGGACTTCCCAGGTGGCACAGTTGTTAAGAATCCGTCTGTCGATGCAGGGGACATGGGTTTGAGCCCTGGTCCAGGAAGATCCCGCATGCTACGGAGCAACTAAGCCCATGCGCCTCAACTACTGAGCCTGTGCTCTAGAGCCCACGCACCACAACTACTGAGGCCCGCGTGCCCAGGGCCCGTGCTCTGCAACAAGAGAAGCCACCTCAACGAGAAGCCCGTGCACCGCAACGAAGAGTAGCCCCCGCTCGCCGCAACTAGAGAAAGCCCGCGCGCAGCAACGAAGACCCAACGCAGCCAAAAGTAAATAAATAAATTTATTTTTTAAAAAAAATGGTTTGCAAAATGTCGTGCTGGAGATTCCTCGCTGGACAATATTCCATGGTTGGGTAGATCAGTTGAAGTTGATAGCGATCAAATCGAGACATTAATTGAGAACAATCAATATTACAGCACACGGGAGACAGCCGACATACGCAGAATATCCCAGTCAAGCGCTGAAAATCACTTGCACAGCTTGGTGATGTGAATTGTCTTGATGTTCGGGTTCCGCATAAGTTCAGCGAAAAACACCTCCTTGACCGTGTTTCCGCCTGCGATTCTCTACTGAAACGTAATGACAATGTTCTGTTTTTAAAACAAATTGTGACGGGCGACGAAAAGTGGACGCTGTACAGTAAAGTGGGACGGAAGAGCTCGTGGGGCGAGCGAAATGAACCACCACCAACCACACCAAAGGCCGGTCTTCATCCAAAGAAGGTGACGTTGTGTATATGGTTGGATTGGAAGGGAGTCCTCTATTATGAGCTCCTTCTGGAAAACCAAATGATTTATTCCAACAAGTACTGCTCCCAATTAGACCAAATGAAAGCAGCACGCGATGAAAAAAGTCCGGAATTAGCCAACAGAAAACGCATAATCTTCCATCAGGATAACGCCAGATCGCATGTTTCTTTGATGACCCGGCGAAAACTGTTACAGCTTAGCCAGGAAGTTCTGATTCATCTGCCATATTCACCAGAGATTGCACCTTCGGATTTCCATTTATTTTGGTCTTTACAAAATTCTCTTAATGGAAAAAATGTCAAATTCCCTGGAAGACTGTAAAAGGCACCTGGAAAAGTTCTTTGCTCAAAAGATTAAAAAGTTTTGGGAAGATGGAATTACAAAGTTGCCTGAAAAATGGCAGGAGGTCATGGAACAAAATGGTGGATATGTCGTTCAATAAAGTTCATGGTGAAAATGAAAAATTTGTCTTTTATTTTTACGTAAAAACCAAAGGGCACTTTTTGGCCAACCCGATACAATGAGCATTCACATACCCAACCACCTAGCTTGAAAAATATATTACCGATAAAGTCCCCGGCGGTATTCGCTTCCTAATCCCATCTCCAGCTTTTTTTTTTTTTTTTTTTTTTTTTTAAAGGGCACTTGGGGGCTTCCCTGGTGGCGCAGTGGTTGGGAGTCCGCCTGCCGATGCAGGGGGCGCGGGTTCGTGCCCCGGTCCGGGAAGATCCCACGTGCCGCGGAGCGGCTGGGCCCGTGAGCCATGGCCGCTGCGCCTGCGCGTCCAGAGCCTGTGCCCCGCAACGGGAGAGGCCACAGCGGTGAGAGGCCCGCGTACCACAAAAAAAAAAAAAAAAAAAAAAAAATTTAAAGGGCACTTGGAAAGGGCAAGAGTGGAAACAGGACATGCATCATTGAACATCTAGTGTGTCCTCAGCACCATGCCAGGTACTATCCTTCTGTACGTATAGAAGCAGCCACAGCTGGGTGGGGAAAAACAACAACAACAAAAAACGAAAAACTTGTGCATTCCTAGAACAAGGGGACTCCCTTCTGAGACCAGATGTGGCATGCTTGGAGGAACAAGATACAGGATTTTATCTGGAGCACAGACCGAAGATGTGATGGGATATTTGCTCAGAATCTCCAGCCCTGGCCTACTTCTTGTGATTCATGTGCAGATAAATGGTGCAATAGAAAGAAATCTGGAATACGTCTCTGGAAGTTTTAAAGTTCTGAGAAGGACTTGGAAGGTTTTGAGTATACAGGCGGTATTCCATTTTTTCCCATCCAGCTGATGACTGTGACTTTGGAAGACAAAGGAGAGGATACTGGGAGCGAACAGCTGGTGATGTTGCTGGTGTTGACGAGGGTTTCATTTCCTGGGCAAGAGCCCAAGACACTGGAATAGGAGGCTCCTGGCAAAGGACAGAGAGTGTCACAGAGACAGGGAAGAATGTGTTTGGCAGGACATTTCCAAATGGTATCAAAGGGCATTTAAAAAGATCGTCATGGGATGTGGAGTGGACAGCTGCTGTTTTTGTCTGCTCAGCAGCCGTCTTCAATCTTCTCTGAACTTCAAGCTTCTTTATCTTTGAAGGGAAACCATCCATCCTCAACTCACAGTCCATGTGGCTAAAGAGGGGGTTGATCCCAACCTTTGGCTCCAGAAAAAAGTCAACCCCAATCTCAAAGGCTGTTTCAGAACTTGGCGACGTGACCGGATCTGGATCGATGAGAGCTGTCGCCAGGACTTTGCTCAAATGATTGGTAATGAGGTATGCCTTCTTTCTGGCTTAGAGTGGCTGAGATGGTACATGATAAGCCTGGAGCTGCTGAGTGCTACCTTGTCTTAATGAATCCGAGAAGGAAGTCAACATAGCGGAGAGCCGAGCCTAATGATGGAGAGAAATGCCTGAAAACATCAGAGCTCTTGGATTTAACCATGTTTGCGGCTAGCCCCACCCCTTGGACTTTTCAGTTATGTGAACCAATATTCTCTTCCCCAGCCCCCCGGCCCTGCCTCCCGGTTTAGTGTAGTTTCTGTGGGCTTGCTACCATTGATAGGAGAAAATGGAAAATAGCATTTGTGATATAGACAGAAACACAGTAATAGAGACAGTACTATTATTCTTGAGCAAAAATAAAGACAACTGGGCCAGAACTTTATTTATGGTCCTGTATATCTATCTCCTAATGCAAAGAGTACAGGGAATGGATAAGGCGAGATTTTCATGGTACCCAAAGAAGAAAAATATAATTTCATAAACATCACTGTTGCTTGGAGGGGATTCCTAACTAGAAAGTAACAATGGAAGGATATATATTGCTCAAAAAAGGCAAATCTAATAGAAAGGGAAAATTATGTAGCGTCATCAGCAAAGAAGGTCTCTCCGTCGGGGAGGAGAGCTTTTGGGTCAGCATGAGGAGAACCACAGAACAAGGCCCCACTCCACCACCCCCCTACCCAGACCAGAGGAAAATTCCAGAACGTGCTTTCCTAACACATATCACAAAGCCCACAAAACAGGGTTTTCATGGGGAATTCCACTTATTCAGACATAAACTGGAATTCTCCTTTTGCTAAAGTTTAGACCATCTGATAAATTATTAGCTTTATTGCTAGTATTTGATATAATTATTTGCTAACAGCTTCTCAGAACACAGGAGTAGTAATAGAAGATGTTCTTTTATTTAAAAAAAATTTCCCCCTTGAATATAAAAGGAAGACGTCCCTTTTATGAAAAATTGGATAATATGGTGGTCCAACAGCAACCACTTATAGATCTATTTCCAGATGTTAAGTGATGGGACTTGTGTGCCAGATGCTGGCTAAGTATTTCATAAATAGGCTCATTTCATCTCTGCAACAATTTTAAGAGGTCCAGGCCTGTACAATCCTCGTTTTGTAGATGAGGAGACTGAGGTTTAGCAAAACTAAAAAACCCCCCTAAGCCAAGTGGGTATCATAGAATCTGAACTCAGCCGTCTGGATCCTAGCGACTACACTATGCTGTGTATTTCTTCCATTGATATCAATTCCCCGTTGGATTATATATTTATTATTTTATAGCTTGCTTCTCTTCCTTCCACTGGGTATTATAATATGAGCACTTCCCCATTTTGTTAAAAAATCTTATTAAAGTTTTCCAAAAAAAAACGAGGCTAATCTAAGGGATGTCCGTGAACCCATCACCCAGCTCCAACAATTAACAAATCAAAAGAAAAAAAACCCCACCCTCAATGATCAACCCACCTTATTTCCTCCATCCACTCCCCACTCCATTATCTAAAGCAAATTGCAGATGTCACATCATTTTATCTGTAAATATTTCAGTATGAAATTTTAGTAATTCTTTAATAGTACCCGATATTCAGTCTGAGCTCAAAATTTCCTGGTGTAAACATTACTGTGAATGCTATTGTAAATTTGGTTCTGAGGATAATTGGTGGCCGGTGTGGAAGTGTCAGAAACCTTGCACCAGCGTGACCCTGTCATTTGGGGGTTTGCAGTAGCAAATAAAGTTGCCCCCGAAATTTAGGAAACCAGGTTTGCAAAAGTTCAGTAGAAAGAAGTGTGTACAGCTGCATCTTGAGCTGCATTGTCAATGCAGGGGCACTAACCACACGTGGCTATTTACACTCACGTTAATTAGAATGAAATACAATGTGAAACTCCATCCCTCAGTTGCACTGGCCACCTTTCAAGGGCTTGGTAGGCACGTGTGGTTAGTGGCTGTCCATCATCACAGAAAGTTCTTTTGGGCAGCTAGCTGGTCTAAGAAGGAATAGTATTTATCAATATAAGGGCAGGAGATTCTAAACAATTTTAAAATATCTTCATTGATAATGGTGGAAGGTCTTGAAAGTATGCCACGCATCCGCATGGGGCACTTGACCAGCTTAACGCTCAAGAGGAAGCAGGGTCCACACCTCAGGTCTCATTGTTCATTTATTGAACTGCTCTCATTGAACTGCCCCCACTTAGCCAGGCACCAGTGAGGTTGGCTTTATTTTTATAACTTACTTCCTTTTTTTCTCAAAAAACACTATTCACGCTCACCAGTGGAAAAAGTGAAGTTAGCCCAATCTTATAAATATCAGTTCTACCCAGCCACTTCCAGTTTAAAATAGTTTCATTTCGAGGAAACATTCCATCACAGTCAGATGTTGCTATTTTGTACCACATTTTGGTTGAGAGCCCCTGTCCTGGGCTTGGGAAGCCGAAGACAGCTTTGTTTGTTAATGCTCCCTTTCCTTCCTCCTCGCAGCCCCCCGAACCGGCTCCAAGGGTGTCCCCGTGGGAGGTGGAGAAGGAGGACCTCTCCTTTCTGTGCCAGGCCATGCTTCTCTGTCTGACCAGGCCCTCGGTGTCCACTGCTGGCTGTGTACTTGGCTGGATCCACCTACATGGGGTCCCAGGTAGGATTTGGCCGTGATGCTTGGTACAGGCTGTGGCCCGGCAGTGTGTCTCTGTCCAGGGTCCTCATCCCCCTTCGTCCCCCAACCCTTTTCCTTACTTCTCCTTGGTGCCAAGAGCTACTAACTCAGTTTACAAGGGTACGTTAGTTACCCATTGCTGCAGATCACATGACCCCAAAACTTAGCAGCTGAAAACAACAAACTACTATTCTCTCACATAGTTTCTGAGGGCCTGGAATCCAGGTGTGGCCTAACTAGGTGGTTCTGAATCAAGGGGTCTTGTGTGGTTTCAGTCAGGATCTCAGCTGGAGCTGCATCGCCTGAAGGCTTGAATGGGGCTGGGGAAGATCCCGTGTGCACCCACATGGCCATCGGCAAGAGGTTCAGTTCCTTCCCACGTGGGCCTCTCCACGGAGCTGCTCACCACAAGGAAGCTGGCTTTCCCCAGACCAGCTGATCCAAAAGAGAGAAAATGACCAAGATGGAAGTGTCTTTTATATCCTAATCTCAGAAGTGACCTACCATCTCTCCTGTCATATCCTGTTGGTCTCATAGACCAAGCCTCATACAATGTGGAAGGGGAGCTACCTAAGGGTGAAAAAACCAGAAGGTAGGGATACTGGGCGTGAAGGGAGGCTGGCTACCATGTTGAGGTTCATCCAGTGTGAGAATTTAGCTGGAAATCAAGCTCTCTTTTAACTTGTTCTTTTATTTTATTTATTTAAAAAAATATTTATTTACTTGGCTGTGCCAGGTCCTTTTTTTTTTTTTTTTTTTTTTTTTTGCCTCACACTGTTGTGGCCTCTCCCATTGCGGAGCACAGGCTCTGGAAGCATAGGCTCAGTGGCTATGACTCACAGGCCCAGCCGCTCCGCGGCATGTGGGATCTTCCCGGACTGGGACACGAACCTGTGTCCCCTGCATCGGCAGGCGGATTCTCAACCACTGCGCCACCAAGGGAAGCCCTGCGCCAGGTCTTAGTTGCAACACACGGGATCTTCATTGCCACGTGTGGGATCTTTAGTTGTGGCATGCAGGATCTAGTGGGATCTAGTTCCCTGACTGGGGTTCAAACCTGGGCCCCCTGCATTGGGAGTGCGGAGTCCTACCCACTGGACCACCAGGGGAGTCCCTAACTTGTTCTTTTAGAATTAGACAAGCTGTTTTCACCATGCATGAGCTTTTCCAGGAAAGACCCAGGACGGGTCCTTGCTGCAATTACCGTGGATACACCTACTTATAACACCTGTTTTTATTAGATAAGTAACATGTATTCATTGTTGAAACGGAAAAACAAAACAGACAAGTGAAAAAGCAGATAAAAATCATCTTTTAGTCCACCCTTCAAAAGTAAACTCTGACATAGTTTTACAGAATTTTCTTCTGTATGAATGTTACTTTTACAGAATCTTTTTGGTCCATTCATGCTTTTAACAACTATTTTTTGAACATCAATTATGTGTCAGTAATTCTACTTCCAAGGATTTATTTAAGGAAACATTCAAGGCCATGAGCAAAGAGTTAGATACAACCAATTTAATCCAACACATTTACTCAATAATATTAATGCTGTTTTACATTCTTTTGTATTTCAGACTTTTTCTTTTTCCTCATGGTTTCTGGTTCTGGGAGTTCTTATCCTCATCTAAGTTTACATAAATTCATTTTTAAGTGGTGGGATTTTTAAAAAATCTTTCTACTTTCTTTGTATTATAATAAAAAAAAGGTATAATTATGGCCATTCGGTGTCCTCCATAGATACACTTTTCTGTCATCATTTTTTGTTTCTTTGTTCTTTTTCTCTGAATTTTGAAAACGTTTTTCAAGATGGTCCCTACACATGAATATTCCCCTCTTTAAATTTTAAAATTCTTTTAAAAATATTTAACCAAATAATTAAAGCAGACAAAATAATATCCACGACACACATATACGGTATAAACTACCATCAGCTTAAGGAATCAAACGGTACCAGTGTCTTCGATGCTCTTTCCTCCTCTCTGGTACGCGCTATCCTGAAGTTTGCGGCTATCGTCCCCTTGCATTTCTTTACAGTTGTGCGACAAACGTGCATGTCTGTATACAATACATTGTCTAGCTAATGCACGTTTTCTGATGCAAGTGCAATCAAGTTGTATATGCTGAGCTGCGAATTGCTTCCCCTCCCTTCCGAGCATAACGTTTGTGAGGCTCGTCCACACTGCTGGATGTGGCTGCGATTAATGGTTACCGCGCTGCCGTGTTTCATTGTGTGAACGCACCCCATTGTGTCCGTTCTGCCCACAGACACTGGGAAATTTCTGGATTCTTGCAGTTACAAACAATGCTGCGGTGAACATTCTAGTAGATGTCATCTGCTGCACACACACACAAGGATTTCTCTAGAGTCGTCATTTCCAAACTTGGCTGCACGTTGGAATCACGTGGGAATGAACAAAAAAACAACCTGCTGCTGCGTGGCTCACCTCCCACCCCCCCCAAGACATTGTGATTTAGTTGCTACAGTGTCTGACTCGAGCATCTGGGTTTGAGAAAGCAGGTTTGGAACCAGTACCCTAGTGTATCTGCCTGGGAGTGGAACTGCCAGGTTGTAGGCTATGTGCATCTTCCGTTCTACACGTTTTCTTACGAGGCATGTGGGAAAATCCCAGTTGCTTTAGGTCTTCACCAATATATGGTATTGTCTGATTCAAAACATTTTTTGGTAACATCAGTCCTACCGTTTGTGAAAGGAGTGGTCGTGTGAGTTTTAATGTGCTATTGTTTTTAGTTTCCTTATACTCCTCCTTTATCACCCTTTTAATGCTCCTTTTATTTATCTCAGTCTGTTGCCTTTTCACCTGGGTCTGTTCCTCCTTATGATCCTATATTTCAGAAAGGCCGTGTCTTCTCGTATCCTCTGGTGGATGCAAAACCGTTTCCGGGCATCTACCTACTGATCCGGCAATGGCTGGTTATCAATGCCTTGCCCTTCCTCTAGGTCTTCTAATGAGGCATATGCTTTCTTCTACATTCCCTTCTGTATTTTTTCATGGACCCCATGCTGGTTTTGTGCTTTTAATTTGCTCTGAACAACACATGATCTGATGCTTGTCAACAGGTAGAAGGCAAATCACCTGTGGTCTCGTGGGGGCGATGGTCCCATTTCCTTCCCAGTCTATACAGCTGAAGTGAGTCTCGATCAGTACAGATCCTGGTCCATTTCCTTGATTAAAATAGGCTCTCGCTTGGGATTCCACAGCTCTGTGGGGTGGCATCTTCTTCTTGCTCCCATCATAGGCTTTGGGGAGGGGTCAGATTTAACTGATTCAACACCAGGTCTTCCTGTGTTAATAGTGGGTTAGGAGAAAGTTTAAGTGCATGTGGTCTTTTCTGAAAAATGGGGATGATAATAGCGTCTGTGGATTAATTGCCCAGAAAGGGCTTAGCATAATGTTTGACAGATGGCAAACAGTTAATAAGTGTGGCTGCCATCACTATTTTATTGTTGGAATATTATTAGTATATTGTATGTTCGCGTGTATATTATTGACATGCAATATGATTGCTGTTCCTCTCTTTGGAATGAAAGCTACAATGAAGGTAAGGATTTTTGTCTATTTTGTTCATTTCTTTATCCTCAGCAACTAGAACAGTGCATGACCCATGGTACACACCCAAGAAATATTTGTTGGATGAATGAAACTTTGAGAATTTGGAGAGGCTATGGTCGGAATTGCTCACCGTGTGCTATTTTGAATCAGAAGTTGGCAGTGTTGTCTATATTAGCAAACAATTTTAATCAACCTACAGGTCAAATAGCAAGGGTTAGTTGAATAAGTTACAGGACATTGTATGCTGGAATGCTATGTCCCTATGGCAAATTATGTTGTGCAATACTTGTTGACGGGGGAAATGTTTACTTATATTGCTGGCGTGAAAAAAATAGTTACAGAACAGTGTATACAGTATAATCTCAAATATATAAAAAGTGTGTGTATGTAGAAAAAACCGAAAGTAATATAACAAAACACTCATAATGGTTGTCTCTGGTGGTTGGATTAAAGATAATTGTGAATTTGCTTCTTTGAGCTTCTTGGTAATTTTCCAAATATGTTTATAATAATGATACATTATTCTGGAAGCAAGAAAAAAATCATAATTTTTAACAGACATGTACGAAAGATGAAGTAAGTGGCATGTATTCCAGGGATGCAATACTGTTAGTGCAAATCTGGAAGAATAATGTCAGGAAGGCTAAAAGTGAGAACGGTTTAGGGCTCAAAGGAAGTTTCAAAAGACAATAACATGGGTACTAGATCAGCTAACGTTCTTAGCTGCAAGCACCAGAAACTAACTGGCCAATTTAAGCAGCAAGGCAATCTATTAAATGGGACCAGAGTAGCTCACAGCATTGCCAGGAGGGCTGGAGGACCAATGTCAGCAGCCACTCAGCAAGAAACAATGCTCCAAATCCCACTGGAGAACCAGCCCAGCTTCCCCTGCTGATACTGTGTCAATTCTGCTGCCCTGGGACCCAAACGCGCCCCTGAGAACCACAATCATCATTGTAGAAGTTGCTCCAACTCAGGGAACTACTGTGGTCCTGGGAGCATTAGAAATGCAAAATCTCAGGCTCTACCCCAGACCTGCTGAGTCAGACTCTCTCAGGGTGGGACCCAGCTAGCTGTCTGCATCTCAGCAAGACTTTTAGGTGATCTTGAAGACACTGAGGTTTGAAAAGCACTCTCCATGATTGCTGGTGATGCTTTGCATTCAAAATCCAAGAGGAATGTATCTGATTGGCAGATCCTAGGTCATGTGCTCACATCCTTGCTGCAGGAGAGGCTGGGGAGGTGGGTGTCAGCAGTGATCAGCTCTGCTTTGTGCTGTGACTTATGGGGTGTGAGGTTCTCAAGACATAGAGAAATGGTCCAGATGCTGACCCACCAAAAGGGATGACTGGTGTCTACATCCTATCCCAATGTTTGGAGCAATCGAAGAAGCAAGAAGGGACAAGGTCATTGTGTCAGCAGTATTGCTTTATAATCATTTTGCTCTGGTTTTCTGAAAGAAGAACAAAACTTCAAACTGAAAAATTCTTTTTTTTGCGGTACGCGGGCCTCTCGCTGTTGTGGCCTCTCCCGTTGCGGAGCACAGGCTCCGGACGCGCGGGCTCAGCGGCCACGGCTCACGGGCTCAGCCGCTCCGCGGTATGTGGGATCCTCCCGGACCGGGGCACAAACCCGCGTCCCCTGCATCGGCAGGCGGACTCTCAACCACTGCGCCACCAGGGAAGCCCAACAAATTCTTTTTTTAAATTTATTTTTTTTTTTTGAGGTAACATTATAACATATGTTTCATGTTTACGACATTATATTTCTACTTCTTTGTACTCTACAGCATGCTTACCACCAAAAATTTCATTACCATCAGTCACCATACTGTTGACTTTCTTTACCTGTTTTGCCCTCACCCCTACCCCTTCCCATCTGGTAACCACTATTCTGTTCTCTGTATTTATGTGTTTGTTTTCATTTGTTTTGTTCAGGTTTTTTTTGTTTTTTATTTGTTTTGTATATTCCACATATAAATGAAATCATACAGTATTTGCCTTTCTCTGTCTGACTTAGTTCACTTAGCATAATGCCTTCAAGCTCCATCTGTGTTGTTGCAGCTGGCAGGATTTTATCTTTTTTATGGCTGAATAGTGTTCCATTGTGTATATATACCACATCTCCTTTATCCATTCCTCTGATGGACACTTGAGTTGTTTCCTTATCTTGGCTATCATAAACAATGCTGTGATGAACATTGGTGCACATATATCTTTTCAAATGGGTGTTTTTGTATTCTTCGGATAAATACCCAGAAGTGGATAGCTGGATGAGGCAGTAGTTCTATTCTTAGTTTTTTGAGGAGTCTCTATACTGTCTTCCATAGTGGCTGCACCAATTTATAAAATTTTCAAATGAAAAAAACCTCAGTAATGTGCATTGTTTATGGATGCAAATAAGTGTACTAAAAGTACAAAAGGCAAAGGAATTACATACTCCTTTTGGGGATGGGAGGGGCATGGGAGTGGGGCTTTAGCTGTGTTTGAGACACCTCATTTAAAGATAGCTGAGACAAATAGGGCAAACTACTAACATCTGTTTCATCATGGTAGTGGGAACATGGATGCAAGAATGATATTAATAATATTTAACCACTGACACACCCAGGGTATGACCAGAAGAGACACTGACTGCAGGGTTGGAGCCCCATCCTGCCGTGCCAGCCATCACCTCGTTAGTTGCTGGATTGCGGGTGGGCTCTTGAGAAAGACCGGGAGAGACATAAGCTGTCACCAGAGCTTTTAGGTAGGTTTGTAGATGATTATCTCTCAGGCTGGAGACATATCAGCAGATTGCCATGGGGCCCAGTTCTTGGTTCTGTTCTATCCAACAATGTTATCTGTAACTCAGATGAAACCATAGCAGGGACATTAGTCAGATTTGCAGGTGATGCAAAACCAGGATTCATGAGAGATCCCATACTTGACTCAATCTCAAGATTTCATATTTGACGCTCAAGAGTCAAGACTGAATCTCTAATGTAACCATCTCAATGGGGGGGAAGGAGAAACGGGAGTCAATAAAGTACAATGAAAGAAGTATAGGGCTTCCCTGGTGGCGCAGAGGTTATGAATCCGCCTGCTAATGCAGGAGACACGGGTTCGAGCCCTGGTCCGGGAAGATCCCACATGCCGCGGAGCAACTAAGCCTGTGCGCCACAACTACTGAGCCTGCACTCTAGACCCCGCGAGCCACAACTGCGGAGCCCGTGTGCCACAACTACTGAAGCCTGCATGCCTAGAGCCTGTGCTCCGCAACAACAGAAGCTATTGCAATGAGAAGCCCATGCACCGCAATGAAGAGTAGCCCCCACTCGCTGCAACTAAAGAAAGCCTGTGTGCAACAATGAAGACCAAATGCAGCCAAAAATAAATAAATAATTTTTTTAAAAAAAAGTATAAATACAGTATATCATTGATCTTAAAATCAATGACTACTTACAGACACCTGGCTTGGCAGGCTCTCATGTGAAAATACCAGGAGCCTTAAAGGCTTTTATAATCTGCTGATGGGAATGTACATTGATTCTGGAGGGTAACTTGGTGATAGATAATTAAAAGCCTCACAAGAAAACACATGTCTTTTGACCCAGCAACTCAACCTCTAGGAATTATTAAGAAATCATCAGATATGCTAAGTGAAATAAGTCAGATAAATACTGTATGATCTCACTTACATGTAGAATCTAAAAAAACTGAACTCAGAGAATCAGAGCAGAGTGGTGGTTCCCAGGCGCTGGGGGATATGGGGGGTGGGGAGATGTTGATTAAAGGCTACAAACATCCAGTTACAAGATTCACAAGCTCTTGGGGTCTAATGTACAGCATGGTGATTGTAGCTAATGATACTGTATCACATACTTGAAAGTTGCTGAGAGAGGAGATCTGAAATGTTCCCCCCGCGAAAAAGAAATGCTAAACATGTGATGGGATGGAGGTGTTGTCTAATTCTATGGTGGTAATCATTTTGCAATATTTAAGTGCAGCAAATCAACTTGTTGTGCACCTTAACCTCACACAATGTTGTATGTCAGTTTGTCTCAATAAAGCTAGAAATAGAAGAAATCATCAGAGAAATATACAGAGATGGATGTATAAGAATGTTTATCAAAGCATTGTTTACAATGGCAAACAAAACAAAACTGTACAGAACCCATTCAGAGGGTACTATTTAAATATATACCATACTTGGAATATTAAACAACTGATAGAAAAGACAATATAGGACTTCCCTGGTGGTACAGCGGTTGAGAGTCCGCCTGCCGATGCAGGGGACGCGGGTTCGTGCCCC
Source organism: Kogia breviceps (assembly GCF_026419965.1). Lineage (NCBI taxonomy): Eukaryota > Metazoa > Chordata > Mammalia > Artiodactyla > Physeteridae > Kogia > Kogia breviceps. Next base: position 6,467,657 of record NC_081328.1, on the reverse strand, counting down.
GGTCCGGGAGGATCCCACGTGCCGCGGAGCGGCTGGGCCCGTGAGCCATGGCCGCTGCGCCTGCGCGTCTGGAGCCTGTGCTCCGCAGCGGGAGAGGCCACAGCGGTGAGAGGCCCGCGTACCGCAAAAAAAAAAAAAAAGAAAAGACAGTATAATAAACAGATAAAATAGTCTGGAAGCTTTACAAGAACATGTTTTTAGTGACTATCCCTGGGTGGTGTGTTGTGAGAGTTCTTAAATTTATCTTTTGTTTATTTGTATTTTCTTATTTTCAAAGATTATGTGTTGCTTGTATGATGGAGAAGTAATGAGTTTTAAAATTAGGGTTTTGGGCTTCCCTGGTGGCGCAGTGGTTGAGAATCCGCCTGCCGATGCAGGGGACACGGGTTCGTGCCCCGGTCCGGGAGGATCCCACATGCCGCGGAGCGGCTGGGCCCGTGAGCCATGGCCGCTGGGCCTGTGCGTCTGGAGCCTGCGCTCCGCAACGGGAGAGGCCACAGCAGTGAGAGGCCCGCGTACCACAAAAAAAAAAAAATAAATAAAATAAATAAAAAAATAAATAAAATAAAATTAGGGTTTTTTTCCAAAGATTCTGTACTTTATTTTTATTTATTTATTTATTTTGGGCTGCATTGGGTCTTCTGCATTGCTGCACGTGAGCTTTCTCTAGTTGCAGGGAGCGGGGGCTACTCTGTTGCAGTGCGTGGACTTCTCATTGTGGTGGCTTCTCTCTTGTTGCGGAGCTCGGGCTCTAGACACGTGGGCTTCAGTAGTTGCGGCACACGGGCTCAGTAGTTGTTGCTTGCAGGCTCTAGAGCGCAGGCTCAGTAGTTGTGGCACACGGGCTTAGCTGCTCTGTGGCATGTGGGATCTTCCCGGACCAGGGCTCGAACCCATGTCCCCTGCATGGGCAGGCGGATTCTTAACCACTGCACCACCAGGGAAGCCCTAAAATTAGTTTAATTGAATATATATATATATATATATATATATATATATATATTTTTTTTTTTTTTTTTTTTTTTTTTTTTTGCGGTACGCGGGCCTCTCACCGCTGTGGCCTCTCCCGTTGCGGAGCACAGGCTCCGGACGCGCAGGCGCAGCGGCCATGGCTCACGGGCGCAGCCGCTCCGCGGCACGTGGGATCCTCCCGGACCGGGGCACGAACCCGCGTCCCCTGCATCGGCAGGCGGATTCCCAACCGCTGCGCCAGCAGGGAAGCCCTGAATATATATTATAATGTAATCCAACAATGTAATTCTGCTGCTAAAAAAAAAAAAGTGGCCATTTATGTAATTAGGGAGAAGAACGGGAGAAATAATGATCCTAGTATACCCTTCACGTTCCCCGGATGGGGGTCACATTTTAAGCGTCCAGAGGAATGGCACCAGGACGTTGTAGACTTGGGAAATTTGTTCTACCAGTAACTGTTGAGAAATCAGGGCTGTATATTCCAGAAAATCGATGACTAATGGAAAGTGTGTTGTCCTCAAATATTTGCATGTCCATCCCATGGAGAATATTGGCTCAAAGTTTCTCCAGAAACAGGAAACAATTACTCTAGAAAACAGTTGCTCTGGCAAACCGAATGGGGTAGAAGTTGCATAGAGGAAGAGTTAAGTTTGCAATAAGGAAGAGTTTTCTAACAGCTATGGGTGTTACTGTCGCTACAGTGAGTTCAATCAGGGTTCTTTGGTTGCAAACAATAGAAACAAACTCCAGTTAACACGTATGCAGGAAAAAAAAAAATAGTGGAGGTTGGGATGTCTCAGGGGGAGAAGCCTGGGGGAGCAGGCTTGGAGAAATGGAAGAAGCAAGAGATGTCTCGGATCCTAGACAGAAGGAACAACTCAACAAGACACTACTGTTGCGATCAGTTAGCACCCCCTACCCCTACTTTAGAGGTTTGGCAAAGACCTAGACTTCATGGAGGAAGAGCCGGACCATCCTGGCTTGGCCAGGGAAAGGCAGGATCTCTTCACTGACAGTCCCTCTACGATCTCATACAGTGGGCGAGAGATCATTTCAGAGAGAGAGGCGGGGCGGCAAGGTGGAGAGCACTGTTTCCATAAGAGGAGAGAATGAATCCTAGGGACCAAACAACTAATACCAATACATCATTTTACTGGGCTAGCCATTTGCTCCATCGCTGAAGGGCTTTAAGCAGAGCCTGAATGGCCAATGACTGATAACTGTCAGTCCCCAATGACTGGGAAAGGGGGTGCTGTGGACTACATGAGTTCTGTGTCCTTCAGTAACCCAGTCAGCCCAACATTCCATCTCCGAGTCATGCTGAGGGCGTTTTACAGAAACCAGTGGCAGTTTTCATCCAAGAATGTTAAGGACGTACCTCGTAAAAGTCCCCACTGTCCTCTTTACCATCTGATGTGGTTCCATTACCCACGAGTTACACAAAGCTTTCGTGAACCCAAATATTTTGTTATACTCTACCTCTTCTGGGTACTTAATGGGTCCATCAGCTTATGAAGTCCAAAAGAGCATTGCCATATAAATGACTACTTCTGTTTCTTGGTCCTCAAGTTCTGCTTCTAGGCATTCATAGGTATCTGTTATTGTCATGTTCTGGGGTTTAGAGAACAAGTTTATGTTTGCCCTCAAAACTCATTTTATCTTTTTCTCTTTTTTGGAGGGGCCACGGTGCAGCTTGTGGCATCTTAGTTTCCTGACCAGGGATTGAACCTGGGCCCCAGCAGTGAAAGCACCGAGTCCTAGCCCCTGAACAGCCAGGAAAGTCCCCAAACTCCTTTGATTTTAAAATTGGCAGTTTTAGAATTTGCCCTGCTGCTCACCCCTCCCCTCCCCCCCAGATTTATTAGCCCGCAGAATGATCTTTTATGGGACCTAGTGGAGCAAATGATTATGGATAGAGGGACTCCATGTTTTCTTTACATGGGAGAGGTTTTCCTCCCACTGGTCAGAGCATCGTGTAGTTAGAAGAAAACTTGCATGCTAGGAAAAAAGCTGAGAATAAGGAGCCCGACGGAGACAAGAACCAACATGACATTCCCCTTCCGTGCCAGGCGTCACGCTAGGCACTTGTGTAGTCAGCGTTCCTAGTTATAAGCACAGACAATTACTGACACGGATGAAAGCAGGAAAAGCATTATCTTGAGGCTACTGGCTCATTCACAGAGTTCTCAGAAAGATCGGAGAACCAGACAGAGCAAATAGGCAGGAACGAAGCAGGGCTTTGCAGTCAAAGAACAGCAAAAATCGTGCCACAGAACTGGTTCAGGAAAATAAAAAGCAAAACCTGCTGGCAGCACCACTAAATTCCAGAGATCAGAGGCTGCACTGCTGAACCCTCTGGCCTGGCCCCATTACTACTTACATACTACTGTCCCCCAACGCCACTCCATTCCTCTTTTCCAGCTTCAGTTCCCCTCCCTCCGCTCATTCAAAGCGTAGGAGCCTGTGCGTAGGCTTGACAGAGTCTAGGTCACCAGCCATGCTTGAGCTTCACGGGAGCTGGGAGAGGGAGATCCAGAATGTTCTATGTATCTAGTTACTGCAGGACTCTGCCTCTCATTTGGACAGCCAAAAAACACCAAAGTCCACTTTAGCACTTGACATGTTTTCCTTTCTTTCTCTCTCTTTCTTTCTTTCTTGATTGAAGTATAGTTGACTTACTACAATGTCATGTTAGTTTCAGGTGTATAGCACAGTGATTCAGTTATACATATATATACATATATATCTTTTTCAGATTCTTTTCCCTTATAGGTTACTATAAAATACTGAGTAAGTTCCTTATACTATACAGTAGGTCCTTGGTGGTGATCTATGTTATATATAGTGGTGTGTATACGTTAATCCCAACCTCCTCATTTATCCCTCCCCCCGCCCTTTCCTCTTTGGTAACCATAAGTTTGTTTTCTATGAGCACTTGACATATTTTTCTAATCCAGTTTTCTTAGCAATCCCGTGAGCAAGTATTTCACCCGTTTTATAGATGAATAAGGTGAGGTTCCGAGAGGTTCAGTAACTCATCTGAGGTCATAGAGTCACTGAGTGACCTAACTAGGGCTTGAACCTGGCTCCCCTCCTTTATCTATTATACCATGGTGTCTCTTATATGCCAGGACTATGTTTCGCCCTTGACACAACAACCCTACAAAGCTAGGCGTTATTATACCCATTTCACAGATGAGGAAATAAAAGTTGACTTCAGGTCCTCAGCTCATAAGTTTATGGGAAGCAGGTGGCATGACTCTGGAGTCAGTCCTTCAACTGCTATGCTGTACTGATTCTTGGGGAAAGAGAGAAGTGGAGGGTCTTTCTTTCTCATGCTTTCAGTCTTTCTCGGGCCGGCCTTGGTGTAGGAAACATGCCAAGTCACCACCCAGACACCCACCTCAGGCAGTAGGACACTAATCCCACTGTCACCTGGGATTGGAAGCTTGGAGCATTCTCAACTCCTGCTTTCTCACTCCACATATGATGAGTTGCCAAGTTCTTTCTCACATGCAAGATGGGTCTTCAATTTCTCCTCCTCCTCCATGCCCATAGCCACATCTCTGGTCCAGGGGTCTGGTCCAGTAATCTTGCACTGTCCCCTCAGTGGGTCTCCCTGTCTTCAGTCTCCCCTTGGAGCCTATCTGTAAGCTGGCAGCCAGGCTCTCTGTGGTGGACATCATGGTGGATGCTCCAGTGTCATTCCAGCTCATATGATTGGTGCAAGCCAGGCATAGCACATGCCTCTCTCCTCTGACAGGGCCGTGTGACCCAGTGAGATGTGGGGAGGGGTGCCTCCAGGGAGGATGTCTTAGGATTTGTTTGTGCCTGAATGTGTTACCGGAACGGCCATTTTGCAGCCACCCCGGAATAAGGCAATAACTAGAGTTTGCACAGTGGAGACATGGAAAGGTCATGGGTCTTTGGGTGGCTGATTGTACCATGCCTATAGCCTGCCTATCCTTGAATTTCTAGTTAGGTGAGATAATAAATGTCCTTATTGTTTAAGCTAGTTTTTTTTTTTTTTTTTTTTTTTTTTTTTTTTTTTTTTTTTTTTTTTTTTTTTTGCGGTATGCGGGCCTCTCACTGTTGTGGCCTCTCCCGTTGCGAAACACAGGCTCCGGACGCGCAGGCCTAGCAGCCATGGCTCACAGGCTTAGTTGCTCCGCGGCATGTGGGATCCTCCCGGACCAGAGCACGAACCCGTGTCTCCTGCATCGGCAGGTGGATTCTCAACCACTGCGCCACCAGGGAAGCCCTTAAGCTAGTTTTCATTGGGGCTCTGTTATTCGCATCGGGAAGCATTGTCAGTGATAGTCATTTGGCCGGAATACAAATCTAATCATTTCCCTTCTCTGTGGGTCTTTTTAAAATAAATTTATTCATTTATTTTTGGCCGTGTTGGGTCTTCATTGCTGCGCGCAGGCTTTCTCTAATTGCGGTGAGCGGGGGCTACTCTTCGTTGCGGTGCACGGGCTTCTCACTGCGGTGGCTTCTCTTTTTGCGGAGCACGGGCTCCAGGCGCGCGCGCTTCAGTAGTTGCGGCTCGCGGGCTCTAGAACGCAGGCTCAGTAGTTGTGGCGCACGGACTTAGCTGCTCTGCATCATGTGGGATCTTCCCAGGCCAGGGCTGGAACGCGTGTACCCCGTATTGGCAGGCAGGTAGATTCACAACCACTGCGCCACCAGGGAAGCCCTTCTCTGTGGTTTTTGCATTGTCTCTGGAATCAAGTTCATGTTCCTTAACACGGTTCACAAAGTGCTTAGGTCGTGATCAGATCATCCTGCTTCCTCTTCCCAAACACACCTGGCACTTCTACTCTGTTTCTTCCCTAGAACGTTCTTTTCCTTTTCCTTTACTTTTTCTCTTCTTTTTCTTTTTCATCTACTGGACTTCTGTTCACCTCCCAGGGTCAGCTCAAGTGACAGCTCTTCTTTAAAGTTTTTCTTAATGCCCCAGGCAGAATTAAGGAACCTTTTAAGTGTCTCCGAGCACTCTGTGTCTATATAATGGAGCTTTCTGCAGCCTCACACACCATCACAGGCACTTCTGTTTCTGCTCCTTTGCTAAAGTGAGAATTCCTTGAAGCCTGGGACTACATTCCATCCACCTTGTTGCTCCGGTACCTTGCGTAGGACCCAATGATTCCATAAGTACTAATGAATTGTTTGTTGAATACATCCTTATTCATTCAGCTCGTAGATAACTTAACATATGGCTATTAACTCTTTATTATTTTTGTGAGAAATAAAGCAATATTATCATCAATAAGAATGTCTTTGGGACTTTGCAGTTTAAGAAGCTCTTTAATATACACTGTCTCAATTAATCCTCGCAGAATTCCTATAACACCAGTATTATCCCCACTTCACAGACGAAACTGCGCACCCAATCAAAGTATATTTGTTGAGTGCCTAAAATTTGCATAATGTTATGCAAAAGGCCAGCTGTGGAGGGAGGTGGCAAAGAAGTAAAAACCAGAGTCTCTCTCCTCACAGAGTTTACAGTTTACTTGGGGAGATAAAGAATGATACAGAGTGTTTCAATCACAAGAGACAAGAGCAATGCAATACAACAGTGCAGAGATGTTGAAGGCAGTAATTTATTACATAACAAGAGAGGAATACAAGACATAGTTACCATAAGAATTAAGATAACACCGTGGGCTTATGGTGGAGGTCCATGGTGCATCTTCCAAAAGAGAATTGACCCTGGATTTTAAGGGATTTCACAAAATGAGGAGGGAGGAAAGGCATTCCCTGTGAAAAGTGAAGGCTAAACAGGGAGAAAGTACATCTCTACGAGGCCAGGAAGAAGAAAGGATAGTGAAAGTCCCACAGAAATGAAGGAGTATTTGTTGGATGAATGGATGGCGGCACGGATGGGTGGATAGATAGATATCTAGGTTGGAAAGATAGGTGGATAGGTGGCTGGGTGGCTGGATAAATAGATGAAAAGTTGGGTAAATCTGCAAGTTGCAGAGGCTGGCAGTCATTTTACTAAGAACATCTCCAAACACAGCAGCATGATGATGAACTCTATTCTCCTCACAAAGTAACTTGGTTTAACTTGTCCAGATGAAAGAAAGGCACGGTGGAGATTCAAAGTCACTTGCTGAATGGAAGCATTTGAATGTTGTGAGAGCTACATGGACAGACCTGGGCTTAGGATGTCATCACACCAGTGTGGCCTTTTAACATTGTGTGTGGGTGTGTTTTCTCACAAGCACACGTGCAGAGACATACCCAGAGCTCTGTTTGGGGTCTCTTTTCCTTTTTACCGCATTGTGCCAAACTTCTGTTTTGACTGAACTGTCACTTTCCAACTTGCCATGTGTGGGAGCCCAAAGGCCCACGAGTCAACATAAATGAGACACTTGGACCCATAAGAATGGTCATAGCAAGTGTTTATGTAACTTGGGTAAAGGATGGTTCAGCCAGTTTGGGGAAAGGATATTTTTGATGGGAAAATGGACTTGGTCCCTCAGTCCCATCCTTACTCCTGACATAATCATGTCCAAGGTCGATGGACTTTTGTGACCAACTTGAGATGAGAGTTGCCCCCTCCTCTAGCTTTTGATCCCTAACTACTGATGAAGCCACATTATTAGCATAATATGGTCAAATTTCTGCCTACTCCACAGGATAACCCATCATCTGGCTTCCTGGAATAGAATTTCTGGCTGTGCCCCAGAGCCGGGAGCCATGCATTTGAACACACGGGCTTTTCCTCCAGCAGAGGGGCTTTCCAGCCTAGGGTTTTTCCTAAGACAGGTCTAACTCGGGTCTAAGTCAAAATGTTTGGACTAAGTCTGAAAGGTGCCTTTCTTCTCAGTTTTTAAAAATTTCCCAGCCTAAAATGGCTTGAGCAATCTTCATTCAAATGTCTTGTGGTTTCTCTGCGAAGGCTTTTCTGGCAGACAGTGTTGTTTGCCTACACAAGCCATTTCTGGACCCCTTTTTGCTCTTGCTGCCTCCAATTTCAGAAACACGAAAACCAAGCACAGAATTGCCCAGAGGTAGTCATGTGACCTGATTTGGACCAATGAGAAGAAGAGGAAGTCTACTTGGGACTTCTGGGAAAATTTTTCTTCCTTATATAAGAGACGAGTTGCTGCCTGATGTCACCTTTCCCTCCTTTTCCCCATCTTGAAGGCATTTATGTTGAGATATGACTTGAATAGTTAAGGATGGTGGATTGGTGGGTTGAACAAATTCTGCAGATATTTACTGAGTCTCTACTGTGTGCCTGACGCTATCCCAGGTACCAGGGATGTAAGTCTCAAACATGACAGGATGGGTGCCTATCCTCACAGGTGGACAGTCTGGTCCCTGGGAGGGTAAAGTCAGCGTAGAAGAAAAGAAATCGATGGGCCAATATTGACTGAAATTGGGCATCAGAAAAGAACTTTCCAGGTCTGAGGAGGGAGAAGGGGTGGACCCTCCCAGAGGGTGCTTCTATTAAAATACCGCAGACAGGCAGGCTGAAGATGAAGGGACCATAGCAGGGAGCTTCATTAACGCCTACTGGGCAGAGGTCAATCTTCACCATGAAAGGGAGGATGAAAGAGGGGAGAGCAAAGCAGGAAAAGCAATAGGGGTCTGAGGAGCACACCTCCAGCTGCAGGCAGAGAAAAAGGGGGTTAAAAGAAAAGCCTTAAAACTCTGTCAGGGCAGAAAGAGGAGTCGCTGGTAATGAAAGGGATTCTCACAAGTGCCTGGAAATAGGCTGGCGAGGATTGTACAGACTAAGGCTTAAAAAGGCTTTGTTCCTCTGTGGGACAAGGAAAGCGATTGTGGTCCACAGGTACACAGGAAATAAGGAGCTCCGGGGCTTGTGTGTGTGTGTGTGTGTGTGTGTGTGTGTGCGCGCGTGTGCATGCGTGCGTGCGTGCGTGTGTGTGTGTGTGTGATTGGGGATTGGGGGAGCAGTCTCTAACCCCAAATGCAGAATAATGCTCGGTGTCTCTTCTGTACCTCGCACCTGCCTGAGCAGAGGGCTAGAATTGTCCCCGTGGGGACACGATGAAGCCAGGCCCTGGGGTAGGAAGGTTGGGATGTCACTGTGTGTCCGAGTCACAGCACATGACTTTCTATGAACCAGCACGAGCCTGCTGGATTAGCATCGGGGCATGGAGCCCCTGCTTTGGGGCCCCAGAGCCCATCAGGTGGGGTGCGGATGCAACAGGGAGAAGTGGGGACTGACTGTAGCCCGGTGAACCTGCCCCAAGGACCTCTGGGTAAGACAGAGAACCAGTGAATGCAGGACCACAGCTGCCCTGAGGGTGCCCCCATTGTGACCGCGAGCGTTAGGTGGGTCCTACGGTCTGGCTCAAGCCAAGTCTGGAGAGTGACCGGAGGGCTGCAGAGAACACCAGACTGGGATTTCCTGCCTTCCATCAGAGGAGCCAGGTACTGGCTCCAGAAGAGTGTGAGGTCCAGAAGAGTGTGGGCTCCAGGGTCACCCCCAGGGTCAAATCCAGGCTCCAGGGTGGCTTTAGGCAAATTTTAACCTGTTTCTGCACCTACAAAATGGACACAGTGGTACCTCCCTCATGGGGCTTAAGGGGGAGTGAAAGCTTAAAAAGTGTGTAGGACATAGAAAGCACTCCATAAATATAAAGAATAATAATAATAATATTATCATCATCATCGTTATTGCCTTCGGGAGTTGTTTGGCAAGGGAAGGGCACACACTCTTTGGAATATACCATTTCCCCTTGGTCCTTAGTTTCAAGGGCAACCGACCTTTTTCAGTACAGGCTGAAGTCTAAAGACAAACTTTACAACGAAGCCCCAGACCTCTTAGCTGTCACTTCTCTCCTCTGCCCGGGCAGCGGTGAAGAAGCCTCCCAGGGTGGTATAACCCTGCCTTAAGTTAAACTGCTGGGAAGCCAGCCTGAAACACACAAGCTCAGTCGTCTCTCCTCCCCAGAAGTTCTAACAGCTGATGACATGAACTGGGTGATCTGGACATCAGCTGCTCCTGCCGCCCAAGGCTGCACTTTATTAAGGAGACATGGTTCCCCGGGCACCCCCCCCCCCCACTGCCTTCTAGACTCTGCCCAGGGCAGCCCTCGCCCTTCCTCTGCTCTCTGCTCGGTTTCTCCTTGACCCTCCAGGTGCACGGGGTAGGGGGGATGATTTATGTGCATAACATCGGAAAACGGAATTGTGGCAGCTTCTGTTAGATGCCAGGGGTCTTATGAAGGGCAAAGAGGCCAAAGAGGAAAAAACAAAAGGAAATATTCCGGGAATTCCCAGTTGGTTCTTAGCACCAGTAGGAATCTTAACTCACTAGGAAGGTTTTCTCTGCCTCTCAGTCGCCCCCCACCTCCACCCCACCTTCCTCCTAACGCTTTCAGGAACTTTGTGAGTGAGTGCCTGGGGCCAAGTTGAGCCTGAACCGAGCCCTTAGAGGTCCCCGGTGGTCCCTGGGTCCATTGCTAGAGATAGCGTTTGGAGAGCAGGCACGCTCAGACGGGGAGCTCAGTGTGTGGCCCAGTCTCTCTGGAGTGTGCTGGCAGCCGAGCCCTTTGGGAACTGGGGATTCCACTGTGGGCCTTGGCCATGGCCTTGTCCTCCTTGGTATTCCTAATAATGGTGCATGGGATAGGAACAGTAACTACCTCTTTGAACTGTTGTGGGGATTGAATGAGTACATATAGAAAAAAGGTTTGGGACAGCGCCTGGCACATATGAACCATCAAATCTTAGCTATTTTCTATAGTATACTATTTGTTAAAAGTAAACTGCTTTTTTTTAATTTTTGAAGTTTATTTATTTTTTTATACAGCAGGTTCCTATTAGTCATCAATTTTATACACATCAGTGTATACATGTCAATCCCAATTCAGCACACCACCATCCCCACCCTCCCGCCACTTTCCCCACTTGGTGTCCATACGTTTGTTCTCCACATCTGTGTCTCTATTTCTGCCCTGCAAACCAGTTCTTCTGTACCATTTTTCTAGGTTCCACATATATGCGTTAATATATGATATTTGTTTTTCTCTTTCTGACTTACTTCACTCTGTATGACAGTCTCTACATCCATCCACATCTCAACAAATGACCCAATTTCGTTCCTTTTTATGGCTGAGTAATATTCCATTATATATATATATGTGCCACATCTTCTTTATCCATTCGTCTGTCGATGGACACTTAGGTTGCTTCCATGACCTGGCTATTGTAAATAGTGCTGCAATGAACATTGGGGTGCATGTGTCTTTTTGAATTATGGCTTTCTCTGGATATATGCCCAGCAGTGGGATTGCTGGGTCGTATGGTAGTTCTATTTGTAGTTTTTTAAGGAACCTCCATACTGTTCTCCATAGTGGCTGCATCAATTTACATTCCCACCAACAGTGCAAGAGGATTCCCTTTTCTCCACACCCTCTCCAGCATTTGCTGTTTGTAGACTTTCTGATGATGACCATTCTAAGTGGTGTGAGGCGATACCTCACTGTAGTTTTGATTTGCATTTCTCTAATAATTAGTGATGTTGAGCAGCTTTTCATGTGCTTCTTGGCCATCTGTATGTCTTTGGAGAAATGTCTATTTAGGTCTTCTGCCCATTTTTGGACTGGGTTGTTTCTTTTTTAAAATATTGAACTGCATGAGCTGTTTGTATATTTTGGAGATTAATCCTTTGTCCGTTGATTCGCTTGCAAATATTCTCTCCCATTCTGAGCGTTGTCTTTTCATTTTGTTTATGGTTTCCTTTGCTGTGCAAAAGCTTTTAAGTTTCATTAGGTCCCATTTGTTTATTTTTGTTTTAATTTCCATTACTCTAGGAGGTGGATCAGAAAAGATCTTGCTGTTATTTATGTCAAAGGGTGTTCTTCCTATCTTTTCCTCTAAGAGTTCTATAGTGTCCGGTCTTACATTTAGGTCTCTAATCTATTTGGAGTTTATTTTTGTGTATGGTGTTAGGGAGTGTTCTAATTTCATTCTTTTACATGTAGCTGTCCAGTTTTCCCAGCACCACTTATTGAAGAGACTGTCTTTTCTGCATTGTATATCCTTGCTTCCTTTGTCATAAATTACTTGACCATAGGTGCGTGGGTTTATCTCTGGGCTTTCTATCTTGTTCCATTGATCCATGTTTCTGTTTTTGTACCAGTACTATATTGTCTTGATTACTGTAGCTTTGTAGTATAGTCCGAAGTCAGAGAGTCTGATTCCTTCAGCTCTGTTTCTTTCCCTCAAGACTGCTTTGGCTATTCGGAGTCTTTTGTGTCTCCATACAAATTTTAAGATTTTTTGTCCTAGTTCCATAAAACATGCCATTGGTAATTTGATAAGGATTGCATTGAATCTGTAGATTGCTTTGGGTAGTATAGTCATTTTCACAATATTGATTCTTCCGATCCAAGAACATGGTATATCTCTCCATCTGTTGGTATCATCTTCAATTACTTTCATCAATGTCTTATGGTTTTCTGCATACAGATCTTTTGTCTCCCTAGGTAGGTTTATTCCTAGGTATTTTATTCTTTTCATTGCAATGGTAAATGGGAGTGTTTCCTTAATTTCTCTTTCAGACTTTTCATCATTAGTGTATACGAATGCAAGAGATCTCTGTGCATTAATTTTGTATCCTGCAACTTTACCAAATTCATTGATTAGCTCTAGTAGTTTTCTGGTGGCATCTTTAGGAGTCTCTATGTATAGTTTCACGTCATCTGCAAACAAAAAAAGTTTTTACTTCTTATTTTCCAATTTGTATTCCTTTTATTTCTTTTTCTTCTCTGATTGCCTTGGCTAGGACTTCCAAAACTATCGTGAATAATAGTGGTGAGAGTGGACATCCTTGTCTCGTTCCTGATCTTAGAGGAAATGCTTTCAGTTTTTCACCATTGAGAATGATGTTTGCTGTGGGTTTGTCGTATATGGCCTTTATTATATTGAGGTAGGTTCCCTCTATGCCCACTTTCTGGAGGGTTTTTATCATAAACTGGTGTTGAATTTTGTCAAAAGCTTTTTCTGCATCTATTGAGATGATCATATGGTTTTTATTCTTCAATTTGTTAATATGGTGTACCACATTGATTGATTTGCATATATTGAAGAATCCTTGCATCTCTGGGATAAATCCTCCTTGATCATGGTGTATGATCCTTTTAATGTGTTGTTGGATTCTGTTTCCTAGTGTTTTGTTGAGGATTTTTGCATCTATATTCATCGGTGATATTGGCCTGTAATTTTCTTTTTTTGTAGTATCTTTGTCTTGTTTTCATATCAGGGAGATGGTGGCTTCATAGAATGAGTCTGGGAGTGTTCCTTCCTCTGCAATTTTTTGGAAGAGTTTGAGAAGGATGGGTGTTAGCTCTTCTCTCAGTGTTTGATAGAATTCACCTGTGATGCTATCTGGTCCTGGCCTTTTGTTTGTTGGAAGATTTTTAATCACAGTTTCAATTTCATTATTTGTGATTGGTCTGTTTATATTTTTTGTTTCTTCCTGGTTCAGTCTTGGAAGGTTATACCTTTCTAAGAATTTGTCCATTTCTTCCAGGTTGTCCGTTTTATTGGCAGAGAGTTGCTTGTACTAGTCCCTTAGGATGCTTTGTATTTCTGAGGTGTCTGTTGTAACTTCTCCTTTTTCATTTCTAATTTTATTGATTTGAGTCCTCTCCCTCTTTTTCTTGATGAGTCTGGCTAATAGCTTATCAATTTTGTTTATCCTCTCAAAGAACCAGCTTTTAGTTTTATTGATCTTTGCTAGTGTTTTGTTTCTATTTCATTTATTTCTGCTCCGATCTTTATTATTTCTTTCCTTCTGCTAACTTTGGGTTTTGTTTTTTCTTCTTTCTCTAGTTCCTCTAGGTGTAAGGTTAGATTGTTTGTTTGAGATTTTTCTTGTTTCTTGAGGTAGGCTTGTATAGCTATAAACTTCCCTCTTAGAACTGCTTTTGCTGCATCCCATAGGTTTTGGATTGTCGTGTTTTCATTGTCATTTGTCTCTAGGTATTTTTTTATTTCCCCTTTGATTTCTTCAGTGATCTCTTGGTTATTTAGTAATGTATTGTTTAGCCTCCATGTGTTTGTGTTTTTAACGTTTTTTTCCCTGTAATTCCTTTCTAATCTCATAGCATTGTGGTCAGAAAAGATGCTTGATATGATTTCAATTTTCTTGAATTTAGTGAGGGTTGATTTGTCACCCAAGATAGGATCTATCCTGGAGAATGTTCCATGCGCACTTGAGAAGAAATTGTAATCTGCTCTGTTTGGATGGAATGTCCTATAAATATCAATTAAATCTATCTGGTCTATTGTGTCATTTAAAGCTTCTGTTTCCTTATTTATTTTCATTTTGGATGATCTGTCTATTGGTGTAAGTGAGGTGTTAAAGTCCCCCACTATTTTTGTGTTACTGTCGATTTCCTCTTTTATAGCTGTTAGCAGTTGCCTTATGAGTTGAGGTGCTCCTATGTTGGGTGCATATATGTTTATAATTGTTATATCTTCTTCTTGGATTGATCTCTTGATCATTATGTAGTGTCCTTCCTTGTCTCTTGTAACATTCTTTATTTTAAAGTCCATTTTATCTGATGTGAGTATTGCTACTCCAGCGTTCTTTTGATTTCCATTTGCATGGAATATCTTTTTCCATCCCCTCACTTTCAGTGTGAATGTGTCCCTAGGTCTGAAGTGGGTCTCTTGTAGACAGCAGATATATGGGGTTTTTTTGGGTTTTTTTTGTTTTTTGTTTTGGTAGTATGCGGGCCTCTCACTGTTGTGGCCTCTCCCGTTGCGGAGCACAGGCTCTGGATGCGCAGGCCCAGCGGCCATGGCTCACGGGCCCAGCCGCTCCGCGGCATGTGGGATCTTCCCGGACCGGGGCACGAACCCATGTCCCCTGCATCGGCAGGTGGACTCTCAACCACTGCGCCACCAGGGAAGCCCGATATATGGGTCTTGTTTTTGTACCCATTCAGCAAGCCTGTGTCTTTTGGTTGGAGCATTTAATCCATTCACATTTAAGGTAATTATTGATATGTATGTTCCTGTGACCATTTTCTTAATTGTTTTGGGTTTATTTTTGTAGGTCCTTTTCTTCTCTTGTGTTTCCCACTTAGAGAAGCTCCTTTAGCATTTGTTGTAGAGCTGGTTTGGTGGTGCTGAATTCTCTTAGCTTTTGCTTGTCTGTAAAGCTTTTGATTTCTCCATCAAATCTGAATGAGATCCTTGCCGGGTAGAGTAATCTTGGTTGAATGTTCTTCCCTTTCATCACTTTAAGTATATCATGCCACTCCCTTCTGGCTTGTAGAGTTTCTTCTGAGAAATCAGCTGTTGACCTTATGCGAGTTCCCTTGTATATTATTTGTCATTTTTCCCTTCCTGCTTTCAATAATTTTTCTTTGTCTTAATTTTTGCCAATTTGATTACTATGTGTCTCGGTGTGTTTCTCCTCGGGTTTGTCCTGTATGGGACTCTCTGTGCTTCCTGGACTTGGGTGGCTATTTCCTTTCCCATGTTAGGGAAGTTTTTGACTATAATCTCTTCAAATATTTTCTCGGGTCCTTTCTCTCTCTCTTCTCCTTCTGAGACCCCTATAATGTGAATGTTGTTGTGTTTAATGTTGTCCCAGAAGTCTCTTAGGCTGTCTTCATTTCTTTTCATTCTTTTTTCTTTATTCTGTTCCACAGCAGTGAATTCCACCATTCTGTCATCCAGGTCATTTATCCGTTCTTCTGCCTCAGTTATTCTGCTATTGATTCCTTCTAATGTATTTTTCATTTCAGTTATTGTATTGTCCATCTCTGTTTGTTTGTTCTTTAATTCTTCTAGGTCTTTGTTAAACATTTCTTGCATCTTCTCGATCTTTGCCTCCGTTCTTTTTCCAAGGTCCTGGATCATCTTCACTATCATTATTCTGAATTCTTTTTCTGGAAGGTTGCCTATCTCCACTTCATTTAGTTGTTTTTCTGGGGTTTTATCTTGTTCCTTCATCTGGTACATAGCCCTCTGCCTTTACATCTTATCTATCTTTCTGTGAATGTGGTTTTTGTTCCCCAGGCTGTAGGATTGTAGTTCTTCTTGCTTCTGCTGTCTGCCCTCTAAACTGCTTCTTTTTAAAAGAAATCCATCCTTTCCTATGCCCCTCAGGGTTCCTTTTGGTAGAGCAAGCAAATCTTTTCACCTTGTTTTTCTTCTTCAATAATACATTGGTGATTCTTGATCTTTTGCATTTCCTTATAAAATGGATTAACTTGTTAACTTCTGGCAAAGGAAGGGGGATGGGGAGAGGAAGGGTATGAGGGAGGAAGGAAGAAAGAAGGAAGGCTATAGAAATGTTTACTTTGGATTGTACTGAGTCTATAAATTGATTTGGGAGGAAATGATTCCTTTATTCTATGGAGTCTTCTAATCAGTTAACATGCTGTATCTTTGTTTTAGGGTTTTTTTTTAGTAGTTGTTAATGATCTAAGGTCTAATAGTTCTGTAATTTTCTCTGTAGAGCTCTTGTATGGGCTTTGTTTTATTTGCTGCTAGGAAATCGATTTTTAAATTTCAATTATAAATAGGATAATTAAGAAATCATTTTCTACTTGTTTGGTGCTTGAATATACAAGTATAATTTACTTTTGCATTTTTATTTTTAAATTTTTAGAAGTAAACTTTTAATTTTGGATTAATTTTAGATTTAGAGAAAGGTTGCAAAGATAGTATAGAATTCCTGTGTACCCCTCATCCAGTTTTCCCTAATTTTGGGGGAGGGGGCACACCATGTGTCATGCAGGATCTTCATTCCCCAGAGTGGGATGGAACCCTCGCCCCCTGCAATGGAAGTATCTTAACCACTGGACCTCCAGGGAAGTCCCTACATGTCTTATTCTTGATCTCAAATGAAAAGCTTTCAACATTTTACCATTTTACCATTAAGTTTGATGTTTTTTTATAGGCATATATTTACAAGCATGTATAAAAACTCGTTGTACAATCATGGGCATTCCCTTTTGTTTATAGTTTAAGAAGAAGCATTTTAAAAAAGGTAAATGGAGGGACAATAGTAATAGCACATGCTTAACATGGTAAATGGGAGTTGAATGTTGTCAAACACTTTCTTTTTCCTGCACCTGTTTCAGGGAAAAGTGGTGGGCTGTAAGAGGATGATGACGTCCCAGGTCTCCAGCGAGTCCCTGGGATGGGCTGCCAGTGTGGGTTCTTGGCTTCGAGTAGGAAAGAATTCAAGAGTGAGCCATAGTAAAGTGAAAGCAGGTTGATTCAGGGAGATACACACTCCACAGACAGAGTGTGGCCCATCTCAGAAGGCAAGAGGCCCCAGGGTACGAGGTTGTTAGTTCTTATGGGCTCGGTAATTTCATAGGCTAATGAGTGGGAAGATTATTCCAACTGTTTTGGGAAAGGGGTAGAGATTACCAGGAATTGGGTCACTGCCCACTTTTTGGCCTTTTGTGGTCAGCCTCGGAACTGTCATGGCTGTCGTGGCGCTGGTGGGTATGTCATTCAGCATGCTGTTGTATTACAATGAGTATATAATGAGGCTCAAGGTCCACTGGAAGTCAAATTGTTCACTATCTTGGTCCTAGTAGATTCTAACCAGTTTATGTCTGTCCTCCATGGCTGTCCTTCTTATTTACAGTCCTGGAATAAACCCAGTGTTACCCCAGGATACCCGATCTTTCTTACATGTGGCTGGATTCACTTTGCTAATATATGTTTGCGAGTTTTTTGCATTGGTGATCATGTGCATGATTGAGATTAACCTATAATTTTTTTTTTTGCGGTACGCGGGCCTCTCACTGTTGCGGCCTCTCCCGTTGCGGAGCACAGGCTCCGGACGCGCAGGCTCAGCGGCCACGGCTCACGGGCCCAGCCGCTCCGCGGCACGTGGGAACTTCCCGGACCGGGGCACGAACCCGCGTCCCCTGCATCGGCAGGCGGATTCTCAACCACTGCGCCACCAGGGAAGCCCTATAATTTTTGTTTTGATATCAAAGTTTATACATTGACTTCATAAAATGAGCTGGGGTGTGTGTGTGTGTGTGTGTGTGTGTGTGTGTGTGTGTTTTCCTCTGGAAGGGTTTGGGTAAGTTTGGAATTATTTCTTCCTTAAATATTTCACTCCCATGAGTGTCTACGGCCAAGAAATACAGGATCCTGACTTGAGTGTCTCACAACCATTTCGCTGTATGTTTCTCTCCAGAGCCCTGGAGTGCCCCTCGTGGGTTACACTAAGCCTTTACAGCCAGGGGGGGAGCATGTGTGGGTCATCCTCTCTGGGCTTCGCAACACTGGAGGCAATGGGCCGATCGCAGATCATTTACACCAGTCGCTCCTTAGGCTGAAGATAC
The DNA here is from genome assembly GCF_026419965.1 of Kogia breviceps. Taxonomy (NCBI): domain Eukaryota; kingdom Metazoa; phylum Chordata; class Mammalia; order Artiodactyla; family Physeteridae; genus Kogia; species Kogia breviceps. Next base: position 6,449,358 of record NC_081328.1, on the reverse strand, counting down.
GTGATGGTCGGGGGAGGTGCCCCCGTGGGTGTGTCTATGGGGGTGGGGAGGAGATGGGGGATTACAGAAAGCCAAGGTGCAGAGCCCCAGGCACCCAGTGCAGCAGGGAAATTCACCTTGACTCCAAAGCTCTTCCTTGGAGGTCTGTCCAGGAGCAGCAGAATCAGTACCGAAGCGTATGCATGACAGACAGCTCCACCTTCTCCCTCTAACCCTCGCTTCTCCCGCTGGCCAAGGCATTCGCAGCATCATCTTCCTTGATGGGGACATCTCCAGGGGCATTTGTTTGGAAGGACAGGGTGTGACACCAGTGGGGAGGCTGGTGGGGCACATTCCAGAAAAGGAAGCAAGAGAGAAGGGTTCCTTTTGCCTCTTCCTGTCCTGCATCCTGGGGAGGTTTGCTGTCCTGGAGGCAGGTTGAGGTTGTGCTGGCAGAGGAGTAGAAGGAGAATCTACTTTCCTTTCCAAAGCTCTGTCCTCAACAGACCCCTCAAGGTTTAGCTAATGTCCTATGCTAGCCGTTCTCAAAAGTCTTGTTCTCTGGGCCTTTTAAAAAAATTAATTAATTAATTAATGTTTGGCTGCATTGGGTCTTTGTTGCTGCACGCGGGCATTTTCTAGTTGAGGCGAGCGGCGGCTACTCTTCAGTGCAGTGCGCAGGCTTCCCCTTGCGGTGGCTTCTTTTGTTGTGGAGCACGGGCTCCAGGCACACGGGCTCAGTAGTTGTGGCTCATGGGTTCTAGAGCGCAGGCTCAGTAGTTGTGGCGCACGGGCCTAGTTGCTCCGCGGCATGTGGGATCTTCCCAGACCAGGGCTCGAACCTGTGTCGCCTGCATTGGCAGGTGGATTCTTTTTTTTTTTTTTTTTTTTTTTTTTTTGTGGTACGCGGGCCTCTCACTGTTGTGGCCTCTCCCGTTGCGGAGCACAGGCTCCGGATGCGCAGGCTCAGCGGCCATGGCCCATGGGCCCAGCCGCTCCGCGGCATGTGGGATCTTCCCGGAGCGAGGCACGAACCCGTGTCCCCTGCATCGGCAGGCGGATTCTCAACCACTGCGCCACCAGGGAAGCCCAATCTTTTTTTTTTTTTTTTTTTTTGGTGGTACACGGGCCTCTCACTGTTGTGGCCTCTCCCGTTGCAGAGCACAGGCTCCGGAAGGCAGGTGGATTCTTAACCACTGCGTCACCAGGGACGTCCCTGGACCTTTTTTTATACTTTAAAAAATTATTGAGGACCCCAAAGGGCTTTTGTCTACATGGATCCTATCTAGGGATATTTACTGTGCTAGAAAATAAAACTGAGGCATTTAAAAATATTTAATTCATCTAAAATGACAACAACCCATTAACAGCAATCACCCCTGTAGGGTCTGAGGCTCACTGTGGTTGAGCACTTTAGTCCAGAGCCTGACCCCCAGTGAAAGGAGAGCCTCGTCTCTGGGGAGGAGAGGATGAGAAATCTGCACGAGCCCCAGTGAAGCCAGCTGGCTAGAATTCATGAAAGAAGAGGCCCCAGTCTCTTTGAGGTAGGGGGGCTCTTAACACCAGCAGGACCCAAACTCCCACCCAGGCTCCATGTGAACCACCAGGTGATGTGGACCTGTTCTGCCACTTGACCTTGGACAGGTCAGTGTCCTCATCTCTAGAATAGAAATGGTAATGTAACAACTTGGTCCACAGGGCTATTGTGAGGTCCAAGGGAAATAAGGAATGTTAAAGCGTTTTGTAAACAGTGAGCTCATCTGTTTCTGTGCTACACAGCATCGTTAGAACTTTCTCCTTTCTCTTAAGCAAGAATATGGGTGCTGTAACTCTTTCCCACTGGTCGGGACCTGTCTTCTCACTATGTGACCCCAGGACCAGCAGTGTCAGCGTCATCTGGGGGGTGTTAGAAATGCAGACTCCCAGGCCTCACCCCGGAGCTAATGAATCAGAAACGCTGGGGGTGGGGCTCAGCTGGCTGCACTTCAACAAGCCCTCCTGGTGATTCTGAGCCCTACCGGGCAGGACGAGCCCTCCACTCACACCAGATGCAACTCGTCGCCCCGGCTCTGCAACATCAAAGACGGTCAGAGTGTGGTCCGCGGATCAGGAGATTGGATATCACTACAGTTGTCACACGGCTTTAGAAGCCTCCAAACACTCAATTTCTGTACTTATCCTGCGGGAGACCCTTAACAAACAGGTCAGAGATGGGCACTGACCTCTGAACCACAACGTGAGTAGAATCGCTCCAGATCTGTGCTTCTCAAATTGAATGTGCTTACAGATCACCTGGAGACCCTGTTCAGGGGCACAGTTGGATCCACTGCATCTGGGAGGGCCTGGGATTCTGCATTTCTGGGCGCCCAGGGGATGCTTCTGTGACTAAGTTGACACTTTTGTGACTCTCTGTACAAGGATTCCCCCACGCCCACCACCCGGAAGCCCCCTCCTCCATCTGTCAGGACCGCCCCAAAGCCAGCCTTCAGCCAGGGCTTTGTTTCAGAAGATCCTTGTAAAATGCGTTTGCTGGGAAGGAGCAGAGCCGAGTCAGCCTCATGTCCTAACATCTCAGCCAGGATTCGTCTATCAGATTAGGGAGTAGGTTGCCCAGCCCCCAGGGCATAAAACTCACAAGTAGATAACTTTAAAAAATTATACACAGCTTTGCAGAGAAATGAAACCTCAACATATGGGAAACTCCATTTCATCCCCTGATTGTGGGCTTGTCTGACACAGGGCTGTCATCAGCATGTATGTATTAACTTAAGCTTCTTTCATTTAACTTCTTTGAGCGAATATGTTAATATCTACATCTTCATGTAGTCACATGCTGCTTGTGCTGTTGCCTTTTAAAGGATACATAACCCTCCAAGTAATCCTAGACTAGAGTGGTGATTGCAAGCTCAGGCCCTACCACTTACTAGCTGTGTGACATTAAGCAAATTCTTAACCTCTCTGAGCCACACTTGTAAAATGAGGAGAAAATAGGAGCCAGTAGCAGAGAAGTTTTCTAAGTATTAAATGAGATGATGCATGTCAAGTTCTTAAAACAGAGTCTAGCACATAAAAAGTGCTCAATTAATGTCAGCTGCTGTTATAACTATTACCATAAGGTATTCAGGGAGCCCTCGATTACTAAACATTTTAGGTTATTTGCAATTATTTTATTATTGTGAAAATGCTGTTATGAATGTTCATCCTTTCCAGCAACCTCTATGGACCGCCTCACCTGCACTAGAGGATTCTAAGGTGATGAAGAGGGTGCTGGCCCTTGAAGAGATGGCAGTTCAGTGATGCGGACAAACCAGCAAGTGGATGATTACACTAATCCAAGGGGCCAGAGAGGAATGGGAGAGGGCAAGTGGGGCAGGTGAGAGTCAGGCACCGCTCAGTGGAGCCCTGGAGGTTTGCGATGAACTTGTAATACCTTTGGGAGGAAGGCACTTCTAAGGCTTGTTCTTTATTTCCCCACTTTGTTCCCAGAGCTTAGAACAGCTCCTGGCATGTCATAGGCCCTCCGTCAATCTACTGTTGGCTGGATGCGTTGTCTGCTTGCTCTCTAGGAGGAGCAATGCCCTGGCAGTGCCACCAGCCTATGTGGGCTGCCCCTGGGTCCAGATCCCAGCCGTGTCCTGATCTGGGTCCAGATGTTTTGTCTGGCTCCACCCGGACCTCTCCCTCCTGACTCGTGAGACAGGAAGCTCCTGGCCTCGGGTCAGTGCCTCTGAGCTGCAGGCTTTTCCTTCTCCCGTCAGCAGTGAGAGGCCCTAGTAGAATTCAGGTCACTGGTGGGGGAGGAAATGATGTGATGTTACGAGAAGTTGCACTCTAGCAGAGTGTTGAAGGACGAGGGGTGTCTGCCGTGCCAGCTGGGTCCACAGTGAGTGAAGAGAGATCCTATACATACCCTATGACTGAGAGACTTGTGTCAGCAGTGGTGCCTCTTTGGTGGGAAAGAGATAAGGAAGAAAGGAAAATGCCAACTGGCAGTTTCGAAGTGCACTTTGTGCCAGGGGGTTTACAGCTGTCATATGGATTTGTCCACACAGTGACCCTGTGGGAAGGCAGCCCAGTTCCAAAAGCAGAAAGCAGACTCAGCAAAGCCCATGGCCCTGTGCTCATGAGCCCTCGTGATGAAGAGTTGGTGCCCTTTTCCCCCGGACACTGCTTCTGGGAATAGGAGCTTGACCTAGTAGGAGGAATAGGAAACACCCCTCCTGACTCTGGGTTCATGGGGTTTGGGTGCAGCTGGTCCCCCATGCCTGAGAACTGACCAGCCAAAGCCTCACGTCCTCTTACTATCTCCCGACCAGGGGCCTGACCATCCGGGCAATTACAGCCAATGAAAACCAGCCCTTTGGCTTTTGCAGGAACTCCTGGGAAAGAGAAGCTCTTAGGCTGCTGGCATAAGATGGTAAGATACAGGATATAAGCCTGGCCATTTTGTAATCTCAGAGGGGCAGCCTTCCTGGGAATAAAGTTACTTTAGAGGAAAGCAGAGGGAGAGATGGAAAGAGAAAAATAAGAAATCCTCTGAAAACCTAGATCCAACTACACGTCTGGGGGCCCAGTCAGCCTGAAGATTGACTACCCTTGAAATTTTTCTTTTAGGTGAACCAATAAATCTTCTTTTTTGCCTAGACATTGAAGCTGAACTTCTGTCACAGCTGAATGAGTTCCTATGCCCTAGCCGTGGAATCGGGACTTGGATGGCATGGTCCACTGTGCCTTCCCGTCCTCCCCACCTTCCCCGCACTCTGCAGGACGCAGTTCTCAGCCCTGAGAAATCCTCTCGATTTGCTGCCTTGAATCAGTTGACCTGGTAGGACTTGTGGGAACATGGCGGGTGGGCTTGGCCCTACATACTCCAATATCTTTCCCTACAGAAATGCACATTTGTTTTTACTTGGGTCTCATGGGATCCACTTAATGGTGTGCTGGTAAATGTTTAACAAGCTAACAAATAAAAAAGCCCTGCATTGGCGTGTCTGCCAGTTTCCGTGGTGTAAATATTTCCGCCGCGGCCAGGTTCAGGGTCCCCCATGACATTACTGAACGCGGAGACAGGAAGAGATGTAAGTAGGACTCCGTTGGAGAGTATTTCTACCACACAGATTTAATAGTCATGAATCATAGATCATAACAAAATGTAGTAAATTAGTTATATGTATTGATTTTTTAGTACCTTTGTTTTTAGTGTGCAGGTCCTCCCTGACTTACGATGGTTCGACTCACAATTTTTCAACATTATGAAAGCAATACGCATTGAGTAGAAACTGTGCTTTGAATTTTGAATTTGGATCTTTTCCCCGGCCTAGCGGAATGCAGTCTGATCGTCTGGTGATGCTGGCAGGGCAGCGGCCACAGGTCCCAGGCAGCGATGCAGTCACAAGGGGAAACAACTGATACACTTACAGCCATTCTGCACCCAGACGACTACTGTAGTTTTCACTTTCAGTACCGTTTTCAATACATTACATGAGACAGTCAACACTTCACTATCAAAGAGGCTTTGTGTTAGATGATTTTGCCCAACTGTAGGCTAATGTAAGGGTTCTGACTGCGTTCGGGGGGGCTGGGCTAACCTACAACGTTCGGTAGGTTTGACGTGTATTAAATGCATTTTTGACTTAACAGTGTTTTCAGTTTACATTGGGTTTACTGGGGTGTGACTCCATCATAAGTCGAGGAAGATCTGTAATTTATCTCATTGTAATATTACAAAATTTAATTGTAATAGTAAGTAAATTATGAAATTTAAGTGTAAGAACTGGTTCACAGAATTCCTAAACATTTTTATAATTGGCTCTTGCGAACCGGTACGGGCTGGATCCAGGACACCACCGATGCCACTTAGATCTCAGCAGGAAAGGACTGCTTCTTCCTGGGTTTAAGAGCTATGAGTTTAAATGGAAAAAAGGGACCTGGATGCAATCCTAAAAGCTTGATTTGAGGGGAGGTCTGCGTCAAGTTGAAGTGTGCAGGGAAAGTGAATGGGTCATTAGCGATCCGAATGGGATTTATGACCTGGAGATGTACGCTGCCCGCGGCGAGGTAGTGGTGCTTTGCATGGTCAGCTGGCCCCGCTCCATAGGAGGGCCGTGGAGCAGGGAAATAGATGTGCAGGGCGGGGAGTGTATCAGCCAGGGCTCCAGCAGGAAGCAGGCGACACACTCAGATCAGCATGTGTGGGGTGTTTGAGGGAGAGACTGTTTTGGGAGGTGTGGGCAGCAGGCCGCAGGGGTAGGGCAGAGCTCCAGCTGCAAGCAGGGTGAGGGGACCGGTCACTGGAGATGGACACAGAGAGGTGGGGAGTGCGATGCCTGAAGGAAATGGGACCTTTGCTTGCAGGGCGGGATGCAGGGAATGAAGGGCCTCTCTCTCCTCTTCCCCTCTGCTTTTCTGCCTCAGCTCCCTGTTGGCTGGATCCACCCAAAGGCCAGAGGGCAAGGAAACCCGTTGTTTCGACCCCTTTCGGGACAGGAGAAAGGTGGGAGGGGTGTGAAGGATCAGATGGCAAAGGTCTTGGCTTGGGTATCTCACGGTGGAGTGGACGCCCTGATTCTTTGTCTTGGGCCTAGGAAGAGGGCCGAGAGACTCACTTTTGGAACCTCCACGGGCCGCCTTCATCCCAGAGAAAGCCGGCGTCTGATCACCCACCCCTGCTAGGGGCAGAGGGCTGTTTGTGGAGGCCTACTGCCTTCCACTCTGGGGCCAGCACGTCTCTTCCAGCTTGGTGGTTCCTGGGATGAGGAGAATGAGGTCTGGGAGAAGACCCTTGGCCACGGTCCCACCCTCTGCTGTCAGGGTCACCACTGGGGCCCACTTGCTGCCTGTCCGGTCCTAGGCCTCCATCTCAGATTCTGCAGGGTCCTCTCCTATGGACACTCAGTTGAGGGGGCCCTGGTCTGGGAGCCCCGAGACCTGGGCGTCTGGCTCTGACACTTCATCCTGTGGGGTTACCAGATCCTATCACGAATCTGAATTTTCTCATCTGCAAAACCAGGGGCCTGGATGGGATGATCCTGATTCGCAAGGACACCTCTGACTCGGAACGTCTAATGTCAAGACTTCATGGGTGCGATCTCTAGGTTATTTGCAAAATGAAAAGCATGTCTTTCCATAGCCAGGAGGTGGCAGCAAAGCTCTGTTTTGAAGAGGCCTGTGGGTCAGGGTAGGTTCTGTTCTCCCAGGCCCCAGAACTCGAAGCCCAGGTTTGGTGGCTAGGTTTCACTGCTGAATGATAATAATAATAACAACAAGAACAACGATATCATCATTATTTATTATTATTTGCGTTACGCGGGCCTCTCACTGTTGTGGCCTCTCCCGCTGCGGAGCACAGGCTCCGGACGCGCAGGCGCAGTGGCCGTGGCTCGCGGGCCCAGCCGCTCCGCGGCACGTGGGATCTTCCCGGACCGGGGCACGAACCCGCGTCCCCTGCATCGTCAGGCGGATTCTCAACCACTGCGCCACCAGGGAAGCCCAGGTTTTTATTTTTAACTGCTGGGGAGCTGGTGATATATCTCACGATGGGTTGGATTTCCACCTTTCCTTCTCGGGGCCAGGAGGGTCTGCTTTCACATCCCTTACTTTCCTTATAGTTTATAAATAGACCTGGCAAGAATCTGAAAACCACCCCACGGAGGAGGAATGGACCGTGACGATAAACACAGTAGAGCCAGGGATCCGAGCAGTCAGGAGAATTTATTTCTCACGACACCTTCTCTCCGTTTTCCCCGAGGTGTCCCATGGCAACGGGCATTGCGAAGGGCTCATTCTTCCATCTTCTGGGGGAGAAGAGGAATTGTACACAGGAAATGAGTCAAACCAAAGGTGAGCCTGGGCACTGTCTTCAAGTGGGGGAGGCTGGAGATGCTGGAGCCTCAGAAAAATATTCAGGCATGGCTTTATCTCCCTTCGCGCGTTGTAAAAACAAACCAGTCGAGCTCCCGGAGTTGGGGTGAATCCCCCCAAAAGCAGGGGCTTCTCCGGCAGCGCCTCTTGCAGCAGGGAGGGGCGGGGATGATAGGGTCGTCTGGCCCCTGGTCCTGCACTGCTCCTGTGAGCCTGGAACCACGGGGTCCAGGCTAAAGCAGTGACAGCTGTGGATGCACGACCAGTAGCGGGGAAGATGCACTGACAGGCACCCTCCAAACTCTGCAGGGTGCTGCCTGGTCCTGGGTCCTAGGACGTCTGGGCAGGAAGTCTGCTCTCACCTGGGCCCCACGTCTCGGCTCTTGGCCCGCAGCTTGTTGACCTGGGACTCGGCGATGTCTGCCCGTTCCTTGGCCTCCTCCAGCTTGTGCTGGACCCGCCGGCACCTGGACAGCTGCGTGTTGGCCTGCTCCTCCTGAACGGAAGGTGGGGGGGACAGGAGGCTGAGGAAGTCCCTCACCCTGCCGCTGAGGCCCCCGGTCCCTGATGGCCTCTGGGGAACTGCGGAAGCGGGAGAGCTTGGGCCCCCAACTCCCTGACGGCAGAGGAGGGGAAGCTGAGCTCTGCAGCAGTGAAGACGATGCCCTGGCTCCTGACTGTGGGCACTGCCTGGTTCCCTTGCAGGCCTGCTGCCCCCCAGGACGCCTGCATGTTCCCCTGCACCCCGCCTCCCTGCCATCCCCCCAACCCCGGAGCTCTCTGGAGGAAATCCAAGTGTCCACAAGGCATGTGGAGCTGTCAGAGACCAAAGGTCCAGCCCCCGGCCCCCCCCCCCGCCCCCAGCCCCGCCCTGGGCCTGCTCCCCGTACTGTCTGCCTGCAGCCAGGCCACTGTATGAGTCTGAGGGCCATCCAGGGGTTTCTGATGAAGGTGGCCTCCCGGGGCCCCTCCAGCCTGGCCAGTCCTGCGGCAACTGTACTGATCCTTCCCCACCTTAACCAGTTCAGATCTGCTTCCCAGAGGTCAGGACAGAAGCACCAGGCTCTTGGGCGGGGAGTAAGAAGGACACGGGAGAAGCCACATCCTCTCGGTCATTTATCGAGGGCAGACCCCCCCAGGTTTTGTTCCTCAGGACACGAGTCCTGTGGGAGGATCTGCCTCCAATATAAAGATGCCAAGGTCCATTAGAGGGTGGGAAATGCTACAGTCTAGAACGCCTTTTCCACTGTGGAGTCCATCCCGTATTACCTGCGAAATCTGAGAAATCCTTGAAGTAAAGCCACCCGTCGTCCAGCTTTGTGTAACCCAGAGTTTCCCAAACGATTTCTTTTCTGTAAAATACCTCCCCCTCCCCCCAGAGTTTCCCAAACGATTTCTTTTCTGTAAAATACCTCCCCCTCCCCCCACCGGCTGCTCCAGCTTCCTGCTATTAACATCCTCCAGACCTAGTGTCTCCAGAAGATGTTTGGGAGATGTTGGTTTCGGCCCAAACTTTTTCCTCCCTGTTGGTTTCACCTGTTTGCTCAAGGGCAGATCAAAAAGGCTGAACTGGAGGGTGGGAGCTAGGGAGGCCAGGGAAGGATGGAGGTGGGAGAAGCCAGGGCCAGGGCTGAGATGGGATGACGCGAATCAGGGCCAGGTGTTCACGGTTAGCTCACAGGGCAGGGAATTCTGAGTAAATTGGGGGTGGGTGGAGTCAGCCAGTGTGGGTGGGATTAAGGCCAGGTGGGCTGAGGCCAGGGAAGGGATGGAGGGGCGGGGCCAGGGCTAGTGAGTCAGGAGGCCCAGGGGAGGGGAGGGGTGGGGGGCAGGTTTGCATAAAGCAGACCCGGGAGGGAAAGGGCAGGCGTGCTGAGCTTGTGTTTATAGCCTGCAAATGAAGACTCAGGCCTCAGCTGCCAAGGGCGATGTGAAACAGGGACGGACTCCTGCTCGGGGCCAGGGCGCCCCCCCCACCCCCACGGGACCCCCTACTCACGGCCTCCTCCGCCTGCTTCCTGGAAGCCTTCACTTTGGCCTGCAGCTTGTCCACCAGGTCCTGGAGCCTGAGTATGCTCTTGCGGTCCTCCTCGGCCTGCCCACAGCGTCGGTGCCAGGGCCCCAGACCCCCTCCCCCGCTGCTTCTGCCGGGTCTGATCCAGAGGATGCAGGAGAGCCGTTGCCTACCTGGTAAGTCATTTCCTTGACCTTCCGTTCGTATCTGTGCGCGCCCTTCAGGGCCTCGGCTCCCCTCCTCTGCTCAGCCTCTAGCCCGCTGTCTAGAAGAGAACACAGAGGTCAGCTCACGCCTCCCAGGCTTTTCTCACCCACTCACGTGCCGGTTGTTTTAGGGTAAACTCAAGATGCTCTACTTACATTTTGCGCAGATGTCTCCTCCTAGGGCTCAGGAACACTTGTGGTTCCCAAGGCCGCCACTAGTCCGTGCCGCGGCTTTGTGCAAGTGACAACGAGCCTCCGTCTTTGGGCAGCAGCAGCCCCGGGTGCACGCGCCTTGCCTAGTGGACCAGGCTTTGCAAAAAAGCGACGCCTCCTCTGGCGCCGTTGCAGCTCGGTGAGGGCTTCCTGATCGAGGAAGGTGGCAGGGCTCATGGAGAGAGCCTGGGCCAGGTAGAGTCAAAGGTGTGTTTCAGCCCCCAGTCCAGCTGATCGACCCAAAGTAAGTCCGCCGTCATCACCGAGTACGAGTTTCTGTGTATTTAGAACGGTGATGATAATTCCTGCCCAAACTGCCTTGAATGTGGGGATCAAATGAGACAAAGTCTGTGAAAGTATTTTTTGAGGATACAGCACTACACAGGTGGTGTTGATTTCATAGCTGTGTCTGCCTTTCCTGAAGTCGTGAGGGGGCAGGACAGCCACTGAGAGTGCAGGGTCACCACCTGGGGCCCGATTCCTCAATCCAGAGAGAGCCCAGTGGTGGAGGTGGCAGCCAGTCACTGGGCATCCCAGTAGCCACAGAGAGGGCGGCTCTGGGCCTGCGGACTCACTGGATCAACCTTGAAATCTACCAGTGGGACAGGCGGCTCTGGGCACTGTTGCAGAGAAGACCCCACTCACCGGCCCCGGGAAGCTGTCTTCCATCAGCTTCCCTGGGAATTCTCTCTAGGCCTCTGTAAGGTTCATGGAACTAAGATACCTGGGCAGCTGGGGATTGGAGGACAGTCAAGTTGCCCCACCACGGCAGAGGAGAGGTTGGCGGAGGGTTCCCTGCCAACCCAGGAGTCAAAGTATCAAAGAGGGTGGCATGGGATCTAATTCCTCCGTCCAGGGAGGGGTCCATGTGAAGGACAAGCCCAAGTTTGTTTTAATAGAAGAGGACTGGGAATAATTAAAAATAAGCATTTAAAGAATTTTGGGGGGAGCTCTGACTTCCCTGGTGTTTACTTTTGTTACTCATGTGTCTACAGCCTTGTAGTTTTTAGCCAAAAAATGGTTTCACATTTAAAGTGTACAAGTACTAGTGACCACATCCTTGGGAGGCCGGCATGAAGAATGCGTCTGGGTCTTTCCTGCTGGGAGAAGTTGTTTCCTTCTCTTCTCCTCCCCTTCATCCTCTTTCCCTCTTTCATGTCCCTTCTCTGGGGGACAACAGAGACAGTTTAACATCCTCCTCCTCTCAGCGCTTCTCCAAACTGCAAATGCGTAATGCAGCCTGTTTAAAAAAACAAAACAAACCATCCAGGGTCTAACGGGAAAAGCAAGGGGTATAGGAAACAAAGGGAACCACCAGCAAAGAAACTAAAAACTACAAAATACGCTCCCAGGTAAGGAAAAATCAGGACTGTCCTGTGTGTGGATCGCACTTTGCTGGCGAGTTAGCCTGGGGGAAGCGCCAATCACCGTGCATTTAGGATGGAGTGAGAAAGGCAGCGGAATCGGAATCGCAAGTTGTGACGTTAGCAAATCTGGGAAGGGAATGAGATCCTCGAATGGGAGGGGAAGGGAGACTGCGTATCTTATGTAGGATGGGCCATTGTTTGTCAAAGTGGAGCTTGGTCCAAAATGTAACTTACACCAAAATGTGTAATCTTAGGATTGTAAAGTATGTTTCCCCCACCATTTATAAAGATCTGAATCTGTATAAAAACAGAATGTGGGGGCTTCCCTGGTGGCGCAGTGGTTGGGGGTCCGCCTGCCGATGCAGGGGACGCGGGTTCGTGCCCCGGTCCGGGAAGATCCCACATGCCGCGGAGCGGCTGGGCCCGTGAGCCGTGGCCGCTGAGCCTGCGCGTCCGGAGCCTGTGCTCCGCAACGGGAGAGGCCACGACAGTGAGAGGCCCGCGTACCACAAAAAATAAAAAAAATAATAATAAAAAAAAAAAAAAACAAAAAAAAACAGAATGTGAACATTTGAAATGTCATTACATTGTAGGTATCGAGGCATACACATTCGAAAGTGGGTTTGTGTGTGTCGTGGGGCGTAGGGACCGGAGAAGGAGAAGTAGAGGGGACATTTGGCTCACGGGGAGCTTCACAGGTGGGCCTCAAACTGAACCTGCAGTTGACTCAGTGCCCAGTTTCCCGCCACCTAAGCTTCTGGACTGTGGCTCTGCCAGAGGCGGCTGAACTGGTGTCACTCTGGGAGTGACAGTCCTCTCCCGCCACCCCACCCGCGCCTCCAGCTTCTGGATCTGCTTCCTCCCGCCTTTCAGGGCCAGCTGCTCAGCCTCGTCCAGCCGCTGCCGCAGCTCCTTCACCGTCTGCTCCAGGTTCTTCTTCATCCGCTCCAGGTGGGCGCTTGTGTCCTGCGCCTTCTTCAGCTCCTCGGCCATCATGGCCGCCTGGTTAAGTTCACAGGAGGCAGCAGTGGGCCACCCACCCCTCCTATGCGGGCACACAGAGGGCGCTGTGAGGCTGCTATAGGCATGCTGACGCTTTCCTCCTTCGCGCAGCCACCACTGGTTCTGCATGGCTCCCCTCCCACTTTGCCTCCGCCGAGGCTCCACCTCCTTCCGTCTCTCCAGGAAGCCACCGCTGACTGAATTGCAGGGGTGAGGAGAGGAAACCTACTTGCAGGTCCTGGCTTAGAAGCCCCTTTCTTACCTGCAGACAGCATCTCTGATGAGAAAGGCGCTCACATCCGTGATGGCCTTCTTGGCCTCCTCCTCTGCAATTCTGGACTCCTGGATAGGGCTCTCCACCTCTGCCTGGCGCTGGGCTGTGCCAGCTTCCAGTTTTTTCTTGCTATTTATCAGGCATGTGCTCCACAAGAAAAATTAGATAAGGGGTTCGGGCTACATTTGGACACTTAACAGCGATTGGAAGGGAGAGGGTTGGGTGGGGAAAGAAGTCAATCTCAAGAACGTTCCATTTCTTATTTTTCACAGAGGTGAAACAAAATTAAAAAGGCTTTCGTTTTTGATAGGACAGATATCCCAAAATAGGCCCGAGAATTGTACATAAAAGAACTGAGTAAATGATAAATGTGGACGTTCCAATATTTGAGGAAGGATAGATTATTTAGTTAAAGGTGCTGGAACAAGGAAATGGTTGACATAACTATGTGAAATGAAAAATAATTCTCATGATCAAAACATTGTACATAGAGTGGTTAGGATGATGACAAACGAGAAGACATTTGCAATGTGCATTACTGAAAAAAATATTTCCTTCCTTAATATGTAAAAAAGACAAATCACTAAGAAAAAAGGGGGCTTCCCTGGTGGCGCAGTGGTTGAGAGTCTGCCTGCCGACGCAGGGGACACGGGTTCGTGCCCCGGTCCGGGAAGATCCCACGTGCCGCGGAGCATCTGGGCCCATGAGCCATGGCCACCGAGCCTGCGCGTCCGCAGCCTGTGCTCCGCAGCGGGAGAGGCTGCGACAGTGAGAGGCCCGCGTACCAAAAAAAAAAAAAAAAGCTATAATACACAACTAAAATGGACTTCTTTTCTGCCATTAAAAAACTGTATCAAAAAAAAGAACTGTATCGTAGAAAACTATTTTAAAATATAGAAATATGTTCACAACACGTTAAATGAAAAAAAGTTGCAAAAAGATTGATCACGTTTACAAAAAAATATCATATTTATGTATAGAAACGAGCCTAGAATAAGAGATCCCAAAATGCTAACAGTATGGTTGGTATTTTCCTATTTTTTTGGCTAATTCAAAAAATAGTTGTTGTTTTTTAATTTATTTATTTATTTATTTATTTTTGGCTGTGTTGGGTCTTCGTTTCTGTGCGAGGGCTTTCCCTAGTTGCGGCGAGTGGGGGCCACTCTTCATCGTGGTGCGCGGGCCTCTCACTGTCGCGGCCTCTCTTGTTGCGGAGCACAGGCTCCAGACGCGCAGGCTCAGTAGTTGTGGCGCACGGGCCTAGTTGCTCCGCGGCATGTGGGATCCTCCCAGACCAGGGCTCGAACCCGTGTCCCCTGCGTTGGCAACCCTGGAGGGGAAATTGGTGCCTTTGAGGGAGAAGCGGAGAAGCCAATCACCCAGCTGATGCTGATAAGGCGTGACGAAGCAAATTCCCTGCTTTAGGGGTATATATATGGCTATGCTTTGTTGTTAAACTTGCCTTGCAACCATCAGTTGCTTGTGCCCTTCTGATCCCACACCTTGGTGCGTTCAGTTCCCTACCCCCTCTCGTCGATTGTTGCTGCACTTTGAGGACCCGCCGCGGCTGGCGGCAGGCCCCGTGTCCCCTGCATCGGCAGGCGAATTCTTAACCTCTGTGCCACCAGAGAAGCCCCCATACCCACCATGTACTCTTGATTTCTACACTAGATGATAAACTTTGGGGAAGCAGGACTGAGATTTGCTCATATTTCTAAAGTGATAGACACTGTGACCTAGACATGATGGGTGTCCAGTAGGTATCGAATTGAATGGTGCTCTGTAATTCTCTGCATTAAATTAGGCATTTTGCCTCCGGAGCTTCCTCTGTAAGTCACTCTGCAGCCTAGAGAGCTCTATTTGGTATCTTCGCCCATCCAGCAGCGATCTGTATCAATCTCTCCCTTCAACAGTCCAAACTCTTCCACCACCACCTTCCCCTTTCTCCAAAGCAAACGTCATAAAAACTCTCAAAGCCCAAGTCCTCGAAGGAAAGAGCCAGAGCAAAGGTATGTGCCGTGGCAGTTTTTACCTGTGACTTCACTCAGAGTAGATCAATGTGAGTCTTGTTCTGTCTTCGGATTCCTATGGACCAGCATGCAATTTCTCCTATTCTACTCCAAAGGAAAAGGAGGATGCCCGTATTAGCAAGGACACCTGAGATCAACACTTACCCGGTCGTCGAGGGTCTTGACTGTGACTTTGTCATTTTCCTTGCTCTGGATTATACCTTTCACATACAATTCCTTATCATCCACTGCAAAGCAAGCTTTCTTAGAATCAAATGGGTGATTTGGAGGCTCGATTCTCTCCTTCTCTGATTTCCGCAGGTAGGGAGCTGCTTCTCCAAAAACGGCCATCTCCACATCAGAGCTCATGACTGCAGGGTCTGGGAAGGTCAGGGCTGCTGAGTCTGGAGCTTTGGAGAGCTCCATCCTGTTATTTCCATTCAGACAGGGGGCCAGATTCAAAAGTTCCTGGGATTAACCTACGTTCTGAGGAATCCAGGACCTGGTATAGGGGCCCAGAGTGGGCAAGTGGGGGTGAGCTAAAGGGGATATTTTACTCCAAGAAAAAAGTTTGAGGGGACATCTCTTAGTCCAGCTCCAGGTGTGGAAGTCTAAACCAATTAGAGGAAGCCAAGCTGAGCCTAATAAAGGAGGCCTCAGAAAATACTTCCTTAATTACACATCACATTTGAGCCTCATGATCTCGGTGTCATTCCCAAATCTTAAGGGTGTCTGAAAAGAATTATTGGAATGTTGGTAATTCCTAGTCGAAAGTTCAGATAGCCCAGTGAAAAGTAATGACTTGAACATATAGTGCTGCCACACTTGTTTAGCCAATTACAGGCAACAAGGTGATAGGAGACATTATGGCCTGGTGCAATGGTTCCAAACTTTAATATGCACCAGAATTACCTGGAGAGCTTGTTAAAACACCGATTTCTGGGCCTCACCCCCAGGGCTTCTGATTCAGTAGGTATGGGATGGGGCCTGAGGGTCTGCATGTCTAGCAAGTTCCTAGGCAGCTCTGACGCTGCTGGTCCA
Organism: Kogia breviceps; assembly: GCF_026419965.1. Lineage (NCBI taxonomy): Eukaryota > Metazoa > Chordata > Mammalia > Artiodactyla > Physeteridae > Kogia > Kogia breviceps. The sequence continues at coordinate 6,433,393 of NC_081328.1, read as the reverse complement.
GGAGGCACACTCTCAGAACTGCTGGTGTAGGGCCTTCTGACTCCAAGGGTGCTCCTGGAACAGGTTGCATCAGCACCACCGAGGAGTTGTTAGACACTCAGAATCTCAGAACCATCCTGCGTTACAAAACCAGAATCTGCACTTTAACAAGAAGACCTCTAGGTGATTTCTAGGCATAGTAGAGTTGAGAAGTACTGGGCTTAAGGCAGGGGTCTCCAAACTTTAGTTATGTGTAGCAGTGTCGGGGTGTGACAGACAGTGTTTAATTAAATACTTGCTTTAGAACTCACTGCTTAGTGTGTGTGTGTGTGTGAGCGTGTGTGTGTGTGCATGTGCGTGTATGGCGTGTTTATGTATCTTTCTGCCTCTCTCTCTCTGTCCACCCTCCCTCCCATCCCTCCCGTCACTTCTTTCCAAACCATTCCCTTTCACAGACCTTCTCTTTATGTGTTTTCCTTGCTTAGAAGCTAGAAAATGTGGCTTAAAGTCCTGGCACTGAACTTGGTCAAACCACTTAACTTCTTTGGGCCACTAATTTCACTTAAAATGAAGAAGCAAGCCTAGCTCATTTCTAAGGCCCCTGCAGGTTGTGTGACTTTTCTGGTTCCTTTTCCTCTTCTGCATTTGCTTTTCCTGTTCCCTCTGGACCTCTTCCCGCATCCTTCCTGACCCTCTACTTCTTTTCCCCACAACTCTCCCCCTTCTCCCTTTCTTTCTCTGCTTTTTCTTTTCCATACATTCTTCTGTAAGTGACCATAAAATGGAGTTCAATTACACACATGTATCCCCATATCTCTCTTAAGAAATAGTTGATAGGTTTTGAATAAGGCCTTTTATGTTTCCTATTAAAAGTAGGAAAATTGAACATTTTATAGTTGTCTCTTGGAACTTCCCCCGCCCCCAATCTTACACTTTATGAAATTACTCTTCATTGGTAACTGACTGTTGTTTCAATATCCCTCCTTGAGATTCTGGGGGGATCTAGTTCTACAGAGAGAGGAGTAACTGCTTCCCTCTGGATCTTATTCAGGATAAGTTGCATTTCGATTTTACTTTAGCCAGCGGCTCTGCTGAACCATCTGTGTGCTCGTGGTTAAGTTTTCACAGTTAAGAGATTGGAACTCAATATAGCACCACAAAGAGGACCTCTGGCTTGCAGGCTTCATGCGGTTTAAATTTTCTCAGTTACCGCCTGGTGGAGAGGAAGATTCATCCATATTATTTCCCCATCTGTGAAGATAGTCCCTACTTTTGTGGCTTAAGTGAGTTTTAAGACAGCAGCAGTTCTCAAACTTTGTTTTCTCAGAACCCCTTCACACTCTTAAAAATCATTGAGAACCCAGTGAGTTTGGTTTATGCAGGTCATATCTACCAATATTTACGATATTAGAAGTCAAAATTGAGACAATCTAATTATTTAAAATTCCTGTCAAACTCATTGCATGTTAACATTAATGACGTATTTTTATGAAAATGACTATATTTTCCAAAACAAAAAACGTAGTGGCCAGAGTACCATTGTTTTTCATTTTTGCAACTCACTTTAATGTCTGCTGAGTAGAAGATGGACGGATTTTCATGCCTGCTTCTGTAGTCAGTCTGTTGCTGTATGGTTTTTTGTTTTTTCTGGTTTTTTGGTTAAAGTAGATACAGAAAATCTTTACAGATAAATAATTTGGAAAAGGAAAGAGTACTTTAATTGCCCTCTCAAATAATTGCAGATATTCTTTTTAGATACTATACCAAAACTTGACACGTGGTCGTTCCTTAAAGGCTAGCTGCAATGTGGAATCTGAAACCATATCAACAAACATTATGATCTGTTGGTCTGTGTTGAACTTTGAATGAAACTTTTACCCATGTGTAAACATCATACATGGATCATTTGGAAAATATTGTTCACTGAATTATACAGAACTTCCAAATATTGGCATGTTACATTATACAGTATAAAAAATCACAATAATTAACATCAGTACTGATCTCATTAGAAAATTCAAATATCAGGAAGTCGTCAAGCTAATGATAGTAGATACAAGTCTTCCGAAATTTTAATTTTTGCTTGAAAACTCAACTATATCATTAGTAAAAAATACTGTCAGTAGTTTTCCTTGAAAGGATAAACACACTTCACTGCTTTTTGAGAAAATGTCTGCCAGATATCCAAGTCTGAGAAACAATAGTTTGTCCGCTAGTCATTCTTTCAAGTAAAAATGGTGCTTCATGAATCAAGTGGCTGGTTCATCTTGCAACTCAGACAACTGCACATGTGTTTTTCCTTGAGACAAATGTCAAAGTCCAGTGTGCAAAAGGAGTGCTTTTCATGGACCTCCTGTTTGATCACGTAGAATATTATAAAGGTGTGGATGAAATTGAGATGTAATAAAATTAATACTTTCCACTGCTGCAAATTTTAGGTCATTTTTCAATGAAGGTGGCTTTTTAAAAAAATTATTTATTTATTTATTTATATTTATCTTTGGCTGCATTGGGTCTTCGTTGCTGCGTGCGGGCTTTCTCTAGTTGCAGCGAGCGCTACCCTTAGTTGCGGTGCGCGGGCTTCTCATTGCGGTGGCTTCTCTTGTTGTGGAGCACGGGCTCTAGGCATGCAGGCTTCAGTAGTTGTGGCACGCGGGCTCAGGGGTTGTGGCTCACGGGCTCTAGAGCTCAGGCTCAGTAGTTGTGGCACACGGGCTCAGTTGTTCCGCGGCATGTGGGACCTTCCCGGACCAGGGCTCGAACCCGTGTCCCCTGCATTGGCAGGCGGATTCTCAGCCACTGCGCCTCCAGGGAAGCTGGCTTTTTAAATTAGAAGTTTGTTTTCACCGTCAGTGTATGGCTGTGAAGAACACTATGACTACTAGTACAGCTTGGTGCCATGTCTTGATTTGTAATAAAGTGTCAGAACTTCTATCCATCCTTGCTTTTGCATCATAAGTCAACACAGTGAAGAAAGCACATGGCATCTGGGTATTATTATGAAAACCGTTTTGACCTCATGTACCTCTTGAAAAGTTCTTAGGAATCTCCAAGGATCCATGGGCCACAGTTTGAGAATGGTTGCACTCTAGTGTGAGGGAATCTCGTCAGGCTGCAAGTTTGTGATCTGATGTCATTTACCTTGACTTAGTGTTCAGCCTGCCACCCAAAGTGTTGAAAGTTGATCCAATCAAAATCATCTGCAACAGAATCTCTGTGGTTGGGACTGAGGAAACGGAATTGCTCTCAAGGGCCTCAAACGCAGTGATGTTTGGGAGCATTATTTTGCTTTTATAAAGCCGCTCTTTCCAAAACCATGGCATGGTCCCGATGGTCAAATACAAAATGATTTTAGGCAACTATTTCTTAATTTTAATAGTTATATTAAAGTCTATTACCTTATTTTGGCAAAATGTAAGATGCCGTCGATTGTAAGATAAACTGTTTTGTGTCCCACTAATACAGGAAAACACCCTGCTAATTACAATACCCCTTTCATTGATTATGAGATGCATCCCAAGTTTAGAGATAATATTTTGTGAAAATGTGAAGAAAGTTAGAATAAAATAGAATACTATGTGCTAACCACATAGAGACAGTGAAATATCTGTTTATAGTAGTGATATAAAGCAGTGTTTCTCAGACTTTGGTGGGCATTGGAATCCAACTGGGAATCTTGTTGAAATAGATATTCTGATTCAGCAGATCTGGAGTAGAGTTTGAGATTTGGAATATCTAAATGTCTCAGCTGATGCTGAGATAGACGGTCCAGACTTTCATAGCAAGCATATAGGGTAACTTTGAAAAACGCATCTAAGAAGATAAAGGAATCAAGGTAAATCAAAATATTAAGTGAATTAGCAGTACTGGTCTTAAATGGGTATTGTAAAATTTGTGACAGTAGTAAAAGAATGAAGTCTGAAGTTGAGGAAAGGCTATAGTGACTCAAACTATGGTCAAACTATACCTTTAGTATAGTCAAACTATACCTTTAGGTCTCTTAGAAAAACAAGACTCTCCGTCTGGGATTCAAGTCACTGCGTGTGTTGAGGTGGAGATTTTTTCTTCTTCCACCCACAGCTCTAAGCATGACTCAGAATCCAGTATCTCCTAGTTTTACTGCCTAGATGATGCATGAGTTGTCTCAGCGATATTCTTGCTAAAGTGTTGTCCAGCCTACTCAAAATACCTTCAAGATGACTTTTTTCTCTTTTGGAAACTTTGCAAAATCACTTGGGGTAGTTTCTGCAGGCCAAAGAGACGTCTTGCTTTAAACTGAAATCTGTCTCACTGTGACTTCAGGATGTTTGATCCTCCTTTCGGCTCTTGGTAACAACAGAAAGAGTTCAAACCTTCTCCCCACAAGACAACTCTTCACCCATTTGATGGCTGCTCTGGGTTCTCCTTAGCTTTTTTTTTTTTTTTTAATGTGGACTTTTTTTTTCTTTTTTTGCGGTACGCGGGCCTCTCACTGCTGTGGCCTCTCCCGTTGCGGAGCACAGGCTCCGGACGCGCAGGCGCAGCGGCCATGGCTCACGGGCTTAGTTGCTCCGCGGCACGTGGGATCCTCCTGGATTGGGGCACGAACTCGCGTCCCCTGCATCGGCAGGCGGCCTCTCAACCACTGCGCCACCAGGGAAGCCCCTAATGTGGACCATTTTTAAAGTCTTTATTGAATTTGTTACAGTATTGCTTCTGTCTTATGTTTTGGTTTTTTGGCTGCAAGGCATGTAGGATCTTAGCTCCCCGACCAGGGATTGAGCCTGGAAGGCGAAGTCTTAACCACTGGACCTCCAGGGAAGTCCCTCCTTAGCTTTTTCTTTTCCCGGCTAAGTAGCCCCGGTGCTGTCTTCAGTTGTTTCTTCCGTGACGTGCTTCCGCATCGCCTTTACCATCACAGTGAGCTCACTCCTGTTCATCTCTTAAGTGTGCCACCCAGACCACATGTCGTCCTCCATCAGCACGTGCCCTCACCTCTCCTGACCCAGGTGTCATGCCCGAGGTGCTGACTGCCCTCTGGCAGCCTCCTCACACCAGTGACTCTCAACTCACCGTCAGGCAAAGCCCCTCAATGCACGCTGCGTGCGTGCGGTTGCTAAGTCCGATCTCGTCCCCGTATTTATACAACTGTACTCTGCGACCCAAGGCTAAAACCATTTACTCTTGGCTGATAAAACTCTCCCTTGTTAGGTCTCATCCACCTCTCTTGGCGTGACTCATGGTGTCCCTGGAAACTCTACCCCCAGAAAGTCCCCTAATCATCTTCTTCTTGGTTTTGAGAGCTTGACCTCCTTCCAGCCCCACACAGCTGGGTCCCTCCAGCCATCCCCTCTGCTCCTGTCTTTAGGGGGTCTTCCAATGGGGATGGCCATCCCAGTCTACCTAAGCTCCAGCCCCTCTTTCTGCCGTCAGTGCAGAGTATGACACTGCTCTCAACTTTCATCCCTCTCCTGGGAATTTCTCAGCTACTGCGTCTTGTCAGCAACGCTGTGGTCATGACTTAATTATACTTTGGTTTCCTTGGTCCTAATTCATCTGGAATTACTTCCAATAAACACAGATTTTGAGGTGGGGGAGTAATTTTTTTGTATTACCACAATGGACATAGGTTTGAATCCATTTCTCCTTATTCTCTCAGCGTTATTTGTGAGTAGAGACACAGCTGAGTGGATTCAGGGGTGCGGACTCTGCTCAAAAAACAGCAAAGTTAGACTTGTGTGAAGACGGAATCTTGAGCCTACGAACATCATGTTTGTGGCCAACCTAAGTATATTGACGTGGAGCTTGGGTGTCACAGTTCTGCAGTGTGTTTTATTCCTGTTAGTGTGATGAGCAAATTTGGGAAGCCCTGCTTCCTTAGCTGCATATTTTGTAATCTGTCTTTAGAAGTACTTAAGTAATGGATTTTTTTTTTGTGTGTGTGTGGTATGCGGGCCTCACTGTTGTGGCCTCTCCCGTTGTGGAGCACAGGCTCCGGACGCTCAGGCTCAGTGGCCATGGCTCACGGGCCCAGCCGCTCCGCGGCATGTGGGATCCTCCCAGACCGGGGCACGAACCTGTGTCCCCTGCATCGGCAGGTGGACTCCCAACCACTGCGCCACCAGGGAAGCCCCAGTAATGGATTTTAATTTCATCAATTTCAGATTCCTACGAGTGTGGCAGGAATGAGAACGTGTAAAACACTGCTAATTTCAGTTATTGTATTCCCAGTCAAGATGAAAGTGACTCTTACCTTCTTGGTCTCCAAAGCAATGGTTAGTGTCCTTCAGGAACGAAGTAGCTTCTGAGAGAGTGATTCCAGAAATCAAAACCAAACCAAACAAAGAACAAATGAACTATGAAGAGTTTAAATAAATCTAGAAATTGTACTTTTCTAAGTTTAGCTACATTTAAATAGTACACAGTGGATGGTGTGGGCTGGAAATAAATTTTCCATTTTTCCCTTCGGTTAAATCGTCATTCTTGAAATAATTGGGTAATTACAGCATTGATTAACAATTGTTTTGAGTATCTTCTGTGTGTGCAAAGTACCATGTCAGCTCCTTAAGGGGGTATAAAAAAGGATAAAGACAGTCTCTACCCTAAAGGAATGCAAAATTTAGGTACAGCTAAGAGAAATGCTCAAATAAATCTTTGAACAAGGAAGAATAATACAAATTCTGTAAGCATCTCAATGAAGTGATATGGGGACTTAGAGAGATGATGCTTCTGGTTGAAGGTAGGGGGCTGTGAGGGGTCAAAAAACAAAGGAAGGAGGGAGGGAAATGAACCGGATTGTAACTTGGATGCTTTTAGACCAGAAGTTGAATTCTTTGGCAATGAGAGAAAAGTTGTGAATTACGGGCAAGACTTCTTTAAGAGGTCTAGGAAGGGCACTGTCTTAACTATCCTGTATTCTCTTGGAGAAGATGAAGGTAGGGTAGCTGACAGCTTATTTGGGACTAAGGAATCTCAGTCCAGAAGTTTATAACCTACATGAAGATCTCAGGATACCATAAGAGGCTGAATAATTTTCAACATCACATTTAACTTAAACTTCCCGTTTACCACACAGTACTTTTATGGAACCTGGGGAACATGTCGTGAAATACCATGTAGGCAGGAAGAGACATTTCAACACTTGCTTTCCTACTTCGGTTGCCTACTCTTGGTCTCTTCCTTTTATGAGTCTCTAATAATCTCCAGCTCTATCCTAAAATTCTCACAACTTTCTCAGGAAAAGAGTACATGATTAAGTATCATATTCTGAACCCTTGGTTCAAACGAAATCACACTTGGAGGCAAAACCTCAGTTTTCTGATGCCAGCTCTGTAAAGTAGCTGTTGTAATTTCTTTGAGCTTTGGTTTCCTTCTGTAAAATGAGGCAGATGGACCAGAAAATCCCCAAGATTTCTCTTAGCCCTGTGAATGTATGACAGAAGGTATGCTGGTGAAGATGGTGGCCAGAAATCAAAGCATCGCAAGTCTCCTAAAGCTATAGAATCGCTCTGGGGATGCTCCTGCAGCGTCAGACATGACCCAGCCCGACGTCCACAAGGCACGCCATGCATGAGCAGTCGGGAAACTGGTCATTAGTTAGCAAACTAGGATGCATTCTGAGATGCATAAAATGCATGGGAGAATTTCTTCCCACAAGGATCTCCCAGAAATCCTGCCATAAGAAAAAAATTTACATAACCACAAAAATTTCAAACAATACTTCAAGGCAATCACAGAAGAGATATCACAAATTAGCATGTTTATTTGCTAACTGCAGTGATAATACTGACCTAAACAATTAGAGGGGTAAGTACACATTATATTCAGCTTTATATCCTGCAGGTTAGTTTTTTTTGTGTGTGTGTCATAATTGCTTATATTCTTGTCTGTTTACTCTTTGTAGAAGCTTCTTGAAAGGCCTCGCCATCTTGTCTCCCATATTGCCCTTAACACAGTTCCTTATGCTTAGTAGGCCCTCAGCAAAGGCTGCCGTGTTGCCTTCTCTCCTCTCCAGGTAACCTGATCAGGACAGCTACATGGAGCACAAAAGCGGGCACCTGTGAGCACTTAGCTTGCGATGCTGCGGTCGAAGCAGTTTCGAAAGTGTGGCGCCCCAGCTCCCTTTATACTCCCAAGTGTGCAAGCCCAGCACTCTACCTTGGCTGTATTTGGGGGATCACCATTTACTCCTTAGATGCAGACGCGTCGTAGCCCTGATCTCTCACTCTTGTTCAGTTACTTGGATAAATGACCAGTGGAGGCTGTATAATGCCAAGTCAGCTGCGTAGGGATGTTGACGTTGGACGCAGATCTTTGAGACTTAGAGAGTCCTAGAGGCTGAGCAGGACTGGGGCAGAGTGTGCTACGAAGGTCAGTGAAGGGCAGAGCCACAGGGTGAATTGTCAAGCGATGGGTGATCAATAGCATGGATACTAACTACATCTCCTTTACCCAGCATCGTAAACATGGGGTGGTGTGCGCCTCTTCTCAGAAATCTCCGGAAAACATAAGATTGGCCATTTTTAACACATCCATTCTTTTTTTTTTTTAACGTTATTTTTTAATTGAAGTATATTTGATTTACAATGTTGTGTTAGTTTCAGGTATACAGCAAAGAGATTCATATATATATATATATATATGTACACACACACACACACGTATATATCTATATATTCTTTTTCAGATTCATTTCCCATATAGGTTATTACAAAATACTGAGTATGGTTCCCTGTGCTATGCAGTAGGTCCTTGTTGTTTTTCTATTTTATATATAGTGGTGTGTATATGTTAATCCCAAACTCCTAATTTATCCCTCCCCCTCCCTTTCCCCTTAGGTAACCATAAATTTGTTTTCTATGTCTGTAGGTCTATTTCTGTTTTGTAAATAATTTCATTTGTATCTTTTTTTTTTTTAGATTCCACATATAAACGGTATCGTATGTTTGTCTTTGTCTGGCTTACTTCACTTAGTGTGATAATCTCTAGGTCCATCTAACACATCTATTCTTATCCATTAATGTATTTTGTTAAAAAATCCATTGTAGATGGAAAACTTTCTAAAATGTATTATATATTATCTTGATTTACTTAATCTAGTATCTTGAATAGACTTTAACTTTTCCTTGATCACTCAGGGGCCTGGGAGGTGATGTAATAAAGTTGTCAGGGATATTATAGTTTCTTTGTGGATTTTACCCTGCACTAATTGTTCCTAGGTTGCAATGAATTTTTGTGTCACCTTTCTAGTTTTTATATCTACACCTTCACGGCAAGATACTCAGCTGTATTCTGTCTGTGGTTAGTGTGTTTGCCTCTGTGAGCCCAATCTTCCTTTTTCTAATCTGCTATAGAATGGGAAACAGATGAGCAGGCTAAAAGAAAAGAAAAAAAGGAGTCATAAGTTCCATGGGAAGTTCTAGAAGTTCTAATGAAAATACATGGTCTTTGTGACAACTCTTATGGTTGCTTGGGGTTGTTTTTTGGCTGAAACATAAGTAATGTTTGACTATGTAGGAATTACCATACATTTTAGAAGTTAGAGCCATTTACAGCAATACAGTCTGACTTGTTCATGTTGTATATGATCGATGTGTACTGAATTATACTCAATATTTTGTAATAACCTATAATGGAATATAATCTGAAAACAATATAACTGAGTCACTTTTCCATACACCTGAAACTAACACAATATTGTAAATCAACTCGACTTCAATGAAAAAGAAAAAAAGATTCTCTAGTCTTACAGTGGGTAGTCTCATATAGGGGAGGCATTTCCAAGGACAGTTTACATTAGTCAAAATGAAATTGTGGGCAAAGGAGAAACAGATAGGAACAGGACTTCCACGTAGCATTTTCCAAAGTAGATTTGACAGAATGCTGATTCTGAGAGAAACTGTGAAATAAAAGGTCCCGTGGCTAAATGGGTTCAGGAAATGTGGGCAACTCTCTTCCCTGTTGTTGGAGATTCACCATAAGTACCAGCATGTTAAGAGGCCTGAGAAGCCTTTCCGTAAAAAATATGAAGAACTTTTCTGTACCTGGTGATTTGATGTTGGAACACCACCTTACTCCGTGCTTGAGAAAACGAGAGAGAAGGCTGAGGCTGCAATCCGCAGAGAACTTGTCTCAGTCTTAGTACCATTTGGCCCAGAAGAAAGCAACAGAGAGTGATCAGGCATAAACACAGCTGCTTTTATTCAAGGGACAGTCTTTTGTATGTAACAGATGCTCAGTAGATTTTGTTCCTGCGTATAAATGAATAAGGACGATTCATGGGGAATGTGTGTTGAAAGAGGGCTGAAGTGATAAGGCAGAAGAGAATGGAATCAGACTCAGTCTCACTTAATAGGAATAGTTTATATTTATTAAGAACTCACTACGTGCCAGGCTTTATCCATATTGGCTCACTTAAGCATCATAATGGTTTTATGGGGTAGGTGCTACCATCATTCCCATTTTATGGCCGAAGAAACTGGGCCACTGAGAGTTTAAATAAACTGCCTAAGGCCACACAACTAGTAAGCGGCAGAAATGGAGGTCACATCCACTCTGGCTCTAGAGCCAATGCCTATAACCTTTCACTTTTGCAAGCCCATCACTTCTGAGTGCTGGCAATGGGGAAAGGAGATATGAAATAGGGACATTGCTCCAAAGGAGGTGATAATGGACATGGGAAAAGAGTACATAGCATAGACACGAAAAGATAAATTACTTTTCCAAGGTTAAGTGCCAAGATGAATGAGTTGCATAGTGGACTAGATGTATGGACAAGGTATTTAAAAACCAGTAAGGTATGTGTGTACGTAAAATATTCTCAGAATTGTTATTAAGAATAATGATACTGCTTTGGAGGAGAGATCTGAAGGGGATGGTGACTGTGGAGATAATAATGTTTTTTGTAGTTTTTTCCAGTTTACATAGCAGTTTTGTACATTTTATTATGTTTATTTTTCTCTGCAAGCCTTAGGGGGTTATACTGTTTATATTTTTATTATTCCCATTGTCCATATGGGGAACTGAGGCCTAAGGGAGTTCAGTGATTGACCCAAAGGCCCCATAGCTCGTAGGCAATGGAGCCACAGTGGGGGTCCCAGGTTGCTGATTCCAAAGCCTCACCTTCTCCTCCATCCTCTACTCTCTCTTAAAGGAGGCAGATTTTAAGAGTAGAGGGAGGGGGTCCCAGGCTTAGGGAACTTAGGGATTGTGGTGAGAAACAAGACTTCCCAGGGTGTGTTTCAGGAAGGTGGACCGGGCAAGCCTGGATGGAAGGGTTGGGGGTAACATGGAGGTGAGGCTGGAGAAGTGGGCTGGGCTTGTCTGTGATGGGCTTCCAGTGCCCATGGAAGGAGTCAGGACATCATTCTGAGATCACTGGGGAACCTTTCAAGGTTTTAAGCAGAAGAGTGTGAACGTGTGTGTGTGTGTGTGTGTGTGTGTAGACACACACATATATCTGAAGATTAGTATAGAACTGATGGTAGGATATATAATGGAGAGGGAGAACCTGAGGTCCTAGAACCACTTAGCAACTATTTAGAAAATCTTGGTGTACAACTTGCCAAGATGACTATACAGGCTCTGATATGATTTATGGGAGTAGGTGGGCAGTTAGAGTTAACCCGTGGATGACCCTATAAATTCAGATCCGTGTTAAAACTCTCCATAGCACCAGAGGGCTGGCTTTCCCAGTGACTGTGCCCTGGTATCTCCGGGTCCATCCTGTAGATTCGGAAAGAGTATTGTGTGGGCTTGAAGTTGTCTGCCTCACTGTTCCGTTTAGGCCTGGCAAAAAGAGAAGCCCAGGAGCTGAAAGGACTATGTTTAGCTCATTTAAGACCTCTCAGAGCTCTAGACTTATTATGATTATTTTTAAGATTTATTTATTTATTTAGGCCGCTCCAGGTCTTAGTTGCGGCATGTGAGATCTTTGTTGTGGCACGTGGGATCTTTAGTTGTGGCATGCACATGGGATCTAGTTCCCCGACCAGGGGTCGAACCTGGGAGCCCCCTACATTGGGAGCACGGAGTCTTACCCACTGGACCACTGGGAAGTCCTCTAGACTTATTTTTTGAGGCCCTATCCCACATTAACATATTAAAATCCTCTCAACATATATTAAACATGCAAGTAATATCTGTTTGCATTGAATATAAAAATAATCATGGTGTAAAATGAAGAGGGCCTTGATTAAGCGGTACAGAAATGAGATGTAAAAGGAAAGAGAAAAGCCCAGGGATACCCTGAAGGCAGGATCCACAGGACTTTGGTGATGCTGGGTTTGAGGAGGAAAAAGGAATCAGAGGATCCTACCTTTCGTCCAGCCCTCATTGCGGCCTAGAAATCTAGGGGCATGATACCAGCCCAGGAGAAACACTGAAGGGGGGGAAATATGAATTTAGATTTTGGACAGATTGAGATTGAGATGACGGTGACAGCCAGCTAAGCAGGTAGAGATGCGGGTTCAAAGTTTACAGGAGACATTAAGACTGAAGATGTAGGTCTGTGAGCGTGAGAGTGTCGCCTGTATGCAGTTGATAGTTGAACTTGTTAAGGAAGTTGGGTTCTCAGAGAAAGGCTGCACGCTGAGGAGGTGAGAGGCAGAAATGAAGACAAAAAGAGTGGGAAAAAACAGGAGGTTGTTCTTCAGTTAAACAAATACCTGAGTGAGATCTTGTTGGAGTCAAAAGAGCCCCGTGGGTCCATATTTTACTTCTGTCACTTACTGCCATAAAAGGCAGGTCCCATCACCTCTCTTTGCAGCTGTGATGGCTTCCCCTTCCGCTGCAAAATCAGAAACATAATTCTGTTTCTGCCCGAGTCATGAGGATGGTGTGGGGATCAAAGGAGATACTGTCAAGATGTGGCTGTGTCCGCAGGCAGTCTGTTTCCAGCCGGTGCCAAACAGTATGCTTCAGTCTGTATCAACCTTGACACAGACCTTGGCAAATAATCCACTAGCACAAAATACATAAGTGAGCAATGCAGACTTTACTGAAGATTTTGTAGAGGAGACTAGAAGAGGATTATATTACGTCCCCTAAAGTATTCCGTTTCCATCAGCAATGACTTCCACCAAGTCCATTTTCCTTCACACTGATGCAGGTAGTTGATTTCCTTTCTTCCCCTGAGGTGTCTGCCTGACCCCTATGGGTACTCAGTTGTTCCTCTGTTACATGGGGCCATTTAGCTCTGCCATTGACCTGCATTCCTACTCATCTGGTTTCTCAACAAAATAAAAGTCCTCAAGTAAAGAACACCACTTTTATCCTTAGAAAGTTTGGTGGTCACCTATTTTTACTCACATATTCCCTTTGGGAGCTCCATCTTTATCCCACCACTAGGCCCTGTAGTCCCCAGCTCACACCCCACACCATCATTCCATCTCCCCAACCCTGAGAGGAGTTCTGTCAATGAGGGATTTCTCCAGTCTTGTTCCAAAATCATTCCCTCAACTCTAAAGTGATGGGAACTTTATTATTAGTGTCAGAAGAAGTCAAGGGAGGTGGTATTTTCGAGAGGGTGGTATCTTCAAGAGAGAGGATATAGTAAAAAGCTCTACAGAGAAGATGGAGAAAAGGAGGACCATGAAAAGGGCATTGGGTCAGTCAGAGAGGTGATCCTGACATTAACGTCAGCAGGATGGTGGGGGTGGAAGCTTTGAAGGCAAGGATTAAGGAGTGAGCAGGTGTTACGGAGGAGGCAAAAGTTTTCCTGATTTCCTTGGGAGCAAATCTCTCCACCAATCACTATATAAGGCGCATTCAGAGGAAATGCAGATTTGGATGGAGAAAGCAGCAGCAGGGCCAAATAGAGAGGCCCAGAAAACAAGTGTAATCAATCAAGTTCATTCCGCAGAGGGCTACTTGAGAAGAGAGGGCAGTTAATTGTGCTGATAGGAGGATCATCCCTTACCCGTTACAGCTATCTAAAAGCTTATGTAACAGATGAAATTTCCAAAAGCAGTAAGAAGTTCCCCATCCGGAAACAAATTTCTGGGCAAAAGTCATAGGACACAGGTACATTAGTGAATGATACAAATTTATATTTAATCGCCTGATTAAAAATATTGAGTGAGAATATTAGATTCCAGAACTAGAGGGGAACCTTGAATATTACTTAATCTAACCCCGATGTTACAGAATCAGAAACAGGACAGGTTACCTAATTAATGCTAATTAATGAGAGAGACCCCCTTCCCATTCTACTCTCAGATCCAAGAGCGCTAGTTCAGAACTCTTTCAAGTGCAATACATAACCTTCCATACTGCTGGCTTTTATACACTATAATTTTGCAAAGCAAAAAGTTGATGGGGGATTATCCAGAGAATTATTTAAACTGATTTTCCTTCAATCAGTGAGGACATAGATTTATCAGTTTTACAGGTTGGAAAACTGAGGCTTGGCAAGATTAAGTGACTAGTCATACAGCTAGTAAGAGGCAGAATGGGAGCTAGAACGAGTCTGGTTTGACTCCAAGTCCAGTTTGCGTTTTCACTGTAAGACAGCTGTTTCTGGCTTTGCAAGATCCTGTTAAGACACTAACACTCTCAGAATTATACATGCTTCTCAGAATTACACACAAACGAGGCATACTTCTCTGAAAACATCATGGAGAGAGTGTGTGCATGGCCTGGGAACATTGTGTTCAGAGAAGAAATTCTGCCAGTTAGGTCTGGCCAGTAAACTGGAGACTTTCTTACGTGGCCTCATAATCTTGACTGATGCCTGTGAGAGTTAGGGTCTATGTCATTTGCCCTTTTTTGTCTAGTAGTTGTATTTTGGTTTCTTCAGTGCTAAGAAAAGCGTGATCAGTTACTTTTAATTTCAACTGTTGGGGTATGAAACAACATAACCTAAAAAAAAAAAAATTTTATGCCCTTGGCTAGGCATAGCCCAAATGTATATTTACACTGTTAAGAGCTGCATGATAATGTAGTGACTAAGAGTGGACTTTGAGAGTCAGAATACTGAGGTTCAAATCCTGACTTCACTATTTAAACTATTTGAATTTGCGCAACTTATTCTACTTTTCTGAGCCTCAGTTTCTTCATCTGTAAAGTGGGGATAATAACAATACCTAACTCATGGGGTTCTTGTGACAACTGAGTTAGTAAATGCATGATAGGCTACTTTTTGAAAGTGACATGGAGTGGGTGAGGCCATGTCAACAGCAGAGCCTGAGACTTAGAAGCCAGGAACTTCCTCTAGAGAATGTACCAACCATTGCCTGTGGCAGAGGGCTCTGGAAGCCAGGACGGCATCTTCTATGTTGTTCTTTCACCTCTTTTTTGTTGCCGTTTGGTAAGGCCCATCAGCTGACCACAGCCTGACTACTGTCCATCCAGTCCTCCCATTCTACCCACTACATATAGGCAATTTCCTCTCCAGATGGCCCAGAACACTCTTGAGTCACCGCCACCCCCCACCCCCCCATTCCACACACTCACAACAATAAAACAAGATGAGGAAGATGGAGCCTAGACACCTCAAAGCAGGGTGACCAACCTTCCTAATTTGCTTGGAATTGAAGAGATTCCTGAGACTTCAGTTTTAAAATCAGGACAGTCCTGGGCAAACTCAGGTAAATTTATCACCCTACCCAAAAGGTGGTTGGGGGTAAGATGGCAGACTCCTCAAACTTGACCAAGATGGGGCTAGATGGAACCGGCTTGGGATCTCTCACAAAACCAGGATGGTGATTGAAATTCACATATGGAATTGCTAATTTTGAAGCTGCGATGCACAGAGCAGGTAACAGGGAGCATGCACTTATTCAGTTGTTTGTTCATCAAACATTCATTGAGGGCTTACTACATGCTGGGAAGATTTTAAGCACTAGGGAACAGAACAGGCAAAGTCTCTGCCCTCATGGAAATTCTATTCTAGTGTGTGCGAATGTGGGGACAGACAACAAACAAACAGATATCAAAGGTCAATTAGTGATAAATTCTCTGAAGGAAAAGAAAATTCGGATAAGGAAACAGTGGCTGTGTGGGTTTGAAATAGATCAATCAGGATAAGCTTCTCTAAAGAGATGATATTTGAGCACTTGGAGAAAGAGCAAGCCAGGAGAATATCACCGGGGCACAGTATTCCAGGCAGAGAAAACAAATGCAAAGGCTCTGGGAGGGGAATGTGCCTGCACAAGAACAGACTAAAGGCCAGCAGGGCAGGGATGAAAGGAGCCGGGGATACAGTAGCAAGGAATGAAGTGGCAGAAGCGGCTAGGGGCCAGATGCTTAGAGCCTTTAGAGCCTTGCAAACTAAGGTAAGGATTTAGGGTTTTAAATGCCGGCTGTTATTATAAAGGTAACGCTATTCTTCCATATTCTCTGCTGAGGGTTGGCTCTGTTATCTGCTGTTTTTCTACTCAGCTTTGCTTCGTTCTGTCAAACAAAAAGTTTAGCATCTGCTCTTCATTTAACAAATGGTTTATAAAGACACTGTTTCAGGCATTGGGGATTAGAAGTTGGTTCTCTCAAACAGCTTACCATCTAGTTAGGGGAGGGTGGGTGGATCACAGTATTGAAAACACGTGAAAAAATCAGCAGCCGTGGGCTTCCAAGGAAACACCCGATAACTACAGAGAAGAAAGTCGGTTTCAGTTTCCCAGCGAGGGGAGGATTTGCTTCCGGTGCGCCCCAGGGCATCATGGGAGGAGTGCGCCACCCGGGAAGGAAAGGCTGGAAGTGATTCGGCCATGGTTGGGAGCAGCCTGGAGTCGGTGAGGGGCCCTGGCCGGTGAGTGTACGTTTGGAGTTTGTGAGAGAGGCAGGCCTCCCTCGTCAGCTCCGCGATTCCAGAGCGTAACTATGTGTGTGGTGGGAGGGTGTGAAACCGGATGTGGCGAGGGAATTCGAACACCCGGCTCTTGACGTGGCTGGGCCGCAAGGGAATTTCTGAAAATTCTCAAGTCGCCAAATTCCATTTGAAGTTTTTCAGTACGTTTATAGGCATTTTATTACATTGCATGTACATATACTTATGTAATATATAGGGCTAAATCCATTTTGGGGCACTAAAAACTGTGGGTATCCATCCATAGAATTATTTTTCAGAATATACCGGAAAAAAATATGATTCTCTTTCTCCAAAGATACCACCTTTCCCATCCATCCTCTTAACAACGTTTTTCATAATTTGAGGGCTCCCCCTGTGTTGTACCTCTCTCTCCCCGAGAGAGAGCCATAAGCCATTGTTTCTTTGAGGAGCTGAGAAAATAGCCCGCCCTCTTGGGAAGGTCAGGGTACTGTAACATAAGAAAAGTCCTGTTTGGGGTGTGTTCCCCAAGGGGAATGTTTTCTCCTTCATCAGCGAAGAGGCTTTCTTTTTTTTTTTTTTTTTTTTTTTTTTTTTTTGCGGTACGCGGGCCTCTCACTGTTGCGGCCTCTCCCGTTGCGGAGCACAGGCTCCGGACGCGCAGGCGCAGCGGCCACGGCTCACGGGCCCAGCCGCTCCGCGGCACGTGGGATCTTCCCGGACCCGGGCACGAACCCGCGCCCCCTGCATCCGCAGGCGGACTCCCAACCACTGCGCCACCAGGGAAGCCCCCGAAGAGGCTTTCTTTTTCTCTTGTGGGCTCCGGAAGCAGCATCTGGGTGGCGCCTGGAGGCCGGAGGGAGGAGTCAGGCTGGTAAATTCCGTCCTTGTTCTTTCCATCTGCCCACAGCTGATTCTTCAGCGTCCCACTTAGGAAAATGGGACCGACTGAGTCCACAGTGAAGGTGCCTGGGGACACTGGTGTCAGGGTAACATGTGTCCCGAACTCTGTCACAGCCAGGAGGCCGACTTTAAGTTTGCTCACTGACAGCTGCTGTGTTAGCCCTGGAATGTTAATGCTTACCGAAAACTGGGACGAAAGGCAACAGCTTTTAGTAGTTGTGCTATAATAGTCTCATCCATCAGATGACCCTCTCCTCTTCGCCTTTCTCTTGTCTGTTATACCCATGCCTTTGATGAGAATTGGATATGAAGTCCTCTTAAGAAGCACGTTCCTTTTATTTATTGTATTTAAAAAATATGAGCCTTTAAAAAAATTCCCCAAGTGAGGTACACATTGTAGAAAGATTGAAAAACATAATGAAACATACCGAAGGAAAAATTTAAATCACTCCTCAGATTTTAGCATAGAAGTAATCTCTACCTAAATTTGGATTAAGTCCTTTTACACCTTTTTTTAATGTTTACTTGTAAACACATGCACACTTTTGTTTTTTTAAACACGTGCTTTAAACAAATACACAATTAGGGTATCAGCCTGTAAGCATGGTTTTGTGTTCTGCCTTTACAACTTAACAGATTATGGGAAATTTTAACGTGATATTAACTCTTCTTCTACATCATGATTTTTAATAGTTACATATCGTTCCATCTATGACTGTACTCAGTTTTCTGTTTTGGGGCATTTAGGGTGCGCTACTTTTTTTTCTTTTAAATATTCCTGTAAACATGTGTGCATATGTTTTTGCATATCTTTATGATATTTATAGAATAGACTTTCTGGGCAAAGGCTATGACTGTTTTAAGGTTTGCGGTAGTATAATGCCTGTTGTTAGAGTCTCCACAGTAGTGATGTGGCGTAAGAAAACAATTAAGTATATTCTCGAATGATTGTTACCGAGCCCGAGCTCGTACTGCTTGCCACACAGCAGGTCAACAAATCGAGAGACGAGCTGTTGGGGCAAGGAATAGTGACTTTATTGGGAAAGGCAGCAGACTGAGAAGATGGTGGACTAGGGTTCTCAGGTAAGATGGACTAGAACCATCTTCCCCGAGGCAGAATTCAGGCTTTTTTTTATACTAAAAGGGAGGGAGTGTTGTTAGCTGTTGCAAACTTGGTGTCGGAATCCTTTGGTCTTGCAGCTGTCCACGTAGGTCAGGTCATGGTGTTCCTGTAAACCTCTAGCAAGACAAATGTTATTCTCTGTTCTGCAACTTGTTATCTCTATGTGAATGGAAAAGTGTTACACCTGTGAAGGCCAGAGCCTTGAGAATTGGCTATCCTGTATATTTCAGGCTATAGGCAACATTAAGTTGTAGCAAAAACAATGGAGTACAAAGGTTAAAGTAAAAGAAACAGATCTAATATGGAGTCAGTTTTGTTATTCCCTAGTACAGGAGCATGCTGATTATCAAGTGTGGTAAATATGCAATAGTCAGTGCAACATGACTGCAAAATAAGATGACAAATACTGCAAAATGTTCAGAATTTAATGAAGTTGATGAAAGTGGTATTAGAAATCTGCTTGAATTTTGCAAAGCCACTGGCCAGGGTGATGCAGCAGCACTGAATTAGTTAATAATTAAAGTTCTGAACATGGACAAAGATGATGATCCAATAAGTGCTTCAGGAGAGTGAGTTTAGGATCAAAGGATTAGGAAGACCCTTAAAATATCAATGAAGACATCATATAGTTTTTGCAAAAAAGGACATTCTTTATGATTGCTTTGCAAAAGTTAAACGTAAAAGGTGCCACATCATACAAGATTGTGAGAATGATGTTCCTTTCCTCCCAGCTCCAACATCGATTCATTCTTTGTTCTAAGAATTAACAGAGATGCAGCTATAATGTAAATCTTGTGAAGTATAAGAGAAAATAAATGTATTTCAGCACTTCTGGCTTGATTTTTATGATAAAATCCCAATCAGACTTTTCCCCCACAATTTACTGTGTAATTTTGGACTTCATTTTAATTAAGTTAGATTCACCTTAAGTGGTTGTTTTCTGAGGTACATGATTGTTGATGTAGAAAATCCCAAAGAATTTCCCCCCAAACTCAGAAGTATGAAGCGAGTTCAGGAGGGTTTCAGGGTATAACATAAACATACAAAAATCAGTTGTATTTCTTTATGCTGTATGCTAGCAGTGAACATGTGGACACCAAAATTAGAAATACAGGGACTTCCCTGATGGCGCAGTGGTTAAAAATCTGCCTGCCAATGCAGGGGACACAGGTTTGATCCCTGGTCCGGGAAGATCCCACATGCCATGGAGCAACTCAGCTTGTGCACCACAACAACTGAGCCTGTGCTCTAGAGCCCGAGAGCCACAACTACTGAAGCCTGCGTGCCTAGAGCCCGTGCTCCACAAGAGAAGCCACCGCAATGAGAAGCCCGCGCATCAAAACAAAGAGTAGAGCCCGCTCCCCGCAACTAGAGAAAGCCTGCATGCAGCAACAAAGGCCCAATGCAGCCAAAAAAAAAAAGAAAAAAGAAAGAAATACAATACAATTTAAAATTACTTAAAAACAAAAAGAAAGAAAATGAAGAATTTAGGTGTAAATCTAACAAAACGTTTACAGGACTTGTATGCTGGAAACTGTAAAACAAGGAAGAAATTGAAGAAGATCTAAATAAATGGAAAAACGTACTTTATTCACGAGTTGGAAGAATCAACATAGTAAGTAAGCTAGTTTTCCCCAAACTGGTAGATAGATTTAGTGTAATTCCTATCAAAAATTATAACTCTGGCTTTAAAGTTTGACATACAGTATCCTAATTATTATTTTCCCAAAGCACTATAATCGTAGTATTTCCCTCAATGAAAAAATTTAACAGCGTTATGGGGTTATAATTGATGTATAATGAACTGTACATATTTAAAGAGTCTTGACATATGTATACACTGTGACACCATCATCTGAATCAGTTAATGAACATGTCCGTCACTCCCAAAGTTTCCTCCTGCTCCTTTGTAATACATCCTACTGTCCTTCTGTGCCTCCCATAAATCCTGCCTCTCTATCCCTAGGCAACCACTGGTCAGCTTTCAGTCACTGTAGAGTCTTTTTTTTTTCTAGAATTTTATATAAATGGAATAATAGAGTCTACACTTTTTTGGTCTGACTACTTTAAATCAGCATTATTATTTTGAGATCCATCCATGTTTTTGTATGTGTTAATAGTTTATTTTTAATCATTAAAAAATTTATTATTTATTGTTTCTGGAGGCATTGGGTCTTCATTGCTGTGGGTGGGCTTTTCTCTGGTTGCGGCGAGCGAGGGCTACTCTTCGTTGCGGCGGTGGCTTCTCTTGTTGCGGAACAGGGGCTCTAGGAGCGCGGGCTTCAGGAGCTGTGGCTCTAGAGCACAGGCTCAGCAGTTGTGGCACACGGGCTTAGTTGCTCCGCGGCATGCGGGATCTTCCCGGACCGGGGCTCGAACCCGCGCCCCCTGCATCGGCAGGCGGATGCTCAGCCGCTGCGCCACCGGGGAAACCCCCTCGTTTATTTTTATCATTTTGTTACATTATATGGATTTATCACAATGTGTTTATCCATCCACCTGTTACTGGCCATTTGGGTTGTTTTCAGTTTGGGGCTGTTACAGATAAATATGCTGTGAATATTTGTGTTCAGAGTTTTTGTGTGGACATACGTTTTCACTTCTCTTGAGTAAATACCTAGAAGTGGAACGTCTGGAACAAATGGGTAATTTCTTAACCTTTTAAGAGGCTGCCAAATTATTTTCCAAAATGGTTATGCTGTTTTACATGACCACTAGCAGGTGTGAGAGGTCCAGTTCCTCCACCTCTTGGCCAACACTTGGACTTTTAGTCATTGTAAGAGGTGTGTTGTGATATCTCATTATGTTTTAATTATTATTCTCCTAATGATTCATGATGAGTATTTTTCATGTGCTCTGTGTATATCTTCTTTGGTGAAATGTTTGTTTAAATCTTTTGGCTCTTTAAAAATTGTTAATCAACTATACTCCAATATAAAATATTTGGTGATTTGTTTTCTTTTTAGTGAAGATGTAGATTTCTATATGTATTCTGGACACAAGTCCTTTATCAGAGGTATAATTTGCAAATACTTTTTCTCAGTCAGTGGCTTGTCCTTTCATTCTAACTGTTTTTCAAAGTGCAGAAACTGAATTTCGATGAAATCCAGTTTATCAATTTTTTCTCTCATGGCTTGTGCTTTTGGTGTTGGCATCTAAGAAATCTTTGTGTAAACCAAGGTCACAAAGATTTACTCTTATGTTTACTTCCAGAAGTTTTTGTGATTCTACTTTTGGTTTCCTCTGTGATCCAAAATTTAATTTAGGAGAGTATTTTGAATTTTTTTGTTTTAAACTGTTATTAATTTTAGACATTTTTGTGATTGAGGCCTGTGCACTGTATACTGTAAGGGAGTGAGGCTGATATGGGTTGGGAGGCAGGGGAGTGTGGATGGTGGAAGGTGGAAGTGACAGGAGTACAGTTTTTGTCTAGATTGCATTTTTGTTCTACTGCTTCCTCTCTTTCTAGATACGAGACTCCTCATGTTCATACTGCGCTAAATCTTTCTGGCCTTATGCTTCCTTCCTCCTTTCGTAAGTCCTTTCTCTGTCTGTCTCTCTCACGCACGCATCCATCCAGCCTGTCAGGAAGCCCTGTGTGCGCTGCCTTCCCGATACATCTAGAGTCCATCGGCCTCTCGTCATCTCCCAGTGCCTGCCTGCCTCTCTGCTCTAAGCCACTGTCATTTCTTATCTTCTATTTTGCAGTAGGCTCCTAACTGGTCTCACAGTTTCTCCCCCTGCTCCCTTCAGTGTATTCTCAATGCAGCAGAGTGATTCTTTGCTTTTTTTTAAAGGCTTATCTATTTATTCATTTTGGCTGCGTTGGGTCTTCGTTGCTGCGCACGGGCT
This sequence comes from Kogia breviceps, assembly GCF_026419965.1. NCBI lineage: Eukaryota > Metazoa > Chordata > Mammalia > Artiodactyla > Physeteridae > Kogia > Kogia breviceps. The sequence continues at coordinate 6,410,792 of NC_081328.1, read as the reverse complement.
TTCTCTAGTTGCGGCGAGCGGGGGCTACTCTTCGTTGCGGTAAAGAGGCTTCTCATGGCGGTGGCTTCTCTTGTTGCAGAGCACGGGCTCTAGGCGCGCGGGTTTCAGTAGTTGCAGCAAGCGGGCTCAGTAGTTGTGGCTTGCGGGCTCTAGAGCACAGGCTCGGTAGTTGTGGCGCACGGGCTTTGTTGCTCCATGGCATGTGGGATCTTCCCGGACCGGGGCTCGAACCCGTGTCCCCTGCATTGGCAGGTGGATTCTTAACCACTGCGCCACCAGGGAAGTCCCCAGAGTGATTCTTTTAAAATGTGTGTTAATATCACTCCTCTGCTCAAAACACTCCAAAGATTTCCCATCTCACTCTGGGTGAAGAAAAAAGTCCTCAGGTGGCCCTGAAGGCCTACATGATCCCTGGGGTCCCAGGTTCCTCTCTTATGCCTTAACTATCTTGCTCATTCTCCTCTAGCCCTGCTGGCCTCCTTCCTATCCCTGGGACGTGCCAAACTGCCCCTGCCTCAGGGCCTTTGCATTTTCTTTTGTTCCCTCTGCGTGGAATACTCTTGCTTACTTCAGGTCTCAGCTCAAATGTCTTTTTATTAGAGAGGCCTTGCTTGACTCTCTACAAAGTACTAACTGCCTCCCTCTTACTTTTTTTATTTCTCATGAGCACTTATCTGACATATTACACAGCTTCTTAATTTTTTTGTAGATCTTTTAAAAAAATTTTTATTTTATACTGGAGTATAGTTGATTAACAATGATGTGTTAGTTACAGGTGTACGGTGAATACGGCGAAGTGATTCATTTATACCCACACAAGTATCCATTCTTTTTCAAATTCTTTTCCCATTTCGGTTATTACGGAATACTGAGCCGAGTTCCCTGTGCTATACAGTAGGTTCTTGTTGATTATCTAGTTTAAATATAGTAGACACGGCTTCTTATTTGTTGACTGCCTTTCTTTCCTTGCAGAATAGAAGTTCCCGGAGGGAGGGAACTCTGCTTTGTTCACTGCTCTTCCCATAGTACTGAGAGCAGTGCCCGGTGCATAGTAGCTGCTCAGCAACCACCTGTGCAGAGGGTGCACGAGTGTGCCCTGTCTGAAGGGGTAAAACCTCAATGAGTGTTTTCCTTAGTAATCTGTAACAATCTAGAGAGATTTAATAAAATTAAGTCCAGTAAAAGATAATTGTGTGTGTACGGTGGAGCTGGAGGTGGGAAAAAGGGGATGCTGGGTGGTGAGGGAGGTACAAATATTGAATGTTCCACAAAGCCATATATAATGTTAAAAAAATATAATAGCTAGGTGAGAACTGTGTTTGAGAATAAATAATTTTGGAAATAAATGAGTCTGGTTCAGTTGATCAGTTCACTGTAGTTTTTATTTATTCAACATTAAGAGAAAAACATCACAAAGCAAGTGACCCAAAATAGCACATTTTGTGCATTTCGTCAGCCCCTTGGCAGCATCAGGCAGATGTGTTCACTCTGGACTGACTTTTGCGTGAATCTCCCGGCTCTTCACCCGCAGCTTGTTGACCTGGGACTCGGCAATGTCAGCCCGTTCCTCGGCCTCCTCCAGCTCGTGCTGGAGCTTGCGGAATTTGGCAAGATTAGCGTTGGACTGTTCCTCCTAAGAATAAAGTTGTGAGAGTTAGACTTTGGGGTTCTCATTGCACTTGTCACAAACAGGATTATTTCCTCAACTCAGATATTTCCTTCTTATGGTTTGCTTGTCATATCTGATTTCAAATCCAGACAGAACTTGTAACTTCCATTACATTTTTTACTCTAAAGAATGAAAGAAGAAACAGTTTTGAAATGGAAGACAAGCTCATTATGTCAAAGCCATGTATACGTGAAATCTATGTACGATGTATGGACTGGGTGGAAAGGAGGAAGAGAGACCCATGTACGCTCGCTCACAGAGGTTAGAAAGTAAATGTAAAGTCAAATTCTAACTTTGGGAAAATCCCAGCTGAAATGTTTTTGCCATATATTTTGACTCTGGTATCCAGAGATGCTGCGGCTGGGGCGATGGGGATAGGAAGAAAGTATGCCCTCTGTTGGCTGGACTTAACTTCCATTCGTGCCTCTCCCTTTCGTGTTCCCTTTTCTTACCTCTTACCCACTACATTGTGTCTGGGAGAGTGGGGGACAACCAGGAAAAGTGTAGCTGGAGAATCTTCCAACACATCCGAGTTTGCTACAGCGAATGTGCAGGGATAGGTCCCTGCTGATGACACTGGTGGTGAGGGAAGGAGTCAGCTGGGGTAAAAGATTTCTGTTTGGCTTTTGGGAACAATTGATTTTGTGCATTTCTAGGGGGAGAGGAATATTTATCATGGTGTTAGATTTTCTGCTGGATATTCTTTGCAGCTATCAAGTAAGGTGGGTTATTTGGAATTTTCTTTTTTTTCCCCCCAAGCCCTACAAATTGCTTAATAATAAAAATATCTCATCTTGAAGTCTTATTCTATAATTAGGATTTGGGAGTAAATTCATATTTATATCATCTCTCTTAAAATAAGAATGACATATTCTTACTTGGTCTCATTCTTTCTCATTAACGCATTCTCTTAATCCACTTTCTACCCCCAAAGAAGTTTTCTTCTTCCCTCAAGGGCTTAAAGATACGTACAGCCTCCTCAGCTTGTCTCTTGTATGATTTCACCTTCGCCTGTAATTTCTCTACCAGGTCTTGCAGCCTGAGAACATTCTTGCCGTCTTCCTCAGTCTGGAAGTTTGGAAAAAGTGGTCTGTATTGAATCCAGCGAAATAAACCCACTACAGGTGGTGAAGTAAATCACTTTGATATGATGGCAGGTGGGCCTGGGGTAAATGTGGTCAACTCTTCAAGGCTTCCTTCACAGTATTAACAGTAGCCACTCTTGTTAAATGTCCAGCGTGTGCAGGCACTATATTGGACAGTTATACACGTCTCTAATCCTTACCTCCCTACTCTGGTGGGTAGATGTTTTTATTCTATTTTACAGGTGATGAATTAAGGTTTAGAGTGTTAGGTAACCTGTCCAAGTTTAAAAAGTAAGAGAGGCCAAACCAGGACTAATAACCAGTTTATCTGTCTTTGAAACCTATATTCTTTCCTCACTTACACTATTTTCTAAAGGCCTTCCTGATTTTCCTTGCTTAGGAAAGGGTCTGTGATAGGTGACTGCGTCATTTGCCCCTTATACATATCAAGTTACTATGTAGCTATTTGTGAGTACCACATAGTCACCAGGTTTTCAATTTCCCTTTGTGCAGGAAGTCTGGATATTCTAGAAAGCTCTTCCCCTTACCTGGTAGGTGAGTTCCTTTACTCTTCTCTCGTGTTTCCGCAAACCTTTAACAGCCTCAGCATTACGTTTCTGCTCACTTTCAACCTCTCCTTCAAGCTCACGTACCTACAATCAAGAAAGACATTTATATAGTCAGTTTGGGGGGATGTTAATTAACTCAGGACCTACTGAAGATATTGGGTGGCTGTCCCCAGCCACAGGATAAGGATGGGAGTCAAGGATGGGGGAGTGCCGTTTTCACTTCCCGGATTCGGAGGGATTGAGAGACCCACCCGTGCCTCCAGCTTCTGGATCTGCTTCCTCCCGCCCTTCAGGGCCAGCTGCTCAGCCTCGTCCAGCCGCTGCTGCAGCTCCTTCACCGTCTGCTCCAGGTTCTTCTTCATCCGCTCCAGGTGGGCGCTCGTGTCCTGCTCCTTCTTCAGCTCCTCGGCCATCATGGCCGCCTGATTAGCAGTGAAACAAAACCAGTGGAGAGAGCTGAGGTAGAGCATCAAGACTGTATAGTTTGACCACCCCCGTGTGGCGCTCTGCTCACGTCAGTGACGGCCTTCTTGGCCTTCTCTTCTGCGTTGCGCGCTTCCTGGAGAATGTCCTCCATCTCTCCTTGCATTTGGGAGATGTCTGTCTCCAGCTTCTTCTTTGTATTGATCAGGCTGGTGTTCTGTTAAAAGTAGTGAAAATTTACAAGACCTGCAGTTGCCCAAATCTTATGTTTAAAGAAGTAATGCCCCTGCCCCATTTGGTAGAAAATCTGAAGAAGAACACACAGCAAAAAATCATCTATAACTGCGGCACTTCGAGGTAATTGCAATTCGTATTTTAAAGCGTCTCCCCCATCCTTTTAAATACACACATATTTATAAAACTAGAGTGCTTCCGTATTATCATTGTGACTCATCACTGTCCGGTACACCAGCGTTTGTTTGATGTGAGGGTCCCACCTGGGTGTGCAGGAGCTGGACGCGCTCGCTGGCGTCCAGGAGCTCCTGCTCTGCCATCTTCCTGCTCCTCTCCGTCTGCTCCAGGGTGGCCCGCAGCTCCTCGATCTCGGCCTGCAGCAGGTTGGCTCTGCGCTCCACGATCGCCAGCTGCTCCTTCAGGTCCTCCTGGCCCCGGAGGGCATCATCCAGGTGGAGCTGGGTATCCTGTTAAGTTAATAAAAAGTCTTAGACACTCTGAAGAAGATGTGAACATCCCAGGAGATGAACTGGAAGAATGGGTTGGTGCCAGGAACGGGAAATGACAGGCCTGTCATTTGAATGAGCATGAAAATGGGGATGTCACCTGCTTAGGTGAGAGGATTATCAGGAGACTGATTCTTGTTGTGTTTTATGCTATCAACTGGTTATTTTTCATGTGCGAGTCACCAGTATCTATAATTTATGGAGCGTTTTCCATATGCTGTACCCAGCACTTGACATCTGTCTTCTCACTTCATCCTCACAAGTAACCCTGTGAGATGGGTAGTTTCATTCTTAATTTGTAGAAGAAACAGAGGTTCTGAGAGGTTATAATAACTTGCCTAAAATCAGGCAGCTAGTAAGCGACAAAACTAAGACTCAACCTCAGGCCTATTGGTGCCTAAGTCTTTTACTTTCTCTCGTATCATAGCTTATCTCTGGGCTTCTGTTCTTTTATATAACGTTTCTTTAAAAATAATATATTCGGACTTCCCTGGTGGCGCAGTGGTTAAGAATCTGCCTACCAAGGCAGGGCACACGGGTTCGAGCCCTGGTCCGGGAAGATCCCACATGCCACGGAGCAACTAAGCGTGTGTGCCACAACTACTGAGCCTGCGCTCTAGAGCTTGTGCTCCATGACAAGAGAAGCCACCGCAATGAGAAGCCCGTGCACCGCAACAAAGAGTAGACCCTGCTCGACGCAACTAGAGAAAGCCCGCGCGCAGCAACAAAGACCCAATGCAGCCAAAAATAAATAGATATATATTCTGTGTGTATTTATTTTTAGCTTCCTCCATACTATGAACTGTATAATTTGTTAAAAGAAAAAAAAAGGATGGTGTGACGAGAAGGTGTTGTGATGAATGGGAGATGGGTCACTTCCCTGGCTTGTCTGGGCTCTTAATGTGGACCCATTTACCTTCAGGAGCCCTTGGGTGTTCCTGTAGTTCCTCAAGCTCTCTGCTGCCAAGCGGTTGGCGTGGTTCAGCTGGATTTCCATTTCGTTCAGGTCTCCCTCCATCTTCTTCTTGACTCTCAGGGCATCGTTCCTGCTCCGGATCTCTGCGTCCAGCGTGCTCTGCATGGACTCCACGACTCTAATGTGGTTCCTCTTCAGCTGGTCGATCTCCTCATCCTTTTCAGCAATTTTCCTGTCAACTTCAGACTTGACCTGGTTCAACTCTAGCTGGATACGCAGGATCTTCCCCTCCTCGTGTTCAAGAGATGCCTTAACATAACAGTGATCAATTAATTAATAATGGAACATGAATATTTGGAGGGTATTCCCTTGTGAGCCAAACTCTTACTAATATCAGTTTGTCTGATATTACAGAGTACAATAAAAGAGCTCTAGGACCCTACTAGGTAAATCATCCTTTAATTTGTTCAGTCATAGACTCTATTGGGCAACTCTGTAATTAGGGTGCTATAAAGTGCTATGCAAATATTATTCATATGAGTAGTAACAAAAATTATATGATTAAACTTATGTGTAGTAAACAGGAATTCTCTCCCGTTCTAAAAATTAAAATGTTCACGTGATATACTAATTCCTGTTGTAGACATTCTCAGTTTTAAAACATATATATTTTTGATTACAAAATATGTGTCCATTGTAGAATGTGGGGTAATTTATAAAAACAGAACCTTCCTATTTTGCCTCCACTTAGAGGCACAATTTTCATGTGGTACATTTTTTTTCTAGTTTTTTTCTATTTATATATATTTATACATGATAAAGTTATATTACATATGCAAATGTGTGTCTTGCTTTGAAAACTATCCTCTACCACAAGTATTAACTGCATTTAATGGCTGTAGAAAATTGCATCATATGGATGTTGTATAGTTTGCTTTACCTTGTTTTTGGATTGGACATCTTGTGTTTAAACTTTGCCTCCATTTAGGATAATTTTCTTGGGATAGAGTCTTAGAAATAGGACTGATAGGTCATATTATTACATTTTTAAGACTTTGGATAACTATTGCCAAATTGCCCTTCATAAAGGTTCTATGAGTTCAGATTCTCACCTGCTCTGTAATAACGGATCCATCGCATAGTGCTATTGCCCAGTGAAAACAGTGGTGTTTCCACCGATGTTCGTCTTTGACTTTCCCCCCACAACATCCGTATACGCACCTCTGCTTCCTCTAAGGCAGCCTGAACTTCACATTTCTCTTGTTCCACTTGCTTCTTTATTTTCTCCAGCTCGTGGATTTGCTTCCCCCCCTCAGCAATCTGCTCAGTGAGGTCAGAAATCTCCTCTGTGGGTGAACAGAAGGGAGAAGTGATCAGACCGATAGAACATGGCAAGGCCTTTGCAGGGCCATCTAGGGTAGGGAAGTTCAAGAGCACTCACGCTGCAAGTTCTTATGTTCTCTCTTTAGCATTTCAAGTTGTTCCAGGGATTCCTCGTAGGCATTCTTGACCTTGAACAGCTCAGTGCTGAGAGAACGGGACTCCTTCTGGGAGGCCTCAAGTTCAGCCTGGGTTTCCTCATACTTCTGTTTCCATTCTGATAGGACCTGAAAGGCAGTACATTGTCAGCTAATGGAAGGAGAAAGGGAGACTAGGTCAAACATCGATGGAGTTTGGAGCAGGCCGGGCCACCTTGTCAAAGTTCCTTTGCTTCTTATCGAGAGCCGCGCAGGCAGCGTTAGACTTCTCGATATCGAGCATGAGGTCCTCGACCTCATTCTGGAGCCGCTGCTTGGTCTTCTCAAGGGAAGCGCATTTGGCGTTCACGGCTTCTACGTGTTCCTCGGCTTCCTGCAGACGCTGGGCCAGCTTCTTCCTGAGAAGTTCGCCAGGCAGTTAAGGAGAGAGGTCAGGAACAGGGGCAAGCGCTCAACTCCTCAGCCCCGTTTCAAAATCCTTTTTCTACAGTGTCAAGTAGCATGGTTTTCAAAACTGTGGTAGCCAGAACTGCTCTCTAGATGGATTAAACTGTGAAAAGGTCCAAAGTGGTGAACAACTGGACTCAAGTCCTTTTTGTTTTTGAATTGTTAGAGGCCATTGTTGGAGCTGACATTGTCTGTATGTATCTTACAGCGTATGATTGCAGGATCTTCAGGGCTTCTGATTGAGTACGGTATGGAGAATGACTAGCCAGGGCAATTCTATCGATTGATTTATATCTCATCTCATTCCAAAAAGGATTTGAGACTAACTAGATATTTTGTTGGTCACAGATACACTGGGCATATTCTTTTGCTTTCTCAGACTTTCTATTTTATTTTATATACTTTTCTTCCTAGAGAAAAATAGCCAGGTTCTTCTCATAATATATATTTGGTCAGTCTCACCTGAGAGAAGAATGGATAAATAAATCAGGATAATTCATGTAGTCTAAGCAAAGGCAGGGTTTTTCTTTTTATTCCTTCTGAATCGTCTACATTCTTGCTTTACTCCCAATTGTGTGCCAACTATACGTGCCTGATGTACACAAAAACCGTTAGCCCTAATGCTCTAGAAGATCTACCTGCAGGCCTCCTCTGATCTGTACCCAGACTAAGGCTTTACTTTATTCAGACTAACCCTGAACATTATGCGCAGTTCGGATGGCCTCCAACATGAGTATCTGTCTTTGTACTACAATACTTAAGAAGGTGGTCTCTGGAAGCAGAATGTCTGGTTCTAATCTCAGCTGTACTGTTTTATAAATCATAGGCTTTTGTGTTAGTTGGTTAACCTCTCACAGTCTCAATTTCCTCGTCTGTAAAACAGGGATATGAATAATAACGCAATGTAATGTTGCTGTGAAAACTAAATGACTTGATATAGGATAGTATTTGACCCACGGTATGCACTTAGGGTAGCTTCTGCTTTTGTTATGGTCACAGCTGTGTTCTGGGAGTTGCTGAGCTGGGCAGCTAGGAAACCATTGTCATGTCCCTCCCTCCTCTAGAGTTGACAGTACACACTTGGCCTCCTCCAGCTCCTCCGTGCGCTGGATGGCGTCCGTCTCGTACTTGGTCCTCCACTGGGCCACCTCGCTGTTGGCCTTGGACAGCGCCCTCTGCAGCTCGGCCTTGGCTTCCTGCTCCTCCTCGCACTGTTCCCGCAGCAGCTCGCAGTCGTGGCGGGAGGACTGCAGGGCGTGGGCCAGGGCGCTCTTGGCCTGCGGAGGTATGAGTTCAGTGA